>NC_062231.1:4129767-4729767 GCF_902686445.1 Sciurus carolinensis
CAACCACTGCTGTCTACCAAGACAGCACTCATAAAAACCCCACTGCTCTTTACAACAGAGGGGATTCAGCACAATAAATGCTGTATAGCACAGAGGGAATCAGGCTCACCCACTGCTGTCTACCAAAGAGGGGACTCATGGCACACTCACAGCTCTCTACCCACAAAGGGAACTCATGGCATACCCACTGCTGTCTACCACAGAGAGACTCATGGGCCACACACCGATATCTACAAGAGAGGTGACCCATTGAACATCCATTGTTGTCTACCACATAGTGATTCATACCACTGCTGTTGATAACAGAGGGAATCATGGCCCACATATTTCTGTCTAACACAGAGGGTACTCATAGCACGTACTCTGCTGTCTACCACAAAGGGTACTCATGGCACACCCACTGTTGACTACCCAGAGGGTACTCATGGCACACCCACTAATGTCTACCCACAGAGAGGACTCTTGACACCACCACTGCTATCTACCACAGAGGGGACTCATGGCACACCCACTGCATTCTACCCACAGAGGGGACTTATGGCACACCTACTGCTGTCTACCAAAGTAGGACTCATGGTACACTGATTGCAATCTACCACAGAGATAGCTCATGGAACATCCACTGCTGTCTACCACAGAATGAGCTGATGCCACACACAATACTGTCTACCACAGAGGGCACTCATGGCACACCCTGTGCTGTCTACCCACAGAGGGTCTCCTGGTACACACACTGCTTTCTACCTCAAAATGGACTCATGCCACACCCATTGTGTTTACCACAGAGCGGACTCATGTAACACCCACATCTGTCTACCACAGAGGGAAATCATGGCACACACACTGCTTTTATCACAGAGGGGACTCATTGCACACCCACTGCTATCTATCACAGTAGTGGCTATTGGTAACCAAGTGCTGTCTACTACAGAGGGAACTCATGGCACAACCAAAGTTCTCTACCCACAGAGTGGACCCATGTCACAGTCATTACTCTCTAACACAGAGGGACTCATGCAACTTGCACTGATATCAACCACAAAGGGGACTCATTGCACACCCAGTTCTCTGTATCACACAGGGATTCAAAGCACACCCATTGCTGTCTACCACAGAGGGGACTCAAGGCAAAGCCACAATTCTTTACCAGGGATTGGACTCTTGTCACATCCACTGATGTCTACCATAGAGGTTACTCATGGCACACCCTCTGCTGTCTACCACAGAGTGTACTCATGACACACCAACTGCTTTCTACTACACAGGGTATTCATGATGCATCCACTATTGTTTTATCAAAAAGGGGAATCAGAACATCCACTGATGTTTACCCACAGATGGGACTCATGGCACACTGACTGTTTTCTACCACAGAGGGGACTCATGGCACACCCACTGCTGTCTATCACAGTGGGTGCTCATGGCATACATACTGCTCTCTACTACAGAGGGAACTTATGGCACACCTGCAGTTCTCTACCCACAGTGGTGACTCATGGCAATACCACTTCTCTTTACCATAGAGGGGACTCATTGCCCAACCACTGTTGTTTACCAAAGAGGGATTCAAGACACACATAATGCTGTCTAAAACAGAGGGGACTCATGGTAAGCCCAGCACTTTGTACCACATATTGTTCTTTTGTCACATCCACTGAAGTCTACATCAGAGGGTACTCTTGGCAAACCCAGTGCTGAATACCCTCATATATGACTCAGGTACACACACAGCTCTTGAACTACAAAGGGGACCTATGGCACACCCACTGCCATCTACCACAGAGGGAGCTCATGGCACACACACTGCTGTGTACCACAGAGGCCACACATGGCACACCCACAGCTGTCAAACTCAAAGGGGACTCATGGCACACCCACATTGTTTACCAAAGTGCGTTCTTATGGAACACACACATCTATCTACCACAGGGAAAACTCATGGCACACCCAATGCTGTCTACTCACAGAGGGGACTCATGGCAGAGCCACCACTGTCTACCACAAAGTGAAATCAGAGCACACACACAGCTCTCGTTCCACAGAAGTGACTCATAGCACACCCACTGCTGTCTATCTCAGAGGTTACTCACGGCAACCCCAATTCTATCTATCCACTGATGGTTTCATGGCACATCCAATACTGTCTACCAACAGAGGGGACTTATATCACACCTACTGCTGTCTACCACAGAAGGACTCATGGCACATTGAATGCAGTGTACCACAGAGAGAGCTCATGGCACACCCACTGCTGTCTACCACAGAGGCCACTCAGGGCACACCCACTGTCTCTACCAAAGAGGAAAATCATGGCAAACCCCCTACTCTCTACTGCAGAGGGGACTCATGGCATACCCACTGCTCTCTATCACAGTGGGGGCTCATGGCACACCCAATATTCTCTACCACCGAGCGAACTCATAGCACACACAAACCTCTCTATACACAGAGGGGACTCATGGCAAACCCTCTGCTCTCTATCACAGGGGAACTCATGGGACATCCAAGGCTGTCTACCACAGAGGGAATCATGGTCCACCCACTGATGTCTACCAGAGAGGAGACTCATGGCACACCTACTACAGTGTACCACATATTGGACTCTTGTCACATAAACCGATGTCTACCTTAATGTGTACTCATGGCATACTCTCTGTTGACTACCACAGAGAATATTCATGGCAAACCTACTACTGTCTACTACAAAGGGGATTCATGGCAACCTACTGATGTCTACCTGCAGATAGGACTCATGTCACATCCACTGCTGTCTACCACAGAAAGACTCATGGCACACCCAATTCTGTATAACACAGAGGGGGCTGAATGAACACCCACTGCTGTCTACCATGGAGGGGATTCATGGCACAATCACTGCTATCTACCACAGATGGAATCAGGCACACCTACGGCTGTCTACAACTCAGAGGACTCTTGGAACTGTCACTTCTGTATGCCACATAGAAGACTCATGGTAAAACCATGCTGTCTACTCACAGAGGTGACTCATGGCACACCTACTACTTTCTACCACAGAGTTTACTCATGGCACAACCATTGCTGCCTATGCTTATAGGGGACTTATGCCAGGCCCATTAGAGTCTACTTCCAAATGGGACTCATGACACACCCACTGCTGTCTACCACAGAAGGGATTCATGGCACATCAACTGATGTCTACCACAGAGGTGACTGATGGCACAGTCACTGCTATCTACAACAGAAGGAAATGGGCACACACACTACTGTCTACCAAGAGGGCACTCATGACACACAAACTAATGGGGAAAAGAGAAGGAACTCAAGGCACAATAATTGCTGTCTAACACAGAGGGAATCAGGCATACCTACAGCTTTCTACCATAAAGGGGACTCATGGAGCACATTCTCAATCTACTCACAGAGGGGACTCATAGCACAACCCCCACTGTCAACCACAGATGTGACTCATGGGACACCCACTAAACTCTACCACATAAGATACTCATGGCACACACATTGCTCTTTACCAACAGAGGAGACTCCTGTCATACTCACTGCTCTCTACCTACATAGGGGACTCATACCACACCCACTGCAGTCTATGATAATGTGGACCTATGGCACACCTACTGCTGTCTACCACAGAGAGAGCACAAGGCACACCCACTATGTCTACCACAGAAGGACTCATGGCACACACATTGCTTTCTACCACAGAGGGGAATCTTGGCACACCCATGGATCTCTAGTCACAGAGGGCTCTCCTAGCACACCCTCTACTGTCACCTACAGAGGGGAAACGTGGCACACCCACTACTGTTTAAAACAGAGGGGTCTCATTTCACACCCACTGCTGTCTATCATAGTGGGACTCATGGCCTACCCACTGCTGTCTTCCACAGAGGGCAATCATGGCACACCCAGTGCTGTCTACCCATAGAGTGGACTCATAGCACAACAGCTGCTGTCTACCACAGAGGGGACTTATGACACACACCCTTGTGTCTACCACAGAGTGGACTTATGGCAAACCTAATGCTGTTTATTACAGAAGGACTCATAGCATACAAATTGCAGTCCACCACAGAGAGCACATGGCACACACTGCTGTCTGCCACAGAGGGAGATCACGGCACACACAATGCTATCTACCATGGAGGTCCCTCTTGGCACACACACTGTTCTCTAACCAAAGAGGAGAATCATGGCATACTCACTGCTGTCTACCAGAGAGTGAACTCATGGAACACCCACTTCTGTCTACCCACAGAGGGGAGTCATGTGACACCCACTGCTCTCTACACACCGAGTGATCTTAAGAAACACCCAAGGCTGTCTACCACAGAGTGGACTCATGCCACGCCCACTGCTGTCTGCTACAGAGTGGACTAATGGTAACCTACTGCTCTCAACCACAGAGTAACTCATGGCATAGCCACTACTGTTTACCACAGCAAGCACTCTTGGCAAACCCACTGCTGTCTACCCATAGAGAGGACTCTTGGCACACCCATTGCTGTCTACCACAGAAGGAACTCATGGAACACCTATAGTTTTTACCACAGATGGAACTAATTTTACACCCAATGCTGTCTTCCATAGAGGGTTCTCATGTCGCACCCACTACTTTCTACCACAAAGGGATCACATGCCACATCCACTGCTGTCAACCCACATAAGGGACACAAGGCACCCCAACTGCTGTCTACCACAGAGAGGACTTGGCACAATCACTGTTCTCTACCATGGAGGGTACATTTTACACCCAATGCTGCCTACCACACAAGGAACTCATGGAACAACCAGTTTTTCCCACATATGGGACTCATGGAACACCCAATTCTGCCTATCCACAGATGGGAATCATGACACACACACTGCTGCATACCACATAGAGATTCATGTCACACCCAATGCTTTATACCCACAGAGGGAACTCATGGCACACCCACTGCTATCTAACCATTGAGGGGACTCAGGGCACAACCACTACTGTCCACCAGAGGACTCATGCCACACCCACTGCTGTCTACCACAGAAGGGACTCATGGAAACCCACTGTTGTCTACCACAATGGGACTCATGGCACAATCACAGCTCTCTATCCACAGAGTGGACTCATGGCAAACACACTGCTTTCTACCACATAGTGACTCATGGCACACCCACTGCTGCCTAGCACACAGGGAATAAGCCACACCCACTGCAGTCTACCAAAAAGGCAACTATTGGCACACCCACTGTGTTTACCACAGAGGTGACACATGGCACACCCACTGCTGTCTACCACAAAGAAAACTCATGACACACCCACTGCTATCTACCACAGAGGGAAATCTTGGCACATCCGTTGCTCTCTACCACAGAGAGGACTCATGGCACTCCACTGCTGTCTTTAACAATGGGAACTAATGGCACACCCACTGCTCTCTACTAAAGAGTGAACTCATGGAACACCCATTGCTGCCTACCACACAGGGAACTCATGGCACAACCACTGCTGTCTACCCACAGAGGGGACTCATGGCACACCCACTGCTGTCCACCTCAGAGGGGACTCATGCTACATACACTGGGGTCTAAAAGCAGAAGGAACTAACCACACCCCCACTGCTGTCTACCACAGAGTTGACTCATGGAAAACCCCATGCTGTGTACCAAAGTAGGGACTCATGGCACACACACTGCTGTCTACCCATATAGGGGAATTATGGCACACCCATTCTCTCTACCTACAAAGGGATCTCATGGCACACACACTGCTATCTACCACAGGGAGGACTAATGCCACAACCACTGCTGTCTATCAGAGGGAAGACTCTTCACACAACCTCTGCTCTCTAAACATAGATGTGTCTCATGGTACAACCACTGCTGTCCACAACAGAGGGGACTCATGGGACACCCACTGACATCTATCAGAGAGAGGACTCATGTGGTAAACATTGTTGTCTACCACAGTGGGACTCATGGCACAACCACTGGAGTCTACTGCAGGGGGTACTAATGGCACACCCATCGCTGTCTACCACAGATGGGCCTCATGGAACACACACGTCTATCTACCCACAGAGGGGACTAAGGGTAAAATCAGTACTGTCAACCACAGAGAGGTTTCATGACACACCCACTGCTGTCTAATACAGTGTGGACTCATGGTACAAACACTGCTGTCTACCTACATAGGGGACTCATGGCACACCCACTGCTCTCAAATACAGAGGGGATTCATATCAAATCCACAGCTGTATACCCACAGAAAACACTATTGCACTCACACTGCTATCTATGACAGACAGAGGGAACTATTGACACACCCACTGCTGTCTAACCACAGAGGGGACTCATGGCACACCCCCTGCTGTCTACCCAAAGTGTGGAACCATGATGCTCCCAATGCTGTCTACCCACAGAAGGGACTCATGGCACATCCACTTCTACCTACCCACAGAGGGGACTCACGGCACACCCACTGCTGTCTTCCAGAGGTTACTTATGGCACACCCACTGCTCTCAGCCACATATGGGTCTCATGGCACCCCAACTGGTGTCTAGAACAAGAGTGGACTTAAGGCACACACACTGCTGTCTACCACAGAGGGGACCCATGGCATACCCAATGCTGTCTACCACAGAGGGGACTGATGGCAGAGGTACTGCTGTCTATTACACAAGTTAGTCATGGCACACCCACTGCTGTCTACACACAGATGGGTCTCTTTTCACACCCACTGCTGTCTTCCAACAGAGGGGACTCATGGCACATCCACAGATGTCTACCCATAGAGGGCACTTATCAAACACCCACTCCTGTGTACTAGAGTGAACCCATGGCACACCCACTGCTGTCAATCCCAGTGGGAACTCTTGGCACACCCCTACTCTCTAGTAGGTTGAACTCATGGCACACCCACTACTTTCTACCACCAGAAGGGACTCATGACACACTGAATGCTGTCTACCACAGCAGGGACTCATGGCACACCATGCTCCCTACCCACAGAGACTACTCTTGGCACACTCACTGTTGTCTAACCACAGAGGGGACTCATGGCACACCCACTGCTGTCTTCCACTGAGGGACTTATGGCACACCCACTGCTGTCTACCTCAGAGGGGACTTATGGCACACCCACTCTTGCCTAAAAGCAGAAGGAAATAATCATATGCCCCCTGCTGTCTACCACAGAGGACACTCATGGAAAACCCAATGAAGTCTACCACACAGGGGGCTCATGACCCACTCACTGCTGTCTACCCATACAGGGGAATTATGGCACACCGATTTCTCTCTACCCACATAGTATTATCATGGCACACACACTGCTGTCTACCACACATGGGACTCATGGCACACCTACTGCTGTCTACCACAAATAGGTGTCATGGCACAAACACTGCTGTCTAACCACATATGGGATTTGTGGACACCAACTGCAGTCTATGCACAGAGGGGACTTGTGGCTCACCACTGCTATTGACAACAGCATGGACTTATGGCATACGCATGACTGTAAACCCACAGAGGGGACTCATGTCACATACACTGCTCTACATCCACAGAGGGAACTCATGGAACACCGACTACTGTGTACCCACAGAGGGAACTCATGGCACACCCTCTGCTGTCTTCCAAAGAGGGGACATATGGCACACCAAATTCTATATACCACAGTGGGAATCATGGCACACTTACTGCTGTCTTCCACAGAGGGGACACATGGCACACCCAGTACTCTGTACCACAGATGGGACTCATGGCACACCAACTCTTTTCTATCTGTGTGGGGACTCATGGCACACCCACTGCTATATACCACAGAGGGTTCCCATGGCACAAACAGTGCTGTTTCCACAGAGAGTCTTCATGGTACTCCCACTGCTCTCTATCACAGAGGGGACTCCTGGCACACCCACTGCTGTCAAATTACAGAGAGGACTCATGGCACACCCACTGCTGTCTACCACACATGGGATTAATGTAACAACAACTTCTGTCTATTCACAGAGGGGTCTCATGGCACACCCACTGCTCTCTACCTCAGAGGGGACTCATGGCACACCCAGTGCTGTCTAACCACATAGGGGACTCATGTAACACATAATACTGTATACCACAGAAGGATTCATGGCACAACCACAGCTGTCAACCCATATAGGGTACTTATGGCACAGTTATTCCTCTCTACCCACAAATGGGACTCATGTCACATCTATTTCTGTCTACCACAGAGAGAACTTATACCACAGCTACTGATATCTACCACAGAGGGGACTCATGGCACACCCACTGCTGTCTATCCACAGAAGGGATTCTTGACATATCCACTGCTGCCTAACCACAGAGGGGTCCTATGGCATATCCACTGCTCACTACCCATTGATGGGACTCATGGCACACCCACTGCTCTCAAAAACAGAGTGAACTCATTGGACACCAACTGTGCTTTCTCACAGAGGGAACTTATCAGAAACACATTGCTCTCTACCATACAGGGACTTATGGCACAACCATTTCTCTCTACTCACAGAGGGGACTCATGGCATACCCACTAAGGTCTACCACAGTGGGGAATAATTGCACACCCACTGCTGTCTACCATAGAGGATTCATGACACACCCACTGCTATTTAATACAGTGGGAACTCATGTCACAACCACTGCTGTCTACCTACATAGGGGACTCATGGCATACCTACTGCTCTCAACTACAGAGGAGAATCATGCCACAACCACTGTTGTCTACCCACAGTGGGCATTATTGCACACACACATCTGTCTACTATAGAGGGGACTATTGGCACAACCACTGCTGTATACCCACAGTGGGGATTCATGGCACACCCACGCCTGTCTACCCACAGTGGGGACTTACGGCCCACCTTCTGCTGTCTACCACAGATGGTACTCATGGTACAACAGCCCTCTAGCCCATAGACTGGATTCATGGCACACCCACTCTTGCTTAACAAAGGGGGAACTCATGGGACACCTACTGCTCTCTGTCACAGTGGGGATTCACAGCATACCCACTCCTGTCTACCCACAGAGGAGACTCATGGAACACCCACTTCTATGTAAGACAGAGGGGAATCACTGCACACCCACTGCTCTCTATCCATAGATGGGACTCATGGCACACCCACTGCTGTCTACAACATATTGGACTCATGGGACTCCTACTGCTGCATATCACAGAGGGGACTCATGGGAAACCCACTGCTCTCTACACACAGAGGGGACTCATGGCTCACCCACTGCTGTCTACTACACACAGAGAGATCTAATGGCACACCCACTTCTGTCTACCACAGAAGGGAAACGTTGCACACTCACTGCTGTCTACCCACAGAGGAAACTCATGGCACACCAACTGCTGTCTACTAGAGAGTTTACTCAAGGCACAATCACTGCTGGCTACCACCAAGTGAATCAGGGACACACACTGCTGTCTACCACAAGGGTCCTGATGGCACAACAACTGCTGTCTTCCAGGGAGGGAATCATGGCACACCCACTACTGTCTACCACAGAGGGGACTCTTGTCACCCCCACTGCTGTGTACCACAGATGTGACTCATGTCACACCCACTACTTGCTACCACAGAGTTTACTCATGACACACCCACTGCTGTCTACCACAGAGGGGACTCTTGGCACACACACAGCTTTCTATCATAGTGGGGACTCATAGCACACTCACTTCTGTCTGCATACAGACGGGGCTTTTGGCACATCCATTACTGTCTACTACAGAGGGAACTGGTAGCACAACCTCTGCTCTATAACACAGAAGGGACTCAAGGCCCACCCATTTCTGTCTACCCACAGAAGGACTAATGGCACATCGACTGCTCTCCTCCACATGGGGGACACTTGTCATTCCCAATTTGGTCTTAAACAGAGTGGACTTATGGCACACCCACTGCTGTCTAGCATGTAAGCAACTCATATTACACCCACTGTGTTTACCACAGAACAGACTCATGGAACACCAACTACTGTTTACCACAGTAGTGGAAACATGGCACACCCACTTCTGTCTACCCACAGAGGGGATTCATGGCACACCCACAGATCTGTACCACGGAGGGAATCATAGCATACCCACTGTTGTGTACCACAGAGTTTACTCATGCAACCCCACTGGTGTTTACCACAGATGGACCACACTGCACACCCAGTACTGTCTAACACAGAGGTTACTCATGGCACAACCACAGCAATATTCCCAAGAGGGGCCTCGTGGTACACCCATTACTGTATACTATGGAGGGAATGATGACACACCCACTGCTTTCTGCAGTAGAGTGGATTCATGGCACTTCCACTGTTGTCTACTGACATATTGGACTCATGGAACATCCAATGCTGTCTACCACATAGGGGACTCATGACACACCCACTACTCTTTACCCACAGAGGAGATTCTTGGCACACCCGCTTCTGTCTAAACACAGTGGAGACTCATGGCACACCCACTGCTGTCTAAACACAGTGGAGACTCATGGCACACCCACTGTTGTCAAACCACAGAGGGGATTCCTGAAAAACTCACTTGTGTGAACCGAGATGGTACACACGGCACACCCACTGCTGACTAACAATGTATGGGACTCAAGCCACACTTAATGCTGTATACCCATACAGGGGACTCATGGCACACAAACTGCTCTCTACCCATGGAGGGGACTTATGGAACATCCACTGTTGTCTTCCACTGAGGGGACTCATGTGACACCCACTGTAGTCTCCCACAGTGTGGACTTATGGCACACCTACTGCTGTCTATCACAGAAGTTCTCAAGGCACACCAATGCAGTCTACCATAGATATAGCTCATGGCACACCAACTTTTTTCTACCACAGAAGGAACTCATGGAACACCCACTCTGTCTACAGTAGAAGGCAAACATGACACACCCAATTCTCTCTACTAAAAGAGGGGTATCCTGGCACACCCACTCTTGTCTACCACAAAGGGACTCATGAAACACCCACAGTGTTTACCATAGTGTGGACTCATGGAAAATCCACATATGTATACTACAGAGGGAACTCATGGCACACACAATGGTGTCTACCACAGAGGAGACAGGTGGCAAACCCATTGCTGTCTACCACAAAAGGAACTCAGGGCACAACCACTCAGTTTACCACAGAGGAAACTCATGGCAAAAACACTGCTGTCTACCACAGAGTGGACTCATGACACATATACTGCTGTACCACAGAGGGAATCAAGCTCACCCACTGCTGTCTATAAGAGAGGAGACTCATGGCACACAATCTGCTGTCTACCGGTAGTGGGGATGAATGGCACATTTACTGTTGTATACCCACAGAGAGGACTTAAGTAAAACCGACTGCTTTCTGTCACATAGAGACTCATGCCACACTCACCATTCTCTACCACACAGTGGACTCATGGCACACCTACTGCTATCTAACAGAGGGACTCATGGCACACAGATTACCATCTAACATAGAGAGAGATAGTGGCACACCAACTACTGTCTACTACAGAGTGTACTCATGGCACACCTACTGCAGTCTAACACAGAGGGTCTTATGGCACACCAATTGCAGTCTAACAGAGAGAGAGCTCATGGCACACACACTGCTGCCTACCACAGAGGGCACTCATGGCACACCCATTGCTGTCTACCACAGAGGGATTCAGGCACACCTACTGCTGTCTTCCACAGAGCAAACTCATGGCACAACTACTTCTGTCCACCCACAGAGGGGAATCATGGCACACACACTTCTATCTACCCACAGAGGAGACTTATACAAACACACTGCTGTCTACCACATAGCGGACCCATGCCTCACCTACTACTGTCTACCAGAGTGAACTCATGACACACCCATTGCTCTCTACCCACAGAGTGAGCTCATGGCACACTACTTCTGGCTACTGCAGTGGAACTCATGGCACACAGAATGCTGTATACCACAGAGGGAGCTCATGGCACACACACACTGTTCTCTACCACAGAGAAAATTCATGGCACACCCAGTGCTGTCTACCCCCAGAGGAACTCATGGCACACCCAGTGCTGTCTACTACAAAGAAACTCATGGCACAACCATTGTGTTTCCCACAGAGAGAACTCATTGCACACACACTGCTGTATGCCAGAGAGTGGATTCGTGGCACAATCACTGGTGACTACCATGGAGGGAATCCGGCACCCTCACTAGTGTCTGAAATAGAGGGGACACATGGCACACACTCTGCTGTCTACCACTGAGGGAATAAAGACACACCCAGTGCTGTCTACCAGAGAAGGAACTAATGATAACCCAAATTCTGTGTACCACATTTTGTTCACATGGCACACCCACTGTTGTCTACCACAGAAGAAACTCATGGCACACCCACTGCTGTCTACCATAAAGGTTACTCATTGCACACCCACATTTGTCTACCTACAGGGGGACTCATGGTACACCCACTTCTTTCAACCAGAGAGGGGAAACATGTCACAACCACTGCTGTCTACCCACAGAGGGGATTCATGGCACACAAACTTATCTGAAATACAGAGTGTTCTCATGTCCCAACCACATCTGTATACCCACCGATGGCACTCATTGCATACCCATTGAAATATAACCCCTTGGGGAACTCTGGAACACTCACTGCTGAAAACACACAGAGGGGTCTGATGGCACACCCATTGCCTTCTAACCACAGAGGGGACTCATGGCACACCCACTGCACTCTACCCTAAGAGGGAACTCCTGACATACTGCCACTGCTGTTAACCACAGATAAAACTATAGGTACACCCACTGTGTTTACCACAGGGGGGACTCATGGAACACCGACTGCTGCCTAAAACAAAGGGAATTCATGGCACACCCATTGCTCTCTTCAACAGTAGGGACTCATGGCACACCTAATGCTCTGTACCACAGAAGGATCTAATGGCACAATCACAGCAATATACCATAGTGGGAACACCAGGTGCAACCACTGCTATCTACTCACCGAGGGGACTCATGGAACACCCATTGCTGTTCTACCACAGAGTAGACTTATGGCACACCCCCTGCTGTATTCTCAGATATGCTCAGGGCCAAACCACTGCTGTCTATCCACAGAGGGGCCTTATGGCACACCCACTGCTGTCTACCACAGAGAGAGCTCATGGCACAAATACTGATGTCAAGCCATAGGTGGGATTCAGGGACACCCACTGCAGTCTATTCACAAAGGAGACTCATGGAAAACCAGTGCTGTCAACAACAGCGTGGACTTCTGGCATATGCATGACTGTCTACCCAGAGAGAAGACTCATGGCACACCCACGGCTGTCTAACCACAGAGGGGAGTCATCAAACACCTACTGGTGTATACCCACAGAGGGGACTCAATGCACAATTTCTGCTGTCTTCCAAAAATGGGACACATGGCACAACAATGGCTGTTTACCACAGAGGGGTCCCTGGCACACTCACTGCTGTCTACCACAGTGGGAATCATGGAACACATACTGCTGTCTACCACAGAAAGGACACATGGCACACCCAGTGCTGTTTACCACAGATGAGACTCATGGCACACCCACTCTTTTCTATCCATGCACGGACTCCTGGCACACCAACTGCTGTATACCAAAGAGGGTACTCATGGCATATACAGTTGCTGTTTCCCACAGAGGTTGTTCATGGTACTCCCAGTGCTGTATTTCACAGAGGGGACTCATAGCACACCTACTGCTGTCTACTTACAGAGGGGACTCAAGTCACACCCTCTGCTGTCTACCCACATAGGGTACTTATGGCACAGCCATTCCTGTCTACCCACAATTGGGACTCATGGCACACCCAATTCTGTCTACCACAGAGAAGATTTATGCCACAACTACTGCTGTCTACCACACAGGAGACTCATGGCACACAAAATGCCATCCACCCCCAGAAGGGACTCTTGGCATTCCCACTGCTGACTAACCACAGAGGGGACTCAAGGTACCCCCACTGATCTCTGCCCATAGATGGAACTGATGGCACAACCACTGCTATCCTAAACAGAGTGGAATCATGGGACATCCATTGCTGTCTATCAAGGAGGGGACTCATGGGAACCCCACTGCTCTCTACCAAATAAGGACTCATGGCACAACCACTGCTCTTTACCCAGTGAGGGGACTCATGGCACACCCACTGCTGTCTACCACCAAGGGGATTCATGGAACACCATCTACTGTCTACCCACATAGTGGACTCATGGCACACCCCTTTGGTCAACCACAGAGAGATTTCATTCCATACCCACTGCTGCCTATCATAGCCAGGACTCATGGAACACCCAATACTGTTAACTAAAGAGTTTATCATGGCACACCCACTGCTGTCTAACACAGAGTGTTCATGATACATCCACAGTTGTCTGCAAAGAGGGGATTCATTCATGGCACACCCACTGTTCTCAAACACAGAAGGACTCATGGCAAACATACTGCTGTTACCACAGAGAGAGCTCATGTCACACACACTTCTGTCTAGCCATAGACAGGAGTCATGGAACACCCACTGCTGTGTACCGCAGAAGAGACTCATGACAAACCCTCTGCTGTTTCCAGCACAAGGGACTCATGGCACACACAATGTGGTCTACCACAAAGCACACTCATGGCACAACCACTGTGTTTACACAGAGGGGAATCATTAAACAACCAAATCTATCTACCACAGAGAGAATTCATGGCACACTCACTGCTGTCTCCTACAGAAAGAACTCATGGCACACCCACTTCTCTTTACACAAAGTGGGGTCTCATGGCCCACAATCTGCTGTCCCCCCAAAACAGAACTCAAGGCACACACACTGTTTTTAACACAGAGTGTTCTCATGGCACACACTGCTGTCTACCAAAGAGGGAATTCATGGCATAGCCACCTCTGTGTACCAAAAAGCAAACACATGGCACACCCAATGCTATCTACCCACATAGGGGATTCATGGTAGACCCACGCTGTCTACCACATGGGTCTAATGGCACACCCTCTGCTGTCTACCACAGAGGAGACTCCTGGCACATCCACAGCTGTCTACCAACAGGGGGACTCATTGCACACCCACAAAGGTCTCCAAAAGAGGAGAATCTGGCAAAATGACTGCTGTCTACCACTGAGAAAATCAGGAACACCCACTGCTATCTACCACATAGGGAATTCATGGCACACACAGTGCTGTCTACCACAGAGGAGACTCATGCAAATCCACTGCTTCTACCACAGAGGGGACTCATGGCACATACACTGCTATATATACACAGAGAAGAATCATGGCACACCCACTGCTGTCTCCCACAGAGGGACTCAAGGCAAATATACTGCTATCTACCACAGAGAGATCTCATGTCACACACACTGCTGTCTAGTCATAGACAGAATTCATGTCCCATCCACTGTTGTCTACCACTGAGAAGACTCATGACACTGAGAAGACTCATGATAACTCTCTGTTATCTACAAGAGAGGAAACACACTGCTTTTTACCACAGAGGGGACACAGAACAAAGAGTGCTGTCTACACCGAGGAAACACATGGCACACAAACTGCTGTCTACCAAGAGGGAGCACATGGCACACACACTGTGTCTACCAGAGGGGACTCATGACACACCCACTACTCTCTACCACAGAATGCAATCATGGTGCACCCACTGCTGGCTACCACAGAGGGACTTATGGCAAACATACTCCCCTCTACAACAGAGAGAATTCATGACACACACACTGCTATATACCACAGATGGCACTCATGGAACACCCATTGCTGTCTAACACATAGGGTGTTCATGGCACACCCAACTTGTCTAACATAGATGGGCTCATGTCACACACACTGCTGTCTACTCACACAGAAACTCATTGCACACACACTGCTGTCTACCACAGAGTGCACTCTTGGAACACCCACTGTGTTTACCCCAGAGGTGAATCATTGGACTCCCCAAAAAGCCTACAACATAGGGAACTCATGGCATACCCACTGCTACCTTCCCTAGAAGGGACTCTCATGGCACACCCAATGCTGTCCACCACAAAGGGAAATCATGCACACCCATTCTGTCTATCCACAGAAAAGAATATGGAACACCCACTGCTGTCTATTGCAGTGAGATATTCTGGTACACCCACTGCTGCCTCCCCAAAATGGAATTCATGACACACCCAATGTGTTTACCAAACAAGGTTCTCATGGAACATCCACTGTTGTCTATCACAGTGGGAATTCATGGCACACCCTCTGCCATTTACCACAGCACATACGCATGGCACTGCTGATTTCTACCCACAGTGGGACTAATGGCACATCCACTGCTGCCTATCACAGCAGGGACTCATGGAACTCGCAATAATGTCTACTACAGAGCATACTCATGGCATACCCACTGTTGTCTAACACAGAGGGTGTTCATGACGCACCCAGAGTTGTCTGTCATAAAGGGAATTCATGGCACACCCACTGCTGTCTACCACAGAGGTACTCATGTCAAACATACTATTGTGTACCACAGAGAGAGCTCGTGTCGCACACACTGATGTTTTGCCATAGCTGGGAGTCATGGCATACCCACTGCTGTGTACCCCAGAGGAGACTCATGACAAACCCTCTACTCTTGCCAACAGAGGGGACTGATGGCACACACATTACAGTCTACCAAGAAGCACACTCATGGCACGACCACTGTGTTTACCACACAGGGGAATTATGGAACACCTAAATCTGTCTTCTACAGAGGTAATTCAAGGCACACCAACTGCAGTCTTTCACAGCAGGGACTCATGACACACCATCTGCAGTCTACTAGAGGGAATTCATGGCACACCAACTGCTGTCTACCACAGAGGCCATTTACGACACACACACTCTTGTCTTTCACAGTGACAACTCATGGCCTACCCACTGCTGTCTCCTACAGAGGAAAATCATGGTACACCCACCGCTCTCTACCCACAGAGAGGACTCATGGCACACACACTGCTGTCTACCACAGAGGAGACTCTTGGCACAACCACCGCTTTCTACCCACAGGGGACACTAATTGCACACCCACTGCTGTTTACCACATAGAGGTCTCATGGCACACCCACTGTTCTAAACTACAGAGGAGACTCAAGGCACAAAACCTGCAGTCTACCACAAAGTGAATAAGACACACCCATGGCTGTCTAACACAGAGGGGTCTCTTGGCACACCCACTGCTGTCTACTCACAAGGGAAACTCTCAGAACACCCACTGCTGTCTAACTTAGAGGGGACACATGGCAAAACCACTACTGTCTAACCACAGAGGGGACTCATGGCACCCTTACATCTGTCAACAAGACAGGGGACTCATTGCACACCCACTGCTGTCTACCACAGTGGGGAGTCATGGCATAACCACTGCTGTCTATACACAGAGGAAACTCATGGCACACACACTGCTTCCTAAAGCAGAGGGGACTCATGGCACACTCAAAGTTGTCTATCCACAAAGGGGAATCTTGGCACACCTACCATTGTCTAATACACAGGGGTTCATGGCACAACCACTGTTGTCTACCCACAGAAGGGAGTCATGACAAACACACTGCTAACTACAAAACAGGGGATGAATGTAACACCCACAGTCTTCTACCCAATAGGGGATTCATATCACACCCACTGCTGTCTACCCACATAGGGGAGTCATGGCACAACCATAGCTATCTACCCATAGAGGGGTGTCATGGCACAACTACTGCTGTCTACCACACAGGGGCTCATGGCACAATCACTGCTATCTTTGCACCTTTATTTAGAAAATTTAAAATGCTACATTAGCACATTTCTAGATGATAAACAAATTTGCTAAAGGAGCTTTATATAGGAACAACATACATACATCAATAGCATTCCTATATTGCAAGAAAAAAAATGCTGCTAAAGAAATTGGGGAAAATATCTCAATCACAGTACTCTAAAAATGTACTTAGGAAAAAAAATCTAACCTGGGATGTGAAAGACATCAACAATGAAAACTACAGAGCACTAAAGGGAGAAGATTGAAGAAGAACATATCTGTTAGAAATAGTAGCCATGTTCTTGAATAAGAATAGCTATTATTATAAAAAATTTTATTCTACCTAGAGCAGTAAAGAGATTCAATACAATCCTGACAAAACTACCAGTGGCATTCTCCACAAAACACACTGACAAAAAAGTAGTTCTAAAATTTACTTGGACAAATAAGTGACATAGAAGAGCCAAAGCAACTATGAATTAAGAAAAAAATGATGCTGAAAGCATCACAATAACAGATATCCATTTAGGTTGTAGAGTTTTATTATAAAAATAGCATTCTTTTGTCACCAAAACATACCTTAAGACCAATAAAATATAAAACACAGAAAAATCCACATAGATAGAGTAACCTGATATGTGATAAAAGTGCCAAAATACAGGGTGGACAGAAATAAAACTTCAGAAAATGGTGCTCTGAAAACTAGATTCATATGTAGAAAAAAAAAAAAAAAAGACTCATCCCTGTCTCTCACATTGCACCAAAGTCAACTCCAGTGAATCAAGGACTTAGAAATTTAAGTAGAAGCTCTACATCTGCTTAAAGATACTGCAGGTCCAACACTCCAACATACTGACAAAAGCATCAACTTCCTAAACAAGACTTTGAAAGCACAAGAAGTAAAATGAAGAATCAATAAGTGGGATGAAATCAAATTTGAATACTTCTGTACAATAAGGGAAATAAAGTGAATAGAGAGTCTACAAATGTGATAAAATATTTTCCATCTGCTCCTCAGACATGAAGTTAATATACAGAATATAAAAAGAACTAAAAAAAGGAACCTCTCCAATTAATAAATGGGCAAAAACTCTAATCAGGCATTCTCCAAATTAAGAAAAACAAATGGCCAACATATATGTGAAAACATGTCCAACATGTTTAGTAATCAGTGAAATGCAAATCAAAACTCCATGGAGAATAAAGCCAATTATTATTCTACCCTTGCTCTTTTTCTTTACTTCAATAAAATTTTTAAATTCAAAAGTGAATAAATGAAGATTTTTATCTCACTCCACTTACAAAAGCATTTATCAAGAATATTGTGGGAATCCACATGTCAGACAGAACATTTGGGGGGAGAAAGGAAGAATAAAATTTATTGAATTAGAGGAAGGAGGATTAAGGAAAAGGATGTGGATGGGAATAGGACAGACAATAGAATTAAAGAGATTATTTTATCATGTTTCTATATGAATACCTGACCCATGTAACTCCACATCACATACAGCACAAGAATGGAAAGTTACACTCCATGTGTTATAATATGTCAAACACACACTACTGTCATGTATATCTAAAAAGAATGTTAAAACATAACAAAAGAAATAATGTGGGGGAAGTGTCAACTTGTGCAGTGTTTGTTGGGTGGCATATAAGTATAATCATTCTGGAAAACTGTATTACTGTCCTTTTCAAAACTTGGAATGGGAGCAATATCTGAGCCAGTTGTCCTACTCTTCAATATATATGTAAAGATAAAAAAATCAGCCTACTATAGAGACACAGCCATATCAACATTTATAGCAACACAATTCACAATAATCAAATTACAGAACCAGCCCACATACCCAACAATAGACTGATGGATAAAGATAATATGGTTGTACATACAAAATGGAGTTTTACTAAGTCACACAGAGGAATAAAATGATGGCATTTTGTGGAAAATTGATGAAACTGGAGAACATAATTCTGTGTGAAATAAGTCACACGCAGAAAGCCAAGGGTCAAATATTTCCCTCATATGTGAGTGCCAGATAAAATAATATAGAAGGAGGAATCCAATAAAAATAGAAGAGCCATCTGTTGAGTAGAGGAAGGGTTTATATGGAAGAAGGAAGGAAAAAAATTGAGATGAAAAGTAGAATGAAACAAAGTCTTTTATGTACACACATGAATAAAGTACAGTGAAGTTCAAGTTTAAGTGTATCTATAATATGCTGATTTAAAAATCTATAAATGAGGTCTTCCTTAGGTCACAGGGAGCAGCTGCCCCTGAGTCCCCTGCCACAGATTCCCGGAGGTGTATTCTGTGGGTGCCTTTGCTGCTCATGCCCATGCCAACCACTGGAGCTCTTTTACCCTGGTGCTCCTGCTGTAGGCACCACTACCACAGCCCGGATGTATTCTCTCGGGGCAGACCTTCCCCTGATGTCACTGCCACAGGTGTTGTTGCTGCTGTTGTCACTGTCACGGTTGTCATCACCCAGAAGTCTGCTGCCCTTGATACTGCCTGGGATCCCAGGTTGCCATGTTCACTGCTGACACCACTGCTGCTACCACTGACAGCACTGCCATTAAAACCACTGAAAATTGCTGGAGGTCACCTGACGGTTTCCACTATGGATGCTGTTGCAGCTGCAGCTACAGCTGACCCCACTGCCACTGCTATCTCATTGCCCCCACCTGCTGCCATCACCACTGACATCTATAACTGCTGCTGAACCCCTGCCTGCTGCCACCATCTCCTGCTACCATCACCTTCACATTTTCCCAGAAGTCCACTGCCAGAGAGACATCAGGGTTGGTTGCACATGGTCATATCCATTTTGAGACTCTGGCCAGAACCTGGGGTTTCTTTGGGGTGCCAAAGTGTTTTGGTGCCACAGCCATACAGGGTTGCAGTTGCCCCTGTCTGGGGACACTGGACAGAAAGTAGAGATTCAATGTTGGGGTGCCTATAGTTTTGACTACAACTGGGGTATTCCTCCTGGAAATGCAGGTTGTTGCCATCTAGTTGCTCTCTCTCAGAATTCTCATCCCTGGTGGTCTATTTCCAAATTCCTGTGGCATTGTGATCTTGATATTGCAATGTGGCCAAATCCAGAACATTTCTATGGCCTGAGAAGCCTCTATGGCCTGTGCAATCTTTGAAAATTGTGTAGAATCTAGGACTTAGTACCCATTTTGACCTGAGTATAATTAATGATCTATTAGACTTTGTAAAATGAGTAGCACCTATTTCCTGTGTAGAACCTAACAGTTGTGTAGCTTCCGTTGCTCACATATCTTCTACCACCTTAATAGAATATGTTAACAGGATAGCCTGTATGATTATTAAAAACTCTGACTTTGAAGACTCAAAACTTGATTATACTCTATGACCTGAAGTGCCTCTATTGACCTACATAAACTTTATGACCTGATAAGTCTCTTAATCTCTTAATACACTGTAGGCTGTATCTCCTTTATATTTTGAATAGTCTAAATAACCTGAGAATTCTCTGTGACCTGCATAAATTTAAAATCCTGAGGAACCTAAATGACCTCAATATCTCTTCTGACCTCTGTAGCCACTATAATTTTTATATTCTCCATGGCCTAAGTAGTCTGTATATACTGCATTGTCTCTAAACTTGAGTATCCTATATCATATGAATAGCCAGTATCACCTTCATAACATCTATTCTCTGAGTATAGGCAAAATGCTCTACCATGTGTGTATGGTTTTAATAAACTAAATGACCTTAGTAGCCCCTATGTTCTGCCTAGACTTCATGACATGCACATCCTGTATTATCTGAGTAGGTTGTATGAACTGGTATCTTTTTAGTCAGTTTTTGCTGCTTCAATTTAAATATTCTGACCTGAACAATTTTAGAGTTAGAATAGTTATTAGGTGTCTTTATGACTGGAGATGCCTTGTTGATCTGATTAAACTCTATTATCTGAGTAGTTCTATGGCCTAAGTAGCCTCTATGACCCGTGTGACTTTTTAGCTGAGTAATCTGAATGACCTAAGTAGGTCCTAGGAAAATGAAAGGCTCTATGATGAGCAGAGATTCTATTCCCCACACTTCTTCTTTTAACATTGCAACTTAGGCATGTGCAGTCGAAATAACTTTTGTTAACTTTCCATGTACTTCATAGGCTCTATGGCATGAATTGGCATTGTGATATAAATTACCTGTATATTTTAAAAACTCTCTATGACCTGCATAGCATCTGAGTACTGGATAGCCTCAATCATCTGCACAGTCTCTATGACCTGCATAGACTTAATGAACTGAGTACTCTAAATGACTTCAGTTTTTCTATGACTTCCATTGCAACTATAACCTTTGTGGTTACTATGGTCTGAGTATTTATGCACTGTGTAGTTTCTATGATCTTTGTAACCAATATCACTTGAGTAACCTCCATGATCTGTATAGCCTTTATAACTAGAGTAACATAAATGATCTTCCTAGCCTATAGAGGTTTATTAACTGAAATTAATTTAGTATCCTTATAACCTGCATAGTTTTTATGACCTGTGGAACTTATCTGATTTTGGTTGTTTCTATGGCCTGTTTACCTTCTATGACCCAGCTAACTTCCATGACCTGTATAACCTCTTTCACCTACAAAGTTTCTATTTCTTGAGTAGCTTGTAAAATATATGCAGAGCCCCTATGGCCAGCATAACCCCTATGACCTGCTAGCCTGTATTTCCTATGATGGTTTTATGTATGCATAATCTCTGAGGAATGAATATGCTATTGCCTTGTAGTCTCTTAAGACTGGAGACAAATTTTAACCAGTTTATTTTCTAGGATCTGTGTAACTTCTGTGACCTTTGAAGCTTCTGTAGTCTAAGTAAATTCTTTAGTTTGTTTATCATCTATTTTACAAGTAGAAAAATTTTGCCTACCCTGTATGACCTTAAGAGGGTAGCTACCACAACTTCCTTGACTTGAGTACCCTTGTGGAACTCAGTATCACTAGAAATACCATAAACTCTGTGATCAGCATAGCTGAAATGACCAGTGCACCCTCTATGACCTGATTAGTTCTTAGGACCTGAGTAGCCTACATGACCTGAGTATCCTCAATGTCTTGCATAGCTTCTATATCCTAAGGATCTTCTAGGACCTATGTAGACTCTTGGTACTGAGTAGTATCTGTGACTAGTAAAACCTCAGTGACCTTCATAGACTGTGTTATTGTATAGCTTCAGAGATGTGCAGAACATCTTCAGTCTGAGAATTTTATATGATCTGTTTAACTACATACCCTGAATAGTCTAAATGACCTGAGTATCCTCTTTGACTTCAGACTCCACTATTATCAGAGTAGCCACTATGGCATGAATAGTTTGGATGACCTCATTAGGATCTAATAACTGCAGAGACTGCATGACATGTGTAACCTTTACAGCCTGAGTAGCCTAAAGGACATTAATAGATGTATGACTTATTATACTCTATGACCAGCATAATCTCCATTGCATGAGTATCCTCTATTAAGTGCATGTACAGTGTCCTGTCCTGTCATCTTGTAACTTGTATGATCCATTAAAATCAACTACCTGAGTATTCACTGTAGCCTGCCTACCCTCCATCACCAGAGTAGTCTATCTTCTACATACTTCTGTGAATTGTGTGTGTTCAATGACCCAAGTAGTCTCTAAAATGTCCATAGCCTCTTTAAACTCAGCAGCCTTGATGATCTGTGTAGCTTCTTATCTGAGTAGCATCTATGATCTGCCTACATTATATGGCATGAGTAACTTCAATTGCCTCAATACCTTCTATAATATTAGCAGCATTTTGAACACCATAACCTTTATTGCCTTTATAGACTTAATGGACTATGCAGTCTCTATGGCTTGAGTAGTCTCTTTGACCTATATTGTATCTAGGATCTGAGAGTCTTTGGTGATCCCTATAGCATCTGTGAACTGAGTAGATTTTATGGCCTGCACTCTATGACATGAGTAAACTTTACATCCTGAGTAGTCTTTAGAATCTGCATGGTCACTATGACCTGTGGAACTTCTGTTATGTGGGTAGCCTGAATGATCATTGGAGCTCTTATTACCTGCCTAGCTTCTATAGTCTGAGAAGCCCCCATAATGTGCATCTACTGTATGAGCTGAATATCTTCTAAAACCTTATTAAACTATGTATTTGGCAAAGCTACTATTGCCTAAGCATTCTCCTTAATTGCATTACACTCTATAATGTGTTAAGCCCTTGTTATGCATAGCCACTAAGGTCTGTGTAGCCCTTATGGCCTACAGAGCCTTGATGGCCTGATTGTTACGCATTCACATTTGTCCTACATATAATCTTTTTTTTCTTTTTTTTAAATTTTATTTGTTCTAATCAGTTGTACATAACAGTAGAATGCATTTATACATTTTAATAGAGCATACATAAATAGAGTGTAGTCTCTCATTTTTCTGAATATGCATATTGCAGGATTACATGCATCTGAGGTAATACTGTCTATTTCACTCTACTATCATTCCTTCTGCAATATCTCTTCCTTTCCCTTCATTCTCCTCTAGCTAATATAAAGTAACTCTATTCTTCTCTAAACCCCCAACTTAAAGTGAATTAGCATCTGCATATCAGAGAAAACATTCAGCCTTTGGTTTTTTGGGTTTGACTTATGTCACTTTGCCTGATATTCTTTAACTCGTCCATTTACCAGCAAATGCCATAATTTCATTCTTCTTTAAAACTGAGTAATATTCATATATATATATGAATATATATATATATGAATATATATATATATCACATTTTCTTTTTTTTATTGTATACAAATGGGATACATGTTGTTTCCCTATTTGTACATAGAGTCAAGGCATACCATTTGTGTAATCATACGTTTACATAGGGCAATGATGTTTATTTTTTTCCCTTCCCCCCCACCCCTCCCACCCCTTTATTCCCTCTATACAGTCCTTCTTTCCTTCATTCTTACCGCTCTCCTTATCCCTAACCCTAAACCTAACCCTAAACCTAATGCTAACCCCTCCCGCCCCCCATTATGTGTCCTCATCCGCTTATCAGCGAGATCATTTGTCCTTTAGTTTTTTGAGATTGGCTTATCTCACTTAGCATGATATTCTCCAATTTCGTCCATTTGCCTACAAATGCCATAATTTTATCATTCTTCATTGTGGAGTAATATTCCATTGTATATATATGCCACAGTTTCTTTATCCATTCATCAACTGAAGGGCATCTAGGTTGGTTCCACAATTGGGCTATTGTGAACTGAGCAGCTATGAACATTGATGTGGCTGTATCTCTGTAGCATGCTGATTTTAAGTCCTTTGGGTATAGACCAAGGACTGGGATAGCTGGGTCAAATGGTGGTTCCATTCCAAGTTTTCTAAGGAGTCTCCACACTGCTTTCCAGAGTGGCTGCACTAATTTGCAGCCCCACCAGCAATGTATGAGTGTAAATTTCCCCCCACATCCTCGCCAACACCTGTTGTTGCTTGTGTTCTTGATAATCGCCATTCTAATTGGAGTGAAATGGAATCTTAGGGTGGTTTAGATTTGCATTTCTTTTATTACTAGAGATGTTGAACATTTTTCCATATGTTTGTTGATTGCGTTTAGATCTTCTTCTGTAAAGTGTCTATTCATTTCCTTAGCCCATATGTCGATTGGGTTATTTGTATTCTTGGTGTAGAGTTTTTTGAGTTCTTTATAGATTCTGGAGTTTAGTGCTCTATCTGAAGTATGATTGGCAAAGATTTTCTCCCACTCTGTAGGCTCTTTCTTTGCATTGCTGATAGTTTCCTTTGCTGAGAGAAAGTTTTTTAGTTTAAATCTATCCCAGTTGTTGATTCTTGCTTTTATTTCTTGTGCTATGGGAGTCCTGTTGAGGAAGTCTGGTCCTAAGCTGACATTTTGAAGATCTGGACCTACTTTTTCTTCTATAAGATGCAAGGTCTCTGGTCTGATTCTGAGGTCCTTAATCCATTTTGAGTTTAGTTTCATGCATGGTGAAAGATATGGGTTTAGTTTCATTCTGTTTTATATGGAGTTCCAATTCTCCCAGCACCATTTGTTGAATAGGTTATCTTTTCTCCATTGCATATTTTTGGCCCCTTTGTCTAGTATGAGAAAATTGTATTTATTTGGGTTTGTGTCCATGTCCTCTATTCTGTACCATTGATCCACCTTTCTATATTGATACCAATACCATGCCGTTTTTGTTACTATTGCTTTGCAGTAGAGTTGAAGATCTGGTATTGCGATACACCCTGCTTCACTCTTTCTGCCAAGAATTGCTTTAGCTATTCTGGGTTTTTATTCTTCCAGATGAATTTCATAATTCCTTGCTCTATTTCTGTAAGGTACATCATTGGGATTTTAATTGGAATTGCATTGAATCTCTATAGCACTTTTGGTAGTAAGGCCATTTTGACAATATTAATTCTTCCTATCCAAGAACATGGGAGATCTTTCCATCTTCTAAGGTTTTCTTTAATTTCTTTCTTTACTGTTCTGTAGTTCTCATTGCAGAGGTCTTTCACCTCTTTGTTGAGATTGATTCCCAAGTATTTTATTTTTTTCGAAGCAATTGTGAATGGGGTAGTTTTCCCTAACTTCTCTTTCTGAAGATGCATCACTTATGTATAAAAATGCATTAGATTTATGAGCATTGATCTTATATCCCACTACTTTACTGAATTCACTTATGAGATCTAAAAGTTTTCTGGTGGAATTTCCTGGTTCCTCTAAGTATATAATCATATCATCAGCAAATAGGGATAGTTTGAGTTCTTCTTTTCCTATTCATATCCCTTTAATTTCTTTGGTTTCTCTAATTGCTCTGACTAGAATTTCAAGGATGATATGGAATAGAAGTGGTGAAAGAGGCCATCCTTGCCTTGTTCCAGTTTTAGGGGGAATACTTTCAGTTTTTCACCATTTAGAATGATATTAGCCATGGACATACCATAGATGGCCTTTACAATGTTAAGGAATGTTCCCACTATCCCTATTTTTTCTAGTGTTTTGAGCATGAAGGGGTGCTGTATTTTATCAAATGCTTTTTCTGCATCTATTGAAATAATCATGTGATTCTTGACTTTAAGTCTATTGATACGGTGAATTACATTTATTGATTTCCTGATGTTGAACCAACCTTGCATCCCTGGGATGAAGCCCTCTTGATCATGGTGCACTATCTTTTTAATATGTTTTTGTATGCGATTTGCTAAAATTTTGTTGAGAATTTTTGCGACGATGTTCATTAAGGATATTGGTATGAAATATTTTTCCTCGATGTGTCTCTGTCTGGTTTAGGTGTCAGGGTAATATTGGCTTCATAGAATGAGTTTGGGAGGGTTCCCTCCTCTTCTATTTTATGGAAGACTTTGAGAAGCATTGGAAAGAGCTCTTCTTTAAAGGTTTTGTAGAACTCGGCTGAGAACCCATCAGGTCCTGGACTTTTCTTTGTTGGTAGACTTTTGATGACTTCTTCTATTTCATTACTTGAAATTGGTCTATTTAAATTGTGTATGTCCTTCTCGTTCAGTTTAGGCAATTCATATGTCTTTAGAAACCTGTTGATGTCTTTGAAATTTTCTATTTTGTTGGAGTATAGATTTTCCAAATAGCTTATACTTATGTTTTGTATTTCAATCATGTCTGTTGTGATATTTCCTTGTTCATTCCGAATTTTGGTGATTTGGGTTTTCTCTCGTCTTCTCTTTGTTAGTGTGGCTCAAGATTTATCAATTTTGTTTATTTTTCTGAAGAACCAACTATTTATTTTGTCAATTTTTTGTATTGTTTCTTTTGTTTGAATTTTGTTGATTTCAGCTCTGAGTTTAACTATTTCCTGTCTTCTACTACTTTTGGTGTTGGTCTGTTCTTCTTTTTCTAGGACTTTGAGCTGTAGTGTTAGGTCGTTTATTTGTTGAGTTTTACTTCTTTTATTAAATGCACTCCATGAAATAAATTTTCCTCTATGTACTACTTTCATAGTGTCCCAGAGATTTTGATATGATGTTTCTTTGTTCTCATTTACCTCTAAGAATTTTTTAATTTCCTTCCTAATATCTTCTGTTATCCATTCATCATATAATAGCATATTGTTTAATCTCCAGGTGTTGGAGTAGTTTCTGTTTTTTACTCTTTCATTTATTTCTAACTTCAAACCAGTATGATCTGATAGAGTACAAGGTAGTGTCTCTATCTTCTTGTATTTGCTGACATTAGCTTTGTGGCATAATATATGGTCTATTTTAGAGACGGATCCATGTGCTGCTGAGAAGCAAGTGTATTTGCTCTTGTTTGGATGGTATATTCTATAAATGTCTGTTAAGTCTAAATTATTGATTGTGTTATTGAGATCTATGGTTTCTTTGTTCAATTTCTGTTTGGAATATCTGTCCAGTGGTGAGAGAGGTGTGTTAAAATTGCCTAGTATTATTGTGTTGTGTTGTATTTTTTTTCTGGCATTGAGAAGGATTTGTTTCACCTATATGGATGAGCCATTGTTTGGGACATAGGTATTTATCATTGTTATGTCTTGCTGATTATTGGTTCCCTTAAGCAGTATGAAATATTCTTCTTTGTCCCTTCTGACTAACTTTTGCTTGAAGTCCACATTATCTGATATGAAGATGGATACTCCAGCTTTTTTGCTGTGTCCATGTGCATAGTACAGTTTTTCCCATCCTTTCACCTTTAGTATGTGGGTATCTCATTCTATGAGATGAGTCTCTTGCAGGCAGCATATTGTTGGATTTTTCTTTTTAATCCAATCTGCCAGTCTATATCTTTTGATTGATGAGTTCAGGCCATTAATATTCAGGGATATTATTGAGATTTGATTTATATTCCCGGTCATTTGACTCATTTTTCTTTTTTGACATGAGTTGGTTTCTTCTTTATTTGGCTATTCCATTGTATTTCATCTCTTCCTCATGGAATATTTTGCTGAGAATATTCTGTAATGCTGGCTTACTTTTTGTAAATTCTTTTAACTTCTGTTTATTATGGAGAGATTTTATTTCACTGTTAAATCTCAAGGTAAGTTTTGATGGGTATAAGATTCTTGATTGGCATCCATTTTCTTTCAGAGCTTGAAAAACGTTGTTCCAGACACTTCTAGCTTTTAGAGTCTGGATTGAAAAATCTGCTGATATCGTAGTCGTTTCCTCCTGAATGTAATTTGATTCATTTCTCTCACAGCCTTTAAATTTCTGTCTTTATTTTGAATGTTAGGTATTTTCATTGTAATGTGCCTTGGTGTGGGTTTATTGTAATTTTGTATATTTGGCATCATACAAGCCTCTTGTACTTGATTTTCCATTTCATTCTTCAGATTTGGGAAATTTTCTGATATTATTTCATTGAATACATTGTTCATTCCTTTGATTTGTTTCTCTAAGCCTTCCTCAATCCCAATAATTTTTAAATTTGGTCTTTTCATGATATTCCATAATTCTCATAGCTTCTGTTCATGATTTCTTACCATCTTCTCTGTTTGTTCAACTTTGTTTTCAAGATTAAATATTTTTTCTTCAACATCTGAGGTTCTCTCTTCCAGTTGTTCTATCCTATTGGTTATGCTTTCTATGGAGTTCTTAATTTGGTTTATTGTTTCCTTCATTTCAAGGATTTCTGTCTGTTGTGTTTTCATTATCTGACACTCTTTATTGAAATGATCTTTTGCTTCCTGTATTTGCTCTTTTAACTGTTGAGTGGTGCAATCATTCAAAGCCTGCATTTGCTCTTTCATCTCATCATTTGCTTCTATGATAATTTTAATTATGTACATTCTGGACTCGCTTTCTCACATTTCTTCTGTCATGCTGTCATTGGATTTTATTGATGTAGCATCTAGGTTTTTTGGGTCTTTTTCTACCTTTGTTTTTTTTATATTCGTCAGGTATCTACCTCTCTAGTAGTGAAACTCTATTGGCTTATAGTGTCTCTGTAGATTTCCAATACCTTGTTTCCTAGCCTTCAGTAGCCTGAAGTCTTGGAGGAACTTGATAATGCAGTGCTCCACAAGGAAGATGCCCCTCTAGTGGTTGTGGTATTCAGGTTGGTTGTATTTCCTGTTGTTGGAAAGACATGCCTCCACTTGTTGACCAATGGTCAGTCAAAAGGGAGACTAGACTGTGGGTTGGGGAATGGCTGGTATGGGCCTGTGTCTCTGGTTCTGGTGGTAAAGCCTTGCCAAGTGGGGAAGACTAACCTGGTGGAGACATCTTGCTGGGCAGTTCTCCTCCAAGAAGTTCCCTTTGTTGCAGAACTACCACCTGGGCTGAACAGCCCTTCTCTGTTATGTTCCCAGGGATCTGGACCTACCTCCTGGGCCAGGGAGCCTCACCCTGTGATTGAGACTCTTGGTGGGCAGACTTCCTCTGTGACATTTCCTGGGGCCCAGAACTACCACCTGGTCTGGGGGGCCTGACCTTGTGAGGGACTCTCTCTCTGAGTGGCCCTCCACTGGGCCTACTGACCACACCTGGGACCCTCACTCTGTGCGAAAGCCTTTTGTTGGGTGGTCCTCCTCTATAATGCTCCTGGTTATCTGGATTCACAGCTCCAGTGGGAGAATGTCACTGGGCAATTCTACTCCACAAATATCTCTGCATTTTGGGACTACTGACCCATCCAGAGAGCTTCACCCAGTGGGACAGACTTACCTGGCTACTCTGAATTCGTCCTGAGTCTCTCAATACCTCCTCTTCTTGAATCCTGAGTTCTGTCAGAGGGACTCCAGTCTCCTGTAAGTGTCTTAGGAGGGGAGCTACCCTTCTGATGATGATGGCCATGCTCTCAGGAGTAATTCAAAATGCCGCACCAGCCTCCAAAGAAGCTGGGGAGCCCCAGTGAGGGTGGGCTGAGGCAGAACCAAGGCAAGTGCAGTGTCCCTCAGCAGTAGGGAGACAGGCAGGCAGGCTCAGTGATGGCATCCGACCTCAATGTGGGGGTCAGGTGGGTCTGCTAGCTCTGCCAGATGACGTCCAAACTCGGTGTTGCAACTAAGTTAAAAAAAAAATTTTAGGAGGTTTCAAGATGACGAACTAGAGGGTGGCTGCATTTCATGTTGCTCCAGGACTCAGGATTTAAAAGAGATATTGAGAGACTTGGGACCAACTCAAAGCCGCCAGGTGAGTCTCCCCTTTGGGGAGGCGTCCTGGATGTGGTGGTAGTTCCAGAAGGCAGGGAACTTTGTGAAGTAGAGTTGCCCGGTGAGACACCACTCCCCCCCACTGGAGCAGTGAACACGGACAACTGGGAGCTTTGAAGAGGAAGCTGTTCATCATGTTCAGAACAGCGCCTGGTTTCAGAGCAACCCACCAGGCTTTGGCGGCTGCCCAGAGGAGGGGCCGCATAGGCAGGCAATTAGGTGCAGAGCAGGGTCCCAGGACTTAGGTGGATTCTCAGTGGAAGAGCTGCAGAGACAAGATGAGGGGCGGAGCGAAGGTTCCAGGACTGCAGGCAGTTTCTCTGAGAAGAGGGAGCCTAAGGAGTCTCGTCTGCGAAGGGTGAGGCTCCCAGGCCCAGGAGGTAGGTCTGGGCCCCTGGGAACATAGCAGAGGAAGACTGCCCAGCCCAGGCAGCAAGATACCCCTCCCTCCACTAAAGCAGTGAACACGGACAACTGGGAGCTTTGTACAGGAGGCCGCTTAGCACAACGCTTGGTTTTGAAGCAACCCGCCGGGGCTCCAGCGGCTGCCCAGAGGAAGAGCTGGGTGGTGAGCTTTTTGGACTCAGATCAACCTCCTGAACAGTGGGGTGAGGGGCTGTCCTTAGGAGAAGGTGCACAGTGAGTTGCTTGGTCTCCAAGAGACCACACAGAACACTGGGTGGCTGCCTGGAGGAAGAGGCGAGTGGCAGGTCACTGGGACTTGGAGCATCTGTACGAGGCTCCAGGTGGCTGCTCAGAGGAGAGGCTGCATAGACAGGTGATTAGGTGCAAAGCACTGTCAGGGGACCTAGGCGGCTTCTCAGTGGAAGACCTGCACAGAGACAAGCTGAGGGGCGAAGCGAAGGTTCCAGGACTGTGGGAAGCTTCTCTGAGGAGGGGCAGCCTAGGAGACTCGTCTGCGAAAGGCAAGGCTCCCAGGCTCAGGAGGTAGGTCTGGGCCCCTGGGAACGTTGCCTGGGAAGGTTGCCCTGCCCAGGCAGTAGTTGTGGATTGAGGAGAACCTCCAGGAGGGGAACTGACCAGTGAGACCTCCCCACTGGGTGAGTCTTCCCCGCCGGGTGAGGTTTTCCCAAAAGGACAGTAAAACCAGAGACACAGGCACAAACAGACCTTGCCTCACCCTGAAGCCTAGTTCCCCTTTGGTTGACCTTTGGTCAACAAGTGGAGGCACCTCTGCCCACTAGCAGGGAATATACCCCACCTGAAGGTCACCAATCCTAGAGAGGCAGCTTCCTTGGGGAGCACCGCATTATCAACTTTCTCCAAGACTTCAGGCAACTGAAGGATAAGAGGGGGATATACTAGAAATCTTCAGGGACATTATAAGTCAATACAGGAAATCTGCAACATCTCTGCAGTCCACTGATACCTGAACAATATGAGAAACCAAGGGAAGAAAATGTCCCAAACAAATATAGATGTTACATCAATAAAATCCAATGACAGCATGGCAGAAGAAATGAGAGAAAGGGAGTTCAGAATGTACATAATTAACATGATAAGGGAAGCAAATGATGAGATGAAAGAGCAAATGCAGGCAATGAATGATCGCACCAATCAACAATTAAAAGAGCAAATACAGGAAGCAAAAGATCATTTCAATAAAGAGTTACAGATAATGAAAAAAAAAACAAACAGAAATCTTTGAAATGAAGGAAACAATAAGCCAAATTAAGAACTCCATAGAAAGCGCAACCAATAGGATAGAACACGTGGAAGACAGAACCTCAGATGTTGAAGAAAAAATATTTAACTTTGAAAACAAAGTTGAACAAACAGAGAAGATGGTAAGAAATCATGAACAGAATCTCCAAGAACTATGGGATATTATTAAAAGGCCAAATTTAAGAATTATTGGGATTGAGGAAGGCTTAGAGAAACAAACCAAAGGAATGAACAATCTATTCAATGAAAGAATTTCAGAAAATTTCCCAAATCTGAAGAAGGAAATGGAAAATCAAGTTCAAGAGGCTTATAGGACTCTAAATACACAAAATTACAACAGACTCACACAAAGGCACATTATAATGAAAATACCTAACATACAAAATAAAGACAGAGTTTTAAAGGCTGTGAGAGAAAAGAACCAAATTACACTGGGGGAAACCAATACGGATATCAGCAGATTTTCCAATCCAGACCTTAAAAGCTAGAAGGGCCTGAAACAACATTTTTCAAGCCCTGAAAGAAAATGGATGCCAACCAAGAATCTTATACCCAGCAAAACTTACCTTCAAATTTGATGATGAAATAAAATCATTCCATGATAAATGAAAGCTAAAAGAATTTACAAAAAGAAAGCCAGCATTACAGAATATTCTCAGCAAATAATTCCATGAGGAAGAGATGAAAAACAAAAGCAAATCAGCAAAGGGAGGAGGTATCCTAAAGGAACTCTCAAAGAAAGAGGAACCAAGTCATGTCAAAAATAAATAAATAAATAATTAAAATGAGTCAAATGACTGGGAATACAAATCATATCTCAAAAATAGCCCTGAATATTAATGGCCTGATTCATCAATGAAAAGACATAGACTGGCAGATTGGATCAAAAAGAAAGATCCAACAGTATGTTGCCTACAAGAGACTCATCTGATACAAAGAGATACCCATAGACTAAAGGTGAAAGGATGAGAAAAAACATACCATGCACATGGACTCAGCAAAAAAGCTGGAGTATCCATCCTCATTTCATATAATGTGGACTTCAAGCCAAAGTTAGTCAGAAGGGATAACGAACGACATTTCATACTGTTTAAGGGAAGCATAAATCAGCAAGACATAACAATCATAAATATCTATGCCCCAAACAGTGGCTCATCCATGTATGTCAAACAAATTCTTGTCAAACTCAGAAACCAAATAGACCATAATACAATAATACTAGGTGATTTTAACATGCCTCTCTCAACACTGGACAGATCTTCCAAACAACAATTGAACAAAGAAACCATAGAACTCAATAACACAATCAATAACTTAGACTTAACAGATATTTATCAAATATACCATCCAACCAAGAGCGAATACACATTCTTCTCAGCAGCACATGAATCCGTCTCTAAAATAGACCATATATTATGTCACAAAGCTAATGTTAGCAAACACAAGAAAATAGAGACACTATCTTGTATTCTATCAGATCATAATGCATTGAAATTAGACATAAATGAAACAAAAAAACAGAAATTACTCCAATACCTGGAGATTAAAAAATATGCTATTATATGATGAATGGATAACAGAAGATATTGGGGGGGGGAAATTAAAAAATTCTTAGAGGTAAATGAGAACAAAGAAACATGAAAATCTCTGTGACACTATGAAAGCAGTACTTAGAGGAAAATATATTTCATGGAGTGCATTCAATAAAAGAAGTAAAACTCAAAAAATAAAACACGCAACACTACAGCTCAAAGCCCTAGAAAAAGAAGAACAGACCAACACCAAAAGTAGTAGAAGACAGGAAATAGTTAAACTCAGAGCTGAAATCAACAAAATTCAAACAAAAGAAACAATACAAAAAATTGACAAAATAAATAGTTGGTTCTTCAGAAAAATAAACAAAATTGATAAATCTTGAGCCACACTAACAGAGAGAAGAGGAGAGAAAACCCAAATCACCAAAATTCGGAATGAACAAGGAAATATCACAACAGACATGATTGAAATACAAAACATAAGTATAAGCTATTTGGAAAATCTATACTCCAACAAAATAGAAAATTTCAAAGACATCAACAGGTTTCTAAAGACATATGAATTGCCTAAACTGAACGAGAGGACATACACAATTTAAATAGACCAATTTCAAGTAATGAAATAGAAGAAGTCATCAAAAGTCTACCAACAAAGAAAAGTCCAGGACCTGATGGGTTCTCAGCCGAGTTCTACAAAACCTTTAAAGAAGAGCTCTTTCCAATGCTTCTCAAAGTCTTCCATAAAATAGAAGAGGAGGGAACCCTCCCAAACTCATTCTATGAAGCCAATATTACCCTGACACCTAAACCAGACAGAGACACATCGAGGAAAAATATTTCAGACCAATATCCTTAATGAACATCATCACAAAAATTCTCAACAAAATTTTAGCAAATCGCATACAAAAACATATTAAAAAGATAGTGCACCATGATCAAGTGGGCTTCATCCCAGGGATGCAAGGTTGGTTCAACATCAGGAAATCAATAAATGTAATTCACTGTATCAACAGACTTAAAGTCAAGAATCACATGATTATTTCAATAGATGCAGAAAAAGCATTTGATAAAATGCAGCACCCCTTCATGCTCAAAACACTAGAAAAAATAGGGATAGTGGGAACATTCCTTAACATTGTAAAGGCCATCTATGCTAAGCCCATAGCTAATATCATTCTAAATGGTGAAAAACTGAAAGCATTCCCCCTAACATCTGGAACAAAACAGAGAAGCCCTCTTTCACCACTCCTATTCAATATCGTCCTTGAAACTCTAGCCAGAGCAATTAGACAGACAAAAGAAATTAAAGGGATACGAATAGGAAAAGAAGAACTCAAACTATCCCTATTTGCTGATGATATGATTATATGCTTAGAGGAACCAGGAAATTCCACCAGAAAACTTTTAGATCTCATAAGTGAATACAGTAAAGTAGTGGGATATAAGATCAATGCTCATAAATCTAATGCATTTTTACTTAAGTTATGAATCTTCAGAAAGAGAAGGTAGGAAAACTACCCCATTCACAACAGCTTCGAAAAAAATAAAATACTTGGGAATCAATCTCACAAAAGAGGTGAAAGACCTCTACAATGAGAACGACAGAACACTAAAGAAAGAAATTAAAGAAAACCTTAGAAGATGGAAAGATCTCCCATGTTCTTGGATAGGAAGAATTAATATTGTCAAAATGGCCATACTACCAAAAGTGCTATACAGATTCAATGCAATTCCAATTAAAATTCCAATGACGTACCTTACAGAAATAGAACAAGCAATCATGAAATTCATTGGGAAGAATAAGAAACCCAGAATAGCTAAAGCAATCCTTCACAGGAAAAATGAAGTTGGGGGTATTGCAATACCAGAACTTCAACTATACTGCAAAGCAATAGTAACAAAAATGGCATGGTTTTGGTACCAAAATAGACAGGTAGATCAGTGATACAGAATAGAGGACATGGACACAAACCCAAATAAATACAATTTTCTCATACTAGACAAAGGGGACAAAAATATGCAATGGAGAAAAGATAGCCTCTTCAACAAATGGTGCTGGGAAAATTGGAAATCCATATACAATAGAATGAAACTAAACCCATATCTCTCACCATGCATAAAACTAAACTCGAAATGGATTAAGGATCTTGAAATCAGGCCAGAGACCCTGCATCTTATAGAAGAAAACATAGGTCCAGATCTTCAATATGTCGGCTTAGGACCAGACTTCCTCAACAGGACTCCCATAGCACAAGAAATAAAAGCAAGAATCAATAACCGGGATAGATTCAAACTAAAAAAACTTTCTCTCAGTAAAGGAAACTATCAGCAATGTGAAGAAAGAGCCTACAGAGTGGGAGAAAATCTTTGCCAATTGTACTTCAGATAGAGCACTAATCTCTAGAATCTATAAAGAACTCAAAAAACTCAACACCAAGAATACAAATAACCCAATTGACAAATGGGCTAAGCAAATGAACAGACACTTCACAGAAGAAGACCTACAAGCAATCAACAAACATATGGAAAAATGTTCAACATCTCTAGTAATAAGAGAAATGCAAATCAAAACCACCCTAAGATTCCATCTCACCCCAATTAGAATGGCGATTATCAAGAATACAAGCAACAACAGGTGTTGGTGAGGATGTGGGGAAAAAAGGTACACTCATACATTGCTGGTGGGGCTGCAAATTAGTGCAGCCATTCTGGAAAGCAGTGTGGAGGCTCCTTAGAAAACTTGGAATGGAACCGCCATTTGACCCAGCTATCCCACTCCTTGGCCTATACCCAAAGGACTTCAAATCAGCATACTACAGAGATACAGCCACATCAATGTTTATAGCTGCTCAATTCACAATAGCCAGAGTGTGGAACCAACCTAGATGTCCTTCAATTGATGAATGGATGAAGAAACTGTTATATATATACAATGGAATATTACTCAGCCATGACAAATCATAAAATTATGGCATTTGCAGGTAAATGGATGAAACTGGAGAATATCATGCTAAGTGAGATAAGCCAATCTCAAAAAACCAAAGGAAGAATGATCTGGCTGATAAATGGATGATGACACATAGTGGGGCATGGGAGGGGTTCATTTCAGGGTTAGAGTTAGGGTTAGGGAGGGGGCAAGAATGGAGAAAGGAAGGACTGTATAGAGGGAAAAGAGGGGTGGGAGGAGTGGGGGGAAGGGAAAAATTAACAATGAATCAACCAACATTACCCTAGGTAAATTTATGATTACACGAATGGTATGCCTTTACTCCATGTACAAACAGAGAAACAACATGCATCCCATTTGTTTACAATTAAAAAAGAATTTTAGTTGTAGAATGACAATTTTTTTAAATATTTTTTTTGTGGTGCTGAGGGGTGAATCCAATGCCTCACATATTCTAGGCAAGTGTTCTCAAGCAGAGTTACAAAATCAACCCTCATCAATTGTTTTAAAAATGTGTGGCAGAATTCAGCTATGGTTATATTTGGTCAAGTGCTTTTTCTTTTAGATGGATTTTCAAAAAATATCTTTAGCTGGGTAGAGTGGTGCATGTTTGAACTCTCAGTGACTCAGGACTCTGAGGAAATAGGATCACAGATTCAAAGCTAGTCTTGGCAATTTTCTAAGACCCTGAGCAACTTAGCAAGACTCTGTCTCAAAATAAAATATAACAAAGAACTGGGAGTGTGACTTAGTTTTTTAAAACCCCTGGGTTTATTCCCTGGTACCAATATACTGTACAATTATAATGTGGTTACTAACAAATACTATTATGTACTAACATACTAGTAAGATAATTACATATATGTTTGTTAGTACATTATAATTATCTTAATAGTATATTCATTCTGACATATTCTGACATATTCATGTATGTACATAATAAAATTTGAAGTGTCTCTTCCCTAGTGCCTCAATTTTCCCTCCCCTCTTCTATCCTCATGATTCTCTGCTTTGCTCTTCTTCTTTTCCTCTTTTTTGAAATCTTTCTTTTCTTCATTCCATTTTTCTTTCTAGTTTTCACATATAAAACACTTGATCCTTGATCTTCTAAATCTGGCTTGTTTCACTTAGCATGATGTTTTCCAGGTTCATTTATTTCCAATGAATGACATATTTCCATTCTTCTTTATGGCTGAGTAGAATCTGTACAGCTGTGAAGAGATGTGTAAATACTATTTCCTGGGCATGTTACCTGCAGCACAGAGGACCTCCCATGTGCAGGCCCAGGCTGCTGTTGTGGGATCCAGGGAATGGAGACTCAGGGAGGAGAAGGTCTTATCTGATACAAAAGGGACACTCTCATCTGTGAACTTTAGTGCTTATACACCCACCATCCAGCCTGACCACCTCCAGAGAATCCTTCTTTGTCTGTGTTGACTACTGCCTTGACTCTTTGGCACAGGTTTCCTTGACAGTTTTGACTCCTGAGAGAAGGGAGTCAACCTGAAGGTGAAATGTTCAGTCCTCCAGGTGTCAGTTGTAGGACTCAGCTCCATTGAAAAATTATTTCTCTTTTGTCCATTTGTGAAACTGTCTTCAGCAGCTTTACAGGCTGGCTCTTCATATAGCAGTTTTGCTGTTCTGGTCCTGAGCTGTGGTTGAGGACAGGAAATCTGGGGTCAGAGAAGACCTGGGCCCACTGGCCAGGTGAACTAGGTTAAATTCCTTCACTTTTCTGGGATTCATGTTTCCCATGTTGTGAAATGGTATTGACAGTTAATAATGGTGACATTTAATTAAAGCAGGTGCCATTGATCAGCTTGTGCTGGTTTCATGTGTTTATGACTTCTATCCCTGCTCCCTTCATTCAGAACAGAAACACCATGAGCAGGAGCTACATTTATACTCATCTTTCAGGACAAGGATGCTGAGCCATGTAGAAGATAATTCACTCAAGGTCATGCAGCTCAAAAATGGCAGCTTCTTTAAAGCTGTGGTGACAAAAGAACAAACAAGTGAGCACAGTAAAATAACAGCAGGTAATAATCAGAGTCTTAGAGCAGGAAAAGGAGGTGCAGGGTATTGGGATTTTCTGCTGTGACTGCTGGTCAGTGGGCCTCTGAGGAGGTGAGAACAGAGGCCATAGTGCAAAAGAGAAGGACATTGTGCTGTGGAGCACAATTTAAGAACAGACCGATGACCACTGAGAAGTCCAAATCAGAGAGATTTTATTAGTTGGCCAACTGATTGTCTTACACAATGCCCCAAAAATCGCTACTGGGAGAACAGCCCTGACTACAGGGTTGCGGGGGTTTTTATACTATAAGTCAGTACATCAATCATAAGTGTCTGTTGCTATAATTCAAAAGTACAAACTAAGATCATGTGATCTGAAATCATAAGCAAAAGGAGAAGTGGGTCAAATGACCTCAGTTGGGTACAAGTTAAAGAATTGGTACTAACATCTAGACAATCACTGTTGACATCACTGTTAACACGGTACATTGTTTAAGAAAAATAGGAATAAAGAAGAGCAATTTTTCATTATGTAAGAATTGTCATTTTGTATTGCCAAACATGTCATGCTAAGTAATTATTGATGGGTACAGAGGTGGGGTGTTCTCATGGAAGAATCATTTCCTACATAATGTGGAGTATCAAAGCAAAATGGAATCCATTTAATTATTGCCTATGTAGCCTGATCTATAATATTTCCATGGAGTCAAATCTGTCAGCCTATCACAGTCTTTACTCCAGTTCAAAAGATGAAACTCAGAGAGGAGCAGCACAGGTGACTTGGGCTGCCTGACCATTAGCTTGTAGGGCTGGAGTCCTGTAGGTGTTTCACAAATTTGATGTGTGGGAAGGTAGAAGTAGGGGATGGGGTTAGCAGGATTACCTGAGATCCTTCCTGTTGTATGTGTATGTACATATGTGCATGCAGGAAAGGATGCCCAGAGTCAATATCCTGTGTAAAATGCATAGATGCCCAGAGTCAATATCCTGGTCATAGTTGGGGGAAAATGTTGAAGGGATAGAATTCTCATTTGAAATGTATTTTAATCTGTTTGGGCTGCTCTAATTAAATATAAGAATCTATCATATATTTTATAAACAGCAAAAATATTTTGGACACTTCTGGAAGCTAGAATATTCAGGATCAATATTAGATATTGATCTATATTAGATATTGACATATTTAGATCCTTTGGTGAGGATCTCTATCCTCAGGCAGCTGTAATTTGAAGGTTTGTGTCCACTCAAATACATTAGTTGAACCCCTCCTTCACCATGATGATATGGTTAAGTGGTGGGTCCTTGGGGAATTAATGAGGTCATGAGGCTGGTGCCTTCATCAGTGGAATTAGTATCCTTATGAACAATGTGCAGGAGGTGAGCTGGCTCCTTCCACCATGCAAGGACACAGTCAGAAACTCCCATCACTTAGGAATGTCTTCACCAGACATTGAATCTTCAGGTACTTTGATCTCCCACACTGTGAAAAATAAGTGTGAGTGACTTATAAACAACAGTCTTCTATAATTTAAAATAGCACCTTGATCAGACTAAGGGTGTACACTGTCTCACTGTGTTGTAACAGAGTAAAATTAGAGGACCTTTTTTTATAAAAAGACAATAATTCCATCTGTGGAGCTTCAACCATTCAACAAATAACCTCCAAGACCTCATCTACTGTAAGGTAAGGGAGGTTTAGGATTTCAAAATACAAATTAAGGAGGACAAACATTCAGACCATAGTAAAAAGTGATGCCCTTTCTTTGCTCAGGGTATCATGTAATTGCCTCATGCATAGACTTCCATGCAGCTTCACCAAAATCCCCCTGCGACACAAAAATATCTGTAGCTATAAGCCCCATATATCAGCATCTCTAAGTGGATTAGGGTCAAGAGACCAACTGTCAAGTCAGTGGGCTTGAACTTGTGCTGAGGAAGGAAAGTGAATTTGTGGAAGAGAAGAAGGTTGGTGTTGGTTGAGATCACCAATCCAACTTCAGAAAAAAAATGTTTTTCTTATGATGATAAAATCATACAGTTGGTTGATCTTTTTCACCATTTGGACAAGGAATCACATAGTTTGTATTTTAGGAGAACATGAAGAATAAAAATTTTCCTTCAAATATATCACCTGCATCAATCTCAACCTATAGTGTTATCAGAAAAATGTGTGGATTCAACACAGTACACCCTTTTCTAACTTCAGTTCTCAACTTTCTCTGACACTCTCCAAGTGCAATTCCCCTCTTATGACCAAATGATGTCTTGATAATGTAACAATTGTTGGACTCCTACTATATATCAGATTCCCTATACATTCAGAATTACCACATATTATTAAGAATAGTTCTCAATCATAAAATAATCTTGGGGTTTTCTGGGGTAATGTCTTTGTTTTTATCTTTCTCATCTTCCTAAGCACCAGGTACATAATAAAAACCATATTTTTTTGTGAATTCAAGTGGGAGATTGCATAATATTAGGAAAGTCCAACCCTCTCAAGAAACAAATCTCAATGGAGCAGGTGTACAAATAGGTATACCATTTCAGTTCTGTCTTTGTTCAGGTATATTACCAGACCTAATATTTTTAATTAATTAACTGAGACAACATTGAGAAGTGTGCACTCTAAGGTTCATTGTTTGAATTTAATTCTGTGACCTTACATTGAGTTCAAGTGTGACCTTGATATTAATTATGATCATTTCATCTATAAGATATGAGCAGTCATATTACCTATATCCTAGATCTATAATGTGTGAAAGAAGATGAAGTATCACATAAGGAATTGTTTCTGAGCTATAATGACCTCTACAGAAATGTTGGCCTTTATGTATTAATTTTGCAGTCCCTTATACACAAGAATTGGGAGATTTAATTCATTTCTTTTAATAATGACAATCTGTTTTGCTTCCTCAAGAAATTTCCATGCTGTAAGAACATTTTATCAATATCTGTAGAAAGATCTTTGTACTTCAGGATTGTCTTTGAATCCCCAATGTAAGTATCCATTTTACACATCTGTTATTATCATAACCAGAATAAATATCCTAAGTGAGCCAGGTTCAGTTATCAAATATTACTATGAACATATTCTAATTGTTTTCTCCTCAGTCATCTGGAATGAGGGTGGGAATTGAAATCACAGTTGAGATAGATTCAAAGGCATTCCATTTAAGGTTTTCCTTAAGAAAGAACAATTTGACCCAAGTTTTTAAAATGGACCTCCAAAAGAGTCCCAGTTTTTATCTTCATGAAGGAAGCAAATATATTTCTCCAGTTCATAGAAACAAGAGTAAACTTGATAAAGAAAATTTGATTTTCATCGACAGATAAAATATTTTCAATGCAAAGCATACTTGTTTTTTAATTCAAGTGTCTAAAAAATATTATTTTACTCATTTCCAGCCACATAATAAATGTAAGAGTCATAGACATGTGACATGTGTGTGAGGCTAAATCATTTTATGACTCTTTACAACATGTAGACCTATAAGGAAAGATACTAAGGGAAATAAGAACATTTAAATATTCATGAATATGGGATACCATTTAAAATCAGAGTTACTTGGTTAAAATATTGAAGTGTTGATTTATTCATTTTGTTTTAATTGTAATCTAGTGTTTGTACTTGGATATGGGACACAGCATTATAATTCTACAGGTGTATAGAGTGTGAAGTGATCAAATCAAGGCAAATTTAATCTTCTTAAGTATCATAATTTTTATGTTTGAAACCTGAGAACTCTTTTCTGGTTATTTGAATTGTAAAAGTTTTTATTATAGGCTGTAATCACCATATTGTGCTATAAAACCTAAAAGTTTCTTTCCACTCTTAACTGTTTGGAGTACTTGTTGCCCACCCTCTCTTTCATATCCATTCTTATAGATCTAGGAAGATTTTCTCTTTTTGGTTTCTGTTTGATCACCTTCATCTTGTTTGATACATGAGTGCCAACATGCAGTCCTTATGGAGAATGTAAACTCTCTACCACCAATAGGAAGGCAATCTTATCCCCAATTAACGATCAGGTCAATGACTCAATTCTCTCCATTCACTCATTTTGTGTTTTGGGGTTTTCTCCCATGATAAGTACATAGGAAAAGAAAATGGAAAAATAAAAATCAAATATTCAAATGTGTCCAAGTTTTATGGGTCACATTTGATCGCTAGGACACAGTTCTCCTATTTTGTGATATCTATGCACATATAAATGACATATGCTCATTCTTTTAAATTTATTTTACATTGGTGAAAATATTATATTTATATTATAGTATAAATTTAAATAGATCAATTTTGGCATGGAATAAATATTTAAAGAAATATTTAAAAATTGTTTTAAGCTGAGCACAGTGGTGCATGCCTGTGTTTCCCATGTCTTGGGAGGTTTAGGAGGAGAAGTGGGAATTCAAATTCAGCCTCAGTAACTTAGCAAGGCCCTGAACAACTTAGATGGACCCTTTCTCAAAGTAAATAATTAAAGGGGCTTGGATGTGGCTCAGTGCTTAAGCTCCCTTTGCACACATGACAGAACAATGTCTCAACCTCACCATTGTTGCCTGACCTCCTTTAACAGTCCATCAGGGCCCATTCAGATTAGCATCCTGGGTCTATTCTCACTTGCTGCCCTTCCAATCATGCCCCACTGAAACCCTGCACTGGCTTTGCTCCACAGCCACCCAAGAACAGCTGATTGCTCTCACCTAGCTCCAGATAATACTAATTTGTTCCATGGGATCCTTACATTAATAAAAATGTGTTGTAGCACTTCAAAAGGAAAGATTTAGGGTCGGGGATGCAGGTCAGTGGTCAAGCAAGTGCTTAACAGGTGTGTGGCTCTGTGTTCCATCCCCAGTAACTAAATGAATAAAAAAATTAAATATACAGGTGCACTGGCTCATGCCTGTAATCTCAGGAGACTGAGGCAGGGGGATTGCACTTTGAGACAACTCTTTTTTAAAATACTTTCATTAAAACTTATTTTGAGACCAAAATTTTGATCACACTATTGAGGTGGTCTTATTTCACGTAGGAATTTTGGTCACAAAATAAATATGTCAAGTTAGCAAATGTTTCTCTTTCACCTGAATTTGTGAATGGCTGTATTTACAAAAAAAAATTACTGTACACATTTGATATCATTTTAATCAAATTTTTTCCTTTCTTCTACCTCTCCTCCCTCTTTCATTGCTCCCATCTGCATGACTAGAAAGGCATCTGTAATGATGTCACCTAATGCTAATTCTGGTGTCTGGGGCACTTGATTTTGTTGTGGTTTCTGTCCCCTGCCAAGTTTTCCAGTATTCTACTCTATAATTTGAATTCTTTTAAAGAGCCTTTAGCAGGGCTGGGGAGATAGCTCAACGGGTAGAATGCTTTCCTTACAAGCACCAGGCCCTGAGTTTGATCCTCAGTACCACAAAAAGAAAAAAAGAGTATAAAGAGTCTTTAGCATTTTTATAATATAATGCAATCAGTTTTCCAAAAGATTAGCACTATTTTTGAAGGATTTGTCCATTGAACGACATGATGAGGAAAGCACCTGGCATAGTGTGACTGACTGATTCTGACTGGCTCCTAATTCCTCTGTAGGGACTTACATGTTGTTCTTACCTGGAATGTCCTTCCCTTTGTCCTTTGGCAAACTTCTATTCATCCTTCAATTCCAAGCTGATTGTTAAAAATTTTTGAACACCTATGCCCAGCCCATTAGAATTTCCTCTGGAAATTTGGAATCTGGGTGCTGATAATGTGACAGCAGAAAGACTTAGAGTGGGGTCATGTAGCAGCAGTGTCCATGGTGGGGTTTTGGGCTGTAAGATCACCTGGCACAGTCTACCTCCTTCTTACCCTCAGGTTCCTGTGACCTCTCCAGTGTCCTCTAACACATTGTTTTCATGGAAAACACCCATATTTCTTTCTACAACTTGTAGCCCAAGTCCCCAGCTTCTGTCCTGTCTCCCCAGCAAGGAATCGGTCTGTCAGAATGAACAGTAGAGAGACTCTCCTTCTGAGACTAATTCTTTAAAAGGCCATGGTTGCACAACTACACTGCCTCCTTCTGAGAAACCCTGTGCTGGCTGGTGAGGAGAGCACAGAAGAATCTTGATTGACAAGGATCTGTGCCCATGCTCTGCTGGAAAACTGAGAAGGTTCTGAATGCCACAGGGCTAGAGAAATGCAAAGGGCAGGTCCTGTGCAACACACACACATTTAATCCTGCCTAGGTTCCTCTGTAAGTGGGGCAGCGAATTTTCTATTTGCTCACCTGCATCTTCTGTACTTCCATACTCTGCCTGACACACAGATGGTGCTCCAAACATTCTCACCTTTGTGCTAATAAACAATTATCACCAGCTGCACTGTTTAAATGGTGAGACTGACTCAGAGGCAAACAGAGTGGTTCAAGGTCATTCATTGGCGATGTGGGTTCCCAACATGACATCAGTCAGATATCCCTTAGCCTAAGCAGTGTCCGAGACCAATGGGCAACTCTGCAAGACCCCTTTTATTCCTTTAAGATGGAGTTCTCAACCAGAGCTGGAGCAGTCAGGTGGGGGAGGAGTGGCAAGTGTGCAAATGAGTTTGACTGCAGAGTCAGGCTGATCAAAAAGATCAAAATCATTTGAGATGTTATTGAAGATAGGTGGAATTGGACCAAGCCAGGTTGAAAAAGATTTCAGGGCTAGAGGTAAACCATGTGATTCCTGTATGTTAAATAGACCAGAAGAGGATAAGCTAAGTGGCCAGAGTGCAGTGGAGCAAGTGTGTGGTGTGGGCATGGTGCTCCAGAGCAGAGCCAACTGGAGCACAAATATTGGGCAGAGTCTAAGAAAGAAAGTTGACTGGAGCTAAAGAGATGGACAGCCAGAGTCCTATGTATTCTTGTGGGACCCAGTGGATGGTTGGAGCTTGCAGGGTGGAGCTACATGGAGCCCTAAAGCCCAATCCCTTGCAGCAGTAGGCAGGGAAGGGCCTCAAGGAAGCAAGTGGGAGGAGCACCTGGTTCAGGGCTCTTCAGGTGAGCTCAGTCTGAGATCCAGGATTCCAGCAGGTGAGCAGAAGGTGTGCTGGGTTCTTTTGCAGCAGGCAAAGAAAACTCAGGGAGCTCAGAGAAGTACATATGCTTTGGAAATCATTTTGAATGTCGCTGTGAGTCAAAGGGGAAAGCAGGGCCCTTGATGTGAGCTCAGAGTCTTTTCTGTTGGAGCTTCAGTTTCTCACTTTTACAATTAGGCAATGGAGCGAGGAAGAAGATTCCCTGGTGAAATCTTACTTAATTCTTCCCTCTCACTGGATGCTGTGGACTTTCCATGTATTCAGGTGGGTTCGGGGTCCTTTGAGTTTCTAGGAGGGCTCTTGGGGAATATCTCCATAGGGACTATGTTTTTGAGGAGCAACCATTTTCTGAGGCATGTTCACAGAGACTTCTCTTGGTGTATGCTGTGTAGATGGTGTAACCTGAATGTCCAAAGAGGGTAAGCATGTGAAATGACTGTCACTGGAGCCTAGTTCAGATGCCACAGTCCACCTCACTCACTCATGGTGAGGGGCTTTCCTGGTGCCTGTATAGTGAGATAAGCATAGATGGGGGAGGTAAAAGGGTTATCAAAAATAATATTCCTACAAGACAACTCCACAAGAAAAATGAAGGGGCAGTGTAGCTCAGGAGGAGGGAAGAGAAATTAATCAAATATTTGACCTCCCCCAGTGCACCCTTTCCCAATTAACACTGGGCCATAAGGGGATAAAGCAAACTTTCATCCATTCCCAGGTTCTTCTCCAGCATCTCCCCCAAAAGCAAACATTTACCTCATCCCAACCCCAGTGAATATTGAAAGAATTAGTCAAATACTAAAATACTGGACCCTGAAATTTGACCTTCCCCCATTGCAAATTACCTTCCTAAGTGAGTATTCTAACCTGTACCACTAGCCCCTGACTATAAAAACTGCATGTCTGCAGTCTCCAATGAAACTATAAAACTCAGTCTCCTTCTTTAACTCCATACCCAGAAAACAGGCCCTCTTGTGCCTGACCCATGGACCTGGTTGAATCACAAAGGAAATCTTACTGATTGGAGGTTTGCTTCCCATCTCCTGCCTCAGTTATCAGTGGCCCATGAGCTTACAGAGGTGACCATGACCTTTGCCAGGGGCAATCTTGGGGGACTCACTACATCTGTAAAGCAGAAAAAGGAGCAATGCCTACCTCTCAGTCTGGTGTAAGACAGCACCAGCTTTATGAGTCTCTAAAAGACAGTTTGGAATGGTTGGGTAGGGGATCTGGGTTATGACTGTTATCATTTAGATTTACATATGGAACCATTTTTGTGCTGTAAAACAAAATTATTATGGATGAGACTCTGTTTAAGGAGTAGAGGACATAGATGTGAACAAAACTGCCAGGAATTCCTGCTTCCATTCTTCTGAGTGCTTCTGTTCCACTGGTGTGGCCCCAAAATTAAGGCACTAAAATTACATGGAGCATTGATGAAGCCCCAGTTATCAGTGAGCAGTTCTCCATCCTTAATTGTTGAAGTTTGAACATTAGAGAAGTTCATTGAGGAAAGTGTAAAAAACAAGTTTTATTTAAATAATAGTAACAGACTTCTCCTGGAAGGGAGAAATGAGTTGCTGTTCTGGTATCCCAAGAGGTGAGAACATCTTGCCACTTTTATATATTTTAGGTGTTCTGTGTCCTCCTGCCCTTTTCCCCATTATCTCTCTCCTTCCTGTGTAGGCCCAGTAGATGCAGGTGGGCTGGAAGGGCCAAAATAGGGTAGTCCTGGCAGTCAAATCCCAGGAGTAATTACTTAGCAAGGTTTACAATTCCATAAAGAATGGGAAAATTCTTGTGACCGGTTACCTTAGCAACAGGTGGAGAAGGATCAGATTATCTTGGTAAAGGTGGGGGAACGTCTCTGAAGGCATTAATCTATGTTAGAATAAATCTTGGCATAGTGAAGGCAACTGGTAGGGATCATTTTTCTGATTTTGGATAATGAGATGAAGGAACACGTTAACATTGATGGTCCCTGAGAGGTGGGGAGGAGGTCATTTCAGAAAATGCACTTTTCTCTTGTTTGTGGCTGCAGAAATCTGTTCTATTACTCTATTTGCCAGCTATACACTACAGTTGGTTACTTTTCAAATCTGGAAGCACATAATGTTTACTGGATACTGGGAAGGGTCCTGGGACAGGGCACAGTTGAGAGTAAAAGATGGATAAGTAGATACAATTACTGAATATCACACATTTGCAAATGTCAAGCTCGCTCCCATTCACAAGTGCAATTTATATGTATTTATTTAAAAAAATAGAACTAATCATTGTCTGATCACTCTAGGCCCTCAAGGGTAGAAAATTTGTATTCTTATGCTTTATTTATTACTTGTGAAAATGATCATTGTTGGTCACCTGTGAAGAGGATGGTTTCTCTTTATTTTCTTATTTTTCATAATCTTCAAAATAATGGCAAATATTGAACACACATTTTACAGAAATGTGCCTTACATAGTGTTTGGTGGTAATTTTATGTGTGGGTGTGTGTGTTTGTCTGTGTGTTTTCAGACTGTGGTGGTTAGATAATTTTGGAAGGAATAGAAGAGTGATTAAGTGACTTTTCATCTCACATGATGGGGTGACCTGGTGGTCACAGAAATCCTTCAGGTTCTACTATCCATCCATGGTCAATGTTACTTTTTGCCAGGTCCATCTTCTGGGAAGTTACTTCTTTTCTGTTTTTCCTACACTGTTCTTCATGATGAAGTCACTGAATCTTCCCACCCTAAAAGAAGAAGCATAGTAATCTTCACCTGCAAGAGGGGATGTTGTCCATCTGCATTGTTTTCAGTTTTTCTATAAGAAAGACTTGTCTCTTCCCAAAACTTATTACCTATTTATTCATTTATTTATGAGTACAAACATATTCCTTGGTTACTTTTAGTTATTTCCCTATTAAAACTATTTATTTTCCTGCTTAGGTTCTTCCAGCTTTTTATCTTTAAAGATCTTTTACCCTATTTCCTAGGTAATTTTTAAGACATTCACATTTGGAAAATTTTTCTCCTCTTCCTCCTCCTCCTGTTTCTACTGATTGTCCACATCCTTCTAAGTTCAGGCTCATTTTGTATTTACCTTACCAGATCCTAGAATATGCTATTTCTCCAGGGAAACAGATTCTTTTTTACTGGTTCTTATTAGGGACAGCTCTGTAATTTGTCAGTCCCAGAGTAAAATGAAAAATAGAGTCCTTGTTCAAAAATCAGGTTACCTTTGCCAGTAACATCACAAAACAAAAGCCCATTTCTTTCTTTCATATCTTCACATGTCATGGTGAATTTTATTTTCCTTTATTGACCTCATTACAGAAAAAACAGCATATTAAATAATTAGTAATATTTTAACATCTTTAATTATGCAATGGCAAATTTAAGTGGAAAATTTCAAGAAAACATATTTTATAGCTTGCACACCCATGATGAGTTCATTCATACCAGAGCAATGAAGATGATACCTAAAACAAATGTGATAGTTTTCACTACACTTCAGTGACTGCTAACAATTTCTACTATTTATTTGTTAGTGAGTTGGAAAGAATGGAGAGTAACCCAACTGTAGTTTGCTGTGGTTTCCCTTTCCCTTCAAATCCTCAGCTGGAGAGGTGGGCTAACACAGTAAAGTACCATGAGTGATAAAGACAGGAGTCCTTGGTCTTGGTGAAGAATATATTGCCTTATTTCTGTTTTGGAATCTAGTTCTCAATGGACCTCACAGTGTGGCCTTTCTGGGCTTTGGTGCCCTCCCTCTGTGTATTTATTTCTAGATAGGACACACTTCTCTTGTGACGTTTTCCTCTCAGTACCCATATATCCTTAGCCTACTGGACTTCCATGCTGAATGAAATTAAAACTCCTTAATATGCATGAGGTGGCCAGATGCAGTATACATGCAGGTTACATGTGTGTGCTGTGTTCATACATGTGGTTCTTTGTCTTCTTGGAATTCACTTATGAAACATAAGAACTTGGATACAATCAATAAATATTTATGATAGCAGCAGAGAGTATTCAAGGAAGGACAGGGCCACTTTGAGCAGTGATCCTGACTGTGTAGGAGAAACGCCATGAGTCTAATCCTCCTTTACCTGCCTTCTACCTCCTCTTCCTCCATTCTCCTTCTCTCTATGCTTCTTCCCCTGCTTCCCTTCTATATTATTAAGTACACTAAGGATGATATCTTTACTAAAACAAAATTACAAGTCCATGATACCATATTACAAACTAAGCAAAGAATTTTACAGCAAATATCTAGAGGTTATTTATCTTATATAATTAAAACTGCATATCCATTGAAGAGTAGCACCCCACTTCGCCCTAACAGAGTACCATGGCAACCAACATGGTTGCTTTCTGTTTCCATAATTTTTTTTTTTTTTGTACCAGGGAAAGGACCTGGGGGCACTTAAACACTGAGCCACATACCCAGTATTTTTTGTATTTTAGAGAGAGAGAGTCTCACTGAGTAACTTAGGGATTTGTTAAGTTGTTGAGGCTAGCCTCAAATTCATGATCCTTCTGCCTCAGTCTCCCAAGCTTAGGTGTTTCATAAGTTTGATAGTTTTAAATACCTAATGTAAGTGGCTTTATACAGTATCTCTTTCACTTACCATAATTCCAGTCTTCTTAATATTATCTCAAATGCCAGGATTTAAACCTTTCAAAGGCCAAATAATACACTTTATTCATCTGTTGTGAACATAAATTGTTTCTATACCTTGGCTCTTGTGCTCTGTTATCAACATTCAAGTGGTGATATCTCCTAGAAATCCTGATGTCAATTTATGTAGATATATAACCTGAAGAGGGATGGTGATAACATATGGTCATTCTGTTTTTAAATTTTGGCACAAATTTCATGCTGGTTTCCATAATTGCTGTACCATTTTATATTCCCACCAATAATATTCAAGCAAGCCAGTTCCTCTGTATCTTCTGTAGCAGTTCTTTTTTCTCTTTTGTTGATAATCACCATTCTAATAGGTGTGAGGTGGTACTGTGAACTGGTTTTCTTTTTACTGTTTTTCATTGACAAATTACAAGTGTCCTATTTATCAGGAGCAGTCAGTTAATTTTCAAATGCAGTGTGATTTTAATGAATCAATTTGATCAATATCTATATTCATTGTATTTTTAATATGCATTTACTAGATGATTAATTGAAAAAGAGCTTCTGTCCCTGCCTGTGGTCCCATTTGTATGTCTTCATTGGAGAAATGTCTCTTGGGATCATTTGCTGTTTCTGTTTGTTTATTTCTGGAACTAGGTCTTTAACTTAGGATGTTTAAACACTGAACCACATTCCCAGCCCTGTTTATTTTTAATTTTGAGACAGGGCTTAAATAGGTTGCCAACAGTCTCACTAAGTTGCTAAGGATGGTCTTGAACCTTCTGAGGCCCAACCTCCAGAAGCACTGGAATTACAAGCAAGTGCTACTGTGCCCCGCTCCTTTGCTGGTTTTTAATTAGGTTATTTATTTTTATAGAATTCTAGGGATTATTTATGCATTTTGGACATTTCGCTCTTCTGAGATGATGTTCAAGAAATTTCTCCTATTCTTTTGGTTGAATCTTTTCTGTGTTCATGCTTTACTTTTCTGTGCAGAAGCTTTGGGCTTAATAAAATTACACCTTTTATGCCTTAGTCCCCTGTCCTTTTGGTGTCATAGCCAAGAGAACATTCCTAAAGCAATGTTATGAAGGTTTTCTTCTGTTTTTCCTCTGTATATATTTCTCACAAGCTTATTATTTTTTCTCTTATTTTAGATTGAAACATATTAACTTCACCTACTTATAGAATACAGCATATTTTGATACATGTAACTGTTTGGTGATCAAATAAGAATGAAGATCATATTTGTCTTCCTAGGAGAATGGGGAGAGAGTGGTAAATTGGGCTCCAATATTTTTCCCTAGAAATTTTATAAATTCAAGTTTCATGTTTACATTTTTAGGCACTTTGTGTTGATGTTTTGGTATGCTGTAAGAAAAGGTTCTGATTTCTTTCTTTCCCACATGGTGTCCTCAGCATCATTTCTTAAATAGATTATCTTTTCTCTATTGTATATTAGTGCCCCCTTGTCAAAGAGGAGCTGACAGCATATGTCTGGGCTTATCCATGTTCTCTTTGATGTGCAGTGGTCTGTATGCCCCTCCTATCTCAGAGCCATAGTGTTTTTATTACTATAACATTGTAATATATTTTGAAATCGGGAAGTGTGATGCTTTCAAGTCTGTTTTGACTGTTCAGGGCCTGTCTTCATCAATATGTGCTGCTCTACCTGTAGATTACAGATCAGGTAATTTTTACAGAATATAAATATATTTTTCTCTGTGTTCTTGGGAATAGGAGTTAAAAATCATGGCACCATTATCCAGTTATTGAGAACACAAGTGACATGTAATTTTGGCAAGGATGTCAGAATAAAGGATGTCAGATAAAAGGTACACTCATACATTTCTGGTGGGACTGCAAATTGGTGCAACCACTCTGAAATGTAGTAGTAAGATTTCTTAGAAAACTGGAAATGGAACCATCATGTGACCTAGTTATCTCATGCTTAAATATATACCCAAAGGAATTAAAATATGCTTACTACAGTGATGCAGCAACATCAATGTTTATAGCAGCACAATTCATAATAACTAAGCTTTGAAACCACCCTAGGTGTCCTTCAACACATGAATGGATAAAGAAAATATGACATATATATACAATGGAATATTACTCAGTCATAAGAATATGACTTTTGTGGTAAATGTATGGAGATGGAGACTATAATGCTAAATAAAATAATCCAGCCCCCAAAATATCAAGGGTGAATGTCCTCTCTGACATTCAAATGCTAACACAAATAAAAGACAGTGAGGAGTGGAAGAATAGAAGTTCATTGACTTAGACAAAGGGGAATGAAGGGAAGGGTCTTAGTTGGGTATAGGAAAGAGTGGGAATGAATAGGAATAACTTTCCTATGCTCATATATGAATACAAAGTCACTGTAAATCCACATCATGTTAAACCACAAGAATGGAATTCTAATTAGGTTAGGTTATAGTACACATTTGTAAAAAGTGTCAAAATACACTCTACTGCCATGTACATCTAAAAATAGCAAATAGAAGCATAAAGTAGAAACATCAAAAGAGTTGCCATCATCAGGTTAGGACCTTCTTGGTACAGCAAGAGACACAGACTCAAGAGGAATGCATCTTGTATTTGCTGTGACTTCTTCCTGATTCCACTATTTCTTCCTAGTTCCTCAGCCTATCAGGAAGTGCTACCAATATTCAGGGTGTGTCTCCTTCCTCAGACTGCTGTCCCACATGCAAATATCTTTGGAAATACCTCACAGTTGTACCCAGAAGTCTCTCAATCCTAAGCATTTCCTAGGCATCTCTCAGTCAAGTTGACAATCCAGATCACCCCTCATATACACATACCAAATAAGATTTAACAGAAAAAGCATGTATTCATGTCATCCAGAAAGCAGGTCTGCCTTGCTACAAATTACCATGTATACATTTTCTCATGTTAAGTGTACTTCGGCATCACAGAATAATCACATATTTCCTCTCCTCCCCGACACAGATTTCAAAAAAGATAATGATAGGTTTTTCATTACTGAAGAAGACCAAAGGACTGATGGTTCCATAGCCATTGGCCACAGACATCTAGGCACAATGATGAATTGACTCACTTTTCCACATAATTTTTAAGAGGAAACTAATGCAATCCATAAGGTACATGGTGACAAAGAACACATGAGCAGCAGAATGTTCCTGGTGACCCTCTGTCCTGGCAATGCTTTTATAGACAGGCTGGTGCTTTGAAAGTGCCTCATATGCCAGAACAAGTGAACCACCATGGACTCACTTGAGAGGGTCATGAACCCTATGAAAAAGACACATTCTGGATTCAAAGTCCAGTACCCATCCCTCCATTAAAAGAAAAATTGAAAGCACACTTTGAGCAAAGAACTATCTTTCATGGGTAAAGTATTCAAAATACAACAGTAACAAAAACAGAAAATGCTTAGAGAAAATGGCAAAAGACTCCAGGCAAATTTGTTCAAAGAAAATATAATCAAAGGGATGTCAACCAGTGTCCTTAGTCATAGGGATTTGAGAAGTAAGATGGTGAGCAAATGGTCAAACTAAGAGACTGGTACATCCAAGGCCCAGGACAACATTTAGCAAAGAGAAAGTATTGACACACAGCACCTTAGATGAATTCCTAGAAATTAACACTAAATATCCAAAAGCTTACACACTGCTAGAGTTCACTCAAGCAACACTGGTGAGAGGATCAGGTCATACCCAGGGAGAACAGCGTCAAGTCTATCAGGAGTTAAGCATGTGGCAGGGCTGGCAAGGGGAAGAGGTGACAAGAGGGACACAGGAGAGTCCCTCAGCACTGGAGGCCTTCTGCCTCCTGACTGTGATGCTGTCAGCACCTGATGAGTCCAAAACACAGTTTTTCAAGACAAGGAATATTGGGTAAAGGGCACATGGGTCTCTCTCCATTTCTGACTCAATGTACATCTCCATTAACTCAATATAATATGTTTAATTCTTTTAATGTGCATCAGGCTCCAGGGCAAAGGGAGATATCCCCACTCACATGGTGATAATTATTGAATTATCCAGAGTTTAATGGGCCAAGCACACAGCTGGCACAGAGGTGAACTCCCACTTGGCTGTCAGAGATGAGCAGTGCTCAGCCACAAGGTGGTTGGTGGGGAGTACAGAGCCAGGGCAGGCAGGGCTGGTGAGGGTCAGATGGCTGTCAGCAGTGGGCCACACTCAGCCTCAAGGAGGTGTGTGGGGCATACTCAGGGCATTTATGTCTGGTGAGTGTCAGACATGGGGTGGTGGGTGACAGGGGCACATAGATAATTTCCACATTTCTCTCTGTACAACTGAATTGCTGGAGCACAATTTTCTGAGCAGGTGTGGGCTGAAGGGTGGATTGATGGAGAAGGGCCTAGTTCTGGATGTGGTGAGTTTGTGTGAACTGGGAGCACTATAGGTGTCATCTCTCAGCTGTATAGGGAAGACTGGCATTCATAATTCACCCCAGGAGTGGAAATTTAATGAAGATTCACCCTGTTGGTTAGGATAAAGGCATAAGTCTCACACAGGAAGTACAGAGGCAAAAGAAAGAAGCATGCAGTTTAAATTTCTCAAGCCAAGAGGAAGACATTTTAAGAAAGAGCCAGTGACCAACAGTGACCTCACAGCAGTAAGACACAAACAAGCATAAATTCCAATCCCTAGAACTGGTGAACTGGGTGTCACTGGTGATGTGGTGAATACAACTATGGTCAGAGAATAAGCTAAGTTTTAGCCAGAGGGGTCTGAGAAGACAGAGTGAACAGGAATCATGTGGATCTTGAAGCAGAGAAGAAAGCAACAGAACAGGGGGTGCTGAGGCATAGGGGGACTGTGAAGATGAACTGGATGAGCAGTGAGGAAAGAGGCACAAGATTCCTGGGCTGAGGTGCAGGCATGGTTGTGGACAGAGATTTCCAACTACTAGGATCTATGCACAGGGGCAGCATCAACTAGGCAGGAAACCACCACTCATCCCCTCTGAGGGAGAAGGGAAGGTGTCTTTGAATTTGGAACTGCAGTGTGACACATGAATTTGGCTGTTGTTCTGAGGTGCAATAGATAGGAAATCTGAGCATTATAAGAGCTGACAGGCTGTGGTTTTACAGACTGATACAGCAGTGCTGCTTATGAACTTTTGACCATAGAGGCTTGCAGTGAATGCATGTACCTGTAGCAAGATATTCACAGTAGAAGAAGCAGGAGCCAAATAGAAGGGTCAGAACCATTCCATTTAAGCTTAGTACAGTGAAAGTTCCTGAGGTATATAAGCTGAATTCCCTAGGCTGTTGATAAGCTTGTACCCAGATAAGGAATGTAAAATGTACCCAAAAAAAGAACTCTGCCCTCTCCCTTGCCTTTGTGTACCCCAAGATTGCTTATGTATAACATTAAAAGTTCTCCTATATATGGGGCTCAGTCTATGGAAATTACTTTTCTAAGCCCTGGCACCACTAATAAGCTTTCTTCTAGATCCTGGTGTTCTGACCCTCATTTCTCACTACATTTTGTTATTTTGATGTTCATTGTGAATTGGGAAGGCAAGATAACCTGCACAGGTAACAGAGTAGGGTTCCCTGGGACTAATTTCTTTATGCCTGCCACCTAACCCCATGGTTGGGGCAGAGCTAGTAAGTACATTCATTGACTTTAGGGGTTACTGTTCCCTTAATGGAGTCATTCATTACAACCAACCAACAACTTTTTCATGTTAGCTACCAGGGAATATACTGCCTATATTACTTTCCCTAAATCTTTAAATCTGTTGAACTCAGGGCCACTGCCAACACTGTGGCTCTGGACTGATATAAGTGATTCTGAAGGCACAAGAGGAAGGGAAAGGGGCAGAGGATCCAGAGGCAATTTTTAGTCCTTGCCTCCTGTGCAACTTGCCCTTCTGTGGTGACTATAGCTCCCAGCCCTGAAAATCCACTCTCATGATAAACAAACTGTAAAAACTTCAAAACTGGTTGAGCTTCCAGGGAGACTGGGGAAAATGTGCAGAATGCACTTGGTGTCCCCATCTGTCCTGGATTCCCCTATTGACTGCACCCACCCTCATTCACCTGCATTCATACAGCACCATGACTTACTCTGGGGGAGGTAGTTGATTTCCTCAGTCATCCAGAGTGTACCACCTAGCTCATTTCTAGTCTACCAGTTTGGACCAAGGTGAGCCCAAAGTTGGAGGTAAGAATGGGTTTAGGAGGTGGCAGTCACCCCTCCCTGTGCACATGCTCTTGCTGCCTGAGGACATGGCTGTCACCTGACCCTAAGTCAGTGATCCCTTGTGTAGAGTGAGAGACCTCCAGTCCTGCAGGAATACCCTGGCAACACTGAGAAGGTGGTAGGAGGATGTTGAAGTCCCCAGGCTGGTGGAATGAAGAGAAGGGCCTGTGCCCCTCTATGGCAGGTGGAGTATTTATAAAGGTTAGACAGTAAGGGACCCAAAGGCAGTTTGGTTTTTTATTCATTCACAAAATTTCAAGGTCCACAATGTGAGAATCTCACTCCAGTCATAGAAACTTCACCCACTCCTGTTTGTATAACCAAATTTCCTCCCTAACTCTGCCTCTCCCAGGCACTGTAGGTTTAAAGCCTGCCCCCCTCACTTCCTTCAATATCCAATGTGATTCTGGATAGAATGTAATGCTGGAATGTGTAGTTGTGACTAGTGAATCCATAAAATTGTGCAGGTGATCATCATCACCAGAAACCTGGCTTTTAATTTATGGATTGTATGTGTTCCATGATCCCCACAGACATCAAAACCCAGGTATGCAAATGTTCTTTATAGGAAATGGCATTGTGTTTGCATGTAACATATGCACACCCTTCTGTGCACTTTAGACCATCTGTAGATTGCCTATAAAACTCGTACAACATAAAGGCTCTGGAAAATGTTAGGCAGTATGGCCAAAAAAATTGTATGTGTTTATTTAGGATACATGGAATCCTTTGTGAATATTTAGCAAGAAGTTGTGGAACCTGCAGATTCAGAGGGTGAACTGCACCCTAAACCCCTGAGAGGAATAAATGTCTAATCATTGGAACTTGACCAAATCAGGAGGGGCCACCTTAGCCTAAGGGAAGTGGGGCTTACTTTCTTCACACCCCAGTGTTCTGGGTGAGGCAGTATAATTTTACCATTAAATGACATAATAAATTGCTGACAAGTGGGGCTATTTCTGTCATTTTCCCAATGAGGTCACATAATCCACACAAAATATTGAGGCTAAAATTGATAAGAATATTTAAGATAAAGCTTGAAATTCTTTAGATTGTTGTAAGTAAAGCTTAATGGCCAATTCTGGTGGAAGTTCATAATACCAGAATTGATATAGGGCCATGATTAGTGAATACAGGGCTCAAGAGGGTTCAGAAAAGGAGGACTCTGTTGGAAGTTGGAGTAGAGGCCATTTGTGTTATGTTCTGGTTGAGAAGTTGTCTGCAGTTTGCCTGTGTCTGGAGACTCTCTATGAGGCTTATTTGGAAGCAATGGACTTCTTATTCTGGTGGAAGAAATGTATAGACAACACAGCATTTAGGAAGTGGCATGAATATTTTTGGTGGCTTTTAGCCAAATTTATTGTGATAATCAGGAGCAGGAAGCAGAGCAGAATGATTTTAAAAACATGGACTTGAAAGGCAGGATTAAAATTAGGCCTAAGGAAGAAGCAGCTTTTAGACATTACTGCCACTAAAGCAATGCTAAAGACTATGCCTAAAGATGAAGAGAAAGGTGAGTTGACCTCTCAAGAGTTGGCAAGACCACATCCATCTCAAACTCAAAAGAGTAAAGGTGAAATTCTCTTGAGAAGAAACCTGTGGGGTACACTTCTTGCACAAGGGGCCCTAGGAATTTTTTTCAATGTGCTCAGCCACTTAGACCCTCAGAGGCTGCTGCAGCAAAAGCACCTGGAGGTCAGGCTACTGTTCATGATGGTAGAAGACTTTGGAATCAACCACATTTTGCTGGTTTGGCAGGAATACAGGATGCTGGGGTTAGGGAGTCAGGGAATCTTCCACCAAGATTTCAAAGGAAGATCTGAGAGGTCATGCAAAGTGCAATAGGGTTGGGATCCTTGTAGGCATCCTCTGAGAATTCAAAATGTGGAGATGTGAGCAGAGAGTCAAAGCTGTAGTAGAGATCCCTGAGATTAAGAAATGCCAATAACATGAAATATTGTCATAGGAAACCTGCAGGAATAGATCAGAGAGAAGTCAGCAGAAAGGTCATGAGCTATGAAAAACAAGGCCACAGAGGTAGAGCTACACAAGCCCTTTGGAGAAATTATGACAATTCCATGTGGCCAAGATTCTGGACATGAAGCTAAAGGACCTGTTTGTCCAACTGGATTTCAGTCTTGCTTTGATCCCATCCTTTCTTTCTATGCCCCTAAAAATGGAAATGTTTACTCATTCATTTATATGGTGGATATTTGTAAATTTCTTTTAATTTTACAGGAGCTCACAATGCAAGATTGCCTTGAGCCTCAAGGACTTTGGACTTGAATTTGAGTAACCTTGGAACTTTTGAGACTATGGGGGCCCTTGGAAATGAACTAAATATATTTTGCATTATCAGATAGCTGTGAAATTTGGGGGATGTGAGATATCCCCTAAAGCTTACATGTGAGAGAATGCAAGAAGATTCAGAGGAGAAATGATTGGGTTCTGACAGTCTTAATCTGTGATCCTCTGGTAGGGATTGATTTAGTGGTAACTAAAGTGGTAGGGTGTTACTGGATGAGATTTGCATTGGGATATGCCATTGGGGTACGTCTTTGGAATATATTTTTTATCTGCAGAGTGGAGACTCACTCTCTGTCTGCTTCCTAATAGCAATGTGAGCTGTTTCCCTCTGCCACATTCTTCCACCACGATGTTAAACCTCACCTCAAGCCTTGAGGAATGGAGCCAGCCTTCTATGGACTAAGACTTCTGAAAGCATGAGCACTCAAATAAACTTTTCCTCCTCTACAATTGTTCTGGTCTGATCTTTTAGTCACAGCAGCAAAATAGCTGACCAAAACAATCATACATATCGTAGTACTTGGCAAATCCTAGAATTGCTCACATAAGATTTACTATTTACTAAGTAAATAATTACAGTATAGATAGCAACAAAATGACACACATGTTTTCTGAAAAAGATAGATACTTGTGCTTTTCTTTTTGGTATAGATTATAAGTGCCCTACATATTAGTTTCCTCTTAAAGACATACACACTGAATTTGGGCAGGCATGGTCATGCACAACAATTGTTTCTCTAGTTGGATATGAAGTAGAGACACACAATTTTTGTAATCATACATGTACATAGGGCAATGATGTTTGTCTCATTCTGTTGTTTTTCCTTTCTCCCACCCCATCCCACCAAATGGTGGTTTCATTCCAAGTTTCTAAGGAATCTTCACACTGCTTTCCAGAGTGTATGCACTAATTTGCAACCCCACCAAAAATGTATGAGTGCACCTTTATCCCCATATCCTCACTAACACCTATTGTTGCTTCTATTCTTGATAATAGCCTTTCTAGTAGTTCAATCAAAAATTGGGCTAAGGAAATGAGCAGACACTTCACAGAAGAAATGCAAATCAAAACTACACTAAGATTCCATTTAATACCATGCAGTTTTACCTTGCAAACTTTTACTTCCCTAGTTTTTATTTTTATGTTAATATGTCTTATACTACTTTATTTCCTTTTCAGAATAATTTGTAGCCCTTTATATTAGGAACTTCTCAATTTTTACACTTCAGTTTATTCATGTGATGGATTCATGACTTGTAGTGTTGAACGTATTTTCTTTTTGATATGTGAACTTGTCACTACACTAGATTTGCATTGGTGCTACTGTTGAGTCATTAGAAATTGCTAAAGAAGTAAACCATACTTATTTTTCTATTTCTATACTTCATCTGAATGCTCCATCAACTTCAAGAATTAATAAAGTGCACATTAAAAGAGGATTCCATTCATTGTCTATGGTAACATAAAGATTTGAAAGAGAATAATTAGAAGAGACTCACTCTCCATTGCATTCTGGGAGCCCATATCTTGCTTTTCTTGGCCACTTTTTATCTCCATGAGTCTTGGGAAGGCTTGTTTTCTTGTTCTGCCTAGAGAGGTAAGGATGAAACTACCTCATTTGGCAAATTAGTCAAAAGTTGGAGCACTGAATCATGGGTCTTATCCGACCAGGCATTAACTCTGATGTTCCTGGAAACCCTGATGAATTCATTCCTCAGCTGCTTTCTCAAGCATTCACCACCCCGATCCTGCCACCTCTGCTCAGTCTCACTGGAGGAAGCTTTCTAAAGTTCTCAGCCAGCAATAAGTTCTTCATCTCTGTGCATGTCTAAAGACTTTGAGGGATGGGGATGAACCAGCTCACCTCAGAAACCAGATGGGTTTTCTGCCATGGTGTCCTGTCCAACCCTGTGCTACCCGGACCATCACTTTCCCAGGTTGCTCACTGTGTGCTTAATGAGTCTGAGTCAGTCTCACATGTGGGACAGGTTGGGGCAAGTGTTTTTATTCCCCATATGGCTTCATCTGCTCAGGCATGATGGATTCAAACTGTTGTTCCTTATATGGGCATTGCAGACTCTCATGGTCTTAGGAGTTTGTTGCTCTCCAGTCGTATCCTGCCATATGGGCCTCTGATTCCTCTGAACTTTCTAGAGCCCTGGGCCAAGCCCTCACCTGGTACCAGCACTTTTCCCTCTGTCCATCTTCCCTGGAAAAGTCTGGGTCAAGTGTAACTTGGGGAGCTTTTCAACACTGCCACTGGGATCAGCCCATCCTTTCCTTTACTGTGAAAAACATGCTCTCCACCATATTAACCTAGAGAATCAGCCTGAGGGAACTGGAACAAAAAATTGACATACTTAGCAAGGAACAGATTCTAGCTGAAAACCCACGTTCTGAGAATCCATCTTTCTTCATCTTTCCCTTCAATGGCTTTGAACGTGGCCGTTACATATCCCATGGGGACAAAATTGTGTGAGCACAATTTACTGATCATTCCCTCAGTTTTACATGCTAATAATAAATGACATTAATCTTGATTCATCCAGCAACTCTTTCTATAATCAGAATTGCTTTCTCATAGTTTATGTTAGAAAGATATATAATATATTAAAGCAATCCAGAAAAAAAGAAAAAAAGAACAGACTCACTGTCTAGAATAGTGAAATGTCTACTGAGCTACCCTTTTAGCACTTACATAGCATGGAACACTTACACAAAGCAAGCTTCAAGTAAAAGTATTATCCAAAGAAGGTTGACATTGTTTTACTTTTTTCTTTGATTTTGCTTTTTTCTTGCCACTCATATCGCAACAATGATGGTGTCCATTTTTGTGCATTGACACTTTCTACCAAATCTATCTGCCAGATTCTTCCCAATAAAGTTAGTAGATTTCTCTTTATCATTATGTATCTCCTCAGAATTTTTCTAAATAATCTGTATAAACCACCATATCTTATATAGAAACTCTTCTTTCTTTTGAATTTCTCTTTTCCTGTGATTGGTTTTGAGAACAAAAATTCATTTTTGTTTACTAGACATATTGTCTTTGTAACTGGAGGTTAGAAGCAAACAAAATTTTTGTATGTTTTCATTTTATTCCACATCAAGTTCAAAAGTGTAAGCATTCTAACCTCTCTATGTTTTCAGTAAAATAAATAGTAAAAAAATCCCATTTATAAGTGCATTAAAATTCTAAAATATAGCTCAGAAATGAAAGTGAAAAATACCAAAGAAAATACAAGACTCAGAAATTGTACTTCTTTATATTTTTTTCTTCAATGTGTGTCTCTTGGTACTGTTATAAAAAACAAAGGATCAAGCCCAAGTTTATTAATAATTTTACACAATTGAACATATGTTCTTATATTTACATGAAGTCTGTTGTTTTAATGTATAAACACTTGCAATTTTAACATATGTGCTAAAATGTATCATTTGATCAAGTTTATTTCACTGTCTTCTCAACTTTTTTCCATTACTTTCCTCAGTTATAATAACTGTCAATAACTGTTTTGAAAATTCTTTTAATTCCATACTTTATTTTCACCTTTATATTCCTTTTTATGAGTTATAGGCCAAGTAGACTTACAAAAAACTCAGGCATAGCATTAATTGGCTATTTCACAAAAAGCACTCAAAGATTTAAAAACAAAAACTATTACCACTTTCAGGAGATTATTTTGGGTATATGCATTAAGATATTAAAAGCTTTTCGACTGAAATGATGCTTGCTACTTACTATTATGCCAAAATGCACTGGTCACTCAAAATATTTGTATTAACATTCATCAATGAACTCTTCCCTTAGTGTTCAAACTCATTGCTATTCAAGAGGATTTCTTGGACCAGTGGAATTGGCATGACTAGAGAGTTTGCTACATATTGAAAAACACAGATCCCATTCCAGGTCTACTGAACTCATCTAAACTTTAGCAACATGTCCAATCCATGTTTGTGCTAATTGAAATTTAGAAAACAATCTTCTAACTCACTGTAACTTTGTCATCTGAGAAATATAAGTAATTTATTTTAAAAAATATAAATATAGTCCCAAATGTATATTCTTATGTTCATCTTAATTTTACCTTTTATTTCACAAAAGTGTACCATATACACTTATTTTGTACTTATGTCAGTCTCTTTCATCAGAGTTATATAATATATTAGACAATTATGCTTTGTTAAAAATCATCTTATTGAATATTTGAATTATCTTATTGAATAATTGAATAATCTTATCTCACCTTTGTGAGAGCAAGTTCTCCAAACTTTCATTGGGTCAAATTAAAAACTCTGTCAATAATTACATGATCTGTTTGCCATTTATACATTTATTTCAGGAACAATTGACATTCAGGGATGTGGCCATTGATTTCTCTCAAGAGGAATGGGAGTGCCTGGACCTGGCTCAGCAGAATTTATACAGAGATGTGATGTTGGAGAACTACAGAAACCTGGTCTTTCTGGGTGAGTGAACTTCCCTTTGGAATTCTTAATTCACTATCAATATTGAATGTCTTTCTTTTGTAGAATATCTCTTGGTAGTTTCTGTTGTGCTGAATGAGTGTTTGATACTTAATTTCATGGAAATAGATTAGGAAATTATTGGTATAGATGAGAAAATATTAATTATATTCCTTTTTATGATTACCCTCATTTTTTCTTGATATGATATACACCCTTCACTTCAGACTTGTCATATAATTCAAAAGTATAATATATTGTGAACTATAACTTAAAGGTCTGAGTATTCCTTCTCTTTAATTTTTTCCCTTAAATCTTTTTTTTTTTATCAAGAGAGAGAGGTCAAATTTTTAAAAAATTTTTTTTTATTGTAAACAAATGGGATACATGTTGTTTCTCTGTTTGTACAAGGTGTATTGTCATGCCATTTGTGTAATCATAAATTTACATAGGGTAATGTTGTTTGATTCATTCTGTTATTTTTCCCCTATAACTCCTCTTTTTCCTCTATACAATCCTTCCTTCCTCCATTCTTGGCACCCTCTCTAACCTAATTCTAACCCTAACAATAACCCCTCCCACCCCACATTATGTGTCATCATCCACTTATTAGCGATATCATTCTTCCTTTGGTTTTTTGAGATTGGCTTATCTCACTTAGCATGATATTCTCCAGTTTCATCCATTTGCCTGCAAATGCCATAAATTTATCATTCTTTATGGCTGAGTAATATTCCATTGTATATATATACCACGGTTTCTTTATCCATTCATCAATTGAAGGACATCTAGGTTGGTTCCACAATCTGGCTATTGTGAACTGAGCAGCTATGAACATTGATGTGGCTGTATCTCTGTAGTATGCTGACTTGAAGTTCTTTGGTTATAGGCCAAGGAGTGGGATAGCTGGTCAAATGGCGGTTCCATTCCAAGTTTTCTAAGGAGTCTCCACACTTCTTTCCAGAGTGGCTGCACTAATTTGCAGCCCCAGCAGCAATGTATGAGTGTACCTTTTTCCCCACATCCTCGCCAACACCTGTTGTTGCTTGTATTCTTTCTAATCACCATTCTATTGGGGTGAGATGGAATCGTAGGGTGATTTTGATTTGCATTTCTCTTATTACTAGAGATGTTGAACATTTTTTCATATGTTTGTTGATTGCTTGTAGATCTTCTTGTGTGAAGTGTCTATTCATTTCCTTAGCACATTTGTCAATTGGATAATTTGCATTCTTGGTATAGAGTTTTTTGAGTTCTTTATAGATTCTGGAGATTAGTGCTCTATCTGAAGTATAATTGGCAAAGATTTTCTCCCACTCTAGGCTCTTTCTTCGCATTTCTGATAGTTTCCTTTGCTGAGAGAATGCTTTTTAGTTTGAATCTATCCCAGTTATTGATTCTTGTTTTTATTTTTTGTGCTATGGGAGTCCTGTTGAGGAAGTCTGGTCCTAAGCTGACATGTTGAAGCTCTGGACCTACGTTTACTTCTATAAGATGCAAGGTCTCTGGTCTGATTCCGAGGTCCTTAATCCATTTTGAGTTTAGTTTCATGCATGGTGAGAGATATGGGTTTAGTTTCATTCTGTTGCATATGTATTTCCAATTCTCCCAGCACCATTTGTTGAAGAGGTTATCTTTTCTCCATTGCATATTTTTGGCCCCTTTGTCTAGTATGAGGAAATTGTATTTATTTGGGTTTGTGTTCATGTCCTCTATTCTGTACCATTGATCCAATTTCTATTTTGGTACCAATACCATGCCATTTTGTTACTATTGCTTTGTAGTAGAGTTGAAGTTCTGATATTATGATGAATTTCAGGATTGCTTGATTTATTTCTATAAGGTACATCATTGGGATTTTAATTGGAATTGCATTGAATCTGTACAGCACTTTTGGTAGTATGGCCATTTTGACAATATTAATTATGCTTGTCCAAGAACATGGGAGATCTTTCCATCTTCTAAGGTTTTCTTTAATTTCTTTCTTTAGTGTTTTGTAGTTCTCATTGTAGAGGTCTTTCACCTATTTTGTGAGATTGATTCCCAAGTATTTTATTTTTTTTGATACTATTGTGAACAGGGTAGTTTTCCTACCTTCTCTTTCTGAAGATTCATCACTTATGTATAAAAATGCATTAGATTTATGAACATTGATCTTATATCCTGCTACTTTACTGAATTCACTTATGAGTTCTAAAAGTTTTCTGGTGGAATTTCCTGGTTCCTCTAAGTATATAATCATATCATCAGCAAATAGGGATAGTTTGAGTTCTTCTTTTCCTATTTGTATCCCTTTAATTTGTTTGGTCTGTCTAATTGCTCTGGCTAGAGTTTCAAGGACGATATTGAATAGAAGTGGTGAAAGAGGGCATCCCTGCCTTGTTCCAGTTTTTAGGGGGAATGCTTTCAGGTTTTCACCATTTAGAATGATATTAGCTATGGGCTTAGCATAGATGGCCTTTACAATGTTAAGGAATGTTCCCACTATCCCTATTTTTTCTAGTGTTTTGAGCATGAAGGGGTGCTGCATTTTATCAAATGCTTTTTCTGCATCTATTGAAATAATCATGTGATTCTTGACTTTAAGTCTATTGATATGGTGAATTACATTTATTGATTTCCTGATGTTGAACCAACCTTGCATCCCTGGGATGAAATCCACTTGATCATGGTGCACTATCTTTTTAATATGTTTCTCTATGTGATTTGCTAAAATTTTGTTGAGAATTTTTGTGATGATATTCATTAAGGATATTGGTCTGAAATATTTTTCCTCGATGTGTCTCTGTCTGGTTTAGGTGTCAGGGTAATATTGGCTTCATAGAATGAGTTTGGGAGGGTTCCCTCCTCTTCTATTTTATGGAAGACTTTGAGAAGTATTGGAATGAGCTCTTCTTTAAAGGTTTTGTAGAACTCGGCTGAGAACCCATCAGGTCCTGGACTTTTCTTTGTTGGGAGGCTTTTGATGATTTCTTCTATTTCATTACTTGAAATTGGTGTATTTTAATTGTGTATGTCCTCCTCGTTCAGTTTAGGCAATTCATGTCTCTAGAAATCTGTTGATGTCTTTGAAATTTTCTATTTTTTTGGAGTATAGATTTTCCAAATAGCTTATACTTATGTTTTGTATTTCAATCATGTCTGATGTGATATTTCCTTGTTCATTCCAAATTTTAATAATTTTGGGTTTTCTCTAGTCTTCTCTTTGTTATTGTCGCTAAAGGTTTATCAATTTTGTTTATTTTTTTGAAGAACCAACTATTTATTTTGTCAATTTTTTGTATTGTTTCTTTTGTTTCAATTTCATTGATTTCAGCTCTGAGTTTAACTATTTCCTGTCTTGTACTACTTTTGATGTTGGTCTGTTCTTCTTTTTCTAGGACTTTGAGCTGTAGTGTTAGGTCATTTATTTGTTGAGTTTTACTTCTTTTATTAAATGTGCTCCATGAAATAAATTTTCCTCTAAGTACTGCTTTCATAGTGCCCCAGAGATTTTGATATGATGTTTCTTTGTTCTCATTTACCTCTAAGAATTTTTTAATTTCCTTCCTAATATCTTCTGTTATCCATTCATCATATAATAGCATATTGTTTAATCTCCAGGTTTTGGAGTAGTTTCTGTTTTTTACTCTTTCATTTATTTCTAATTTCAATCCATTATGATCTAATAGAATACAAGGTAGTGTCTCTATCTTCTTGTATTTGCTAGCATTAGCTTTGTGGCATAATATATGGTCTATTTTAGAGAAGGATCCATGTGCTGCTGAGAAGAAAGTGTATTCACTCTTGGTTGGATGGTATATTCTATAAATGTCTGTTAAGTCTACATTATTGATTGTGTTATTGAGATCCATGGTTTCTTTGTTCAATTTTTGTTTGGAAGATCTGTCCAATGGTGAGAAAGGCATGTTAAAATCACCTAGTATTATTGTGTTATGGTCTATTTGGTTTCTAAAATTGAGAAGGATTTGTTTGACATACATGGATGAGCCACTGTTTGGTACATAGATGTTTATGATTGTTATATCTTGCTGATTTATGGTTCCCTTAAGCAGTATGAAATGTCCTTCTTTATCCCTTGTGAATAACTTTGGCTTGAAGTACACATTATATGAAATGAGGATGGATACTCCAGCCTTTTTACTGAGTCCATGTGTATGGTATGTTTTTCCCCATCCTTTCACCTTTAGTCTATGGGTGTCTCTTTCTATGAGGTGAGTCTCTTGCAGGCAACATATTGTTGGATCTTTCTTTTTAATCCAATCTGCCAGTCTATGTCTTTTGATTGATGAATTCAGGCCATTAACATTCAGGGTTATTATTGAGATATGATTTGTATTCCCGGTGATTTGGTTCATTTTTAAATTTATTTATTTATTTATTTTATTGTCACAACTTGGTTCCTCCTTTATTTGACAGTTCCTTTAGGATAATTCCTCCCTTTGCTGATTTACTTCTTTGTTTTTTTATCTCTTCCTCATGGAATATTTTGCTGAGAATGTTCTGTAATGCTGGCTTTCTTTTTGTAAATTCTTTTAGCTTTTGTTTATCATGGAAGGATTTTATTTCATCGTTAAATTTGAAGGTAAATTTTGCTGGGTATAAGATTCTTGGTTGGCATCCATTTTCTTTCAGAGCTTGAAAAATGTTGTTCCAGGCTCTTCTAGCTTTTAAGGTCTGGATTGAAAAGTCTGCTGATATCTGTATTGGTTTCCCCCTGAATGTAATTTGGTTCTTTCCTCTCACAACCTTTAAAATTCTGTCTTCATTTGTATGTTAGGTATTTTCATAATAATGTGCCTTGGTGTAGTCCTGTTGTAATTTTCTGTATTTAGAGTTTTATAAGCCTCTTGAACTTGATTTTCCATTTCATTCTTCAGATTTGTGAAATTTTCTGAAATTTTTTCATTGAATGATTGTGCATTCCTTTGGTTTGTTTCTCTAAGCCTTCCTCAATCCCAGTAATTCTCAAATTTGGCCTTTTCATGATATCCCATAGTTCTTGTAGATTCTGTTCATGATTTCTTACCATCTTCTCTGTTTGCTCAACTTTGTTTTCAAAGTTAAATATTTTGTCTTCAATATCTGAGGTTCTGTCTCCCAGGTGTTCTATCCTATTGGTTGCGCTTTCTATGGAGTTCTTAATTTGGTTTATTGTTTCCTTCATTTCAAGGATTTCTGTTTGTTTTTTTTTTTTCAATATCTCTAACTCTTTATTGAAATGATCTTTTGCTTCCTGTATTTGCTCTTTTAACTGTTGAGTGGTGCAATCATTCAATGCCTGCATTTGCTCTTTCATCTCATCATTCAATGCCTGCATTTCCTTTCATCTCATTGTTTGCTTCTCTGATCATTTTAATTATGTACATTCTGAACTCCCTTTCTGTCATTTCTTCTGCCATGCTGTCATTGGATTTTATTGATGTAACATCTAGATTTGTTTGAAGCATTTTCTTCCCTTGTTTTCTCATATTGTTGAGGAATCAGTGGGTCATTAAGATATTGCAGATTTCCTCTATTGACTTATAATGTCCCTGAAGATTGCTAGTGTATCCACTCTTATCCTTTAGTAGCCTGCAGTCTTGGAGGAAGTTGATAATGCGGTGCTCCACAAGGAAGCTGCCTCTCTAGGGTTGGTGACCCTCAGGTGGGTTATATTCCCTGATAGTGGCCAGAGGTGCCTCCACTTGTTGACCAATGGTAATCCCAAGGGGAACTAGGCTGCAGGCTGAGGCAAGGCCTGTTTGCGCCTGTGTCTCTTGTTTTACTGTCCTTGTGGGAAAACCTAACCCAGCGGGGAAGACTCACCCGGTGGCTAGGTCTCACTGGTCAGTTCCCCTCCTAGAGGTTCTCCTCAATCTACAACAACCACCTGGGCTGGCCACCTTCCTCTGCAATGTTCCTAGGGGCCCAGACCTACCTCCTGGGCCTGGGAGCCTCACCCTTCACAGACGAGTCTTCTTAGTCTGCCTCTCCTCAGAGAATCTGCCCGCAGTCTGGAACCTTTGCTCCGCCCCTAAGCGTGTCTCTGTGCGCCTCTTCCACCAAGGAGCCGCCTAGTTCCTGGGACCCTGCTCTGCACCTAATCACCTGGCTATGCGGCCCCTCCTCTGAGCCACCACCTGGAGCCCCGTACAATAACTCTGAGTCCCATAGACCCACCACACACCTCTTCCTCCGGACAGCCGCTTGGTGTTCCGACGCAGTCACTAGGAGTCCAAGCAACTCACTTCATGTATCCTCCTCCAGCCAACCTCCCATAGCCCTAGGCAGTCACTCCGAGTCCATGTGACCCGCCCTGTTCCTCCTCCTCCTTGGGGTAGTCCCCTGGGTGTTCAGGAGCAGTTACTTTGAGTCCAAGCAACTCACCACTTGCCTCCTCCTCTGAGCAGCCACACAGAGCTCTGATGCAGTCACTACTAGACCAAGCGACCCGCCACTCTCCTCCTCTTCCTCCAGGCTGACCCCCCAGTGTTCAGAAGCTGTTGCTCTGAGTCTAAACAGCTCGCCACACCGCTCCTCCTCTGGCAACCGCCTGTAGCTCTGATGCAGTCACTCCTAGACCAAGCGACCTGCCACACTCCTCCTCTTCCTCTGGGCTGCCCCCGGTGTTCAGAAGTGATTGCTCTCAGTCCAAACAGCTCGCCACGCAGCTCCTACTCAGGCAGCCCCCCAGAGCCCCAGTTGTAGCTCCAAGTCCCAGCGCTGTGCTGAGCAGCCACCTCTACGATGATCCCAGTTGTCTGTGTTTACCACTCCAGCAGGGGGAGGGGCATCTCACCGTGCAGTTCTACTTCACAAAGTTCCCTGCGTTCCAGGACTACCACCCCATCTGAGACGCCTCCCCAACGGGAGAGTCTCACCCAGTGGCTTTGAGTTGGTCCCAAGTCTCAGTATCTCCTCTTTTGAATCCTGCGTCCTGGAGCAACACAAAATGCAGCCACCCTCTAGTCCACCATCTTGAAACCTCTCCCTTAAATCTTGATATTTGGAAGCTATGCTCAGGATTTGCAGATTTAAATGTTTCTTATATATTGTAATTCATCTGTCAGGAAGCAATATTTGGAGAAATAATTTCTCAGAATCTAGTATTAATCTAATGAATGCAGTACTAGGCCATAAACACCAGTAACTAAAGGGAGGGTTCCCAAAGTCATTCCATTTTCCAATAAACAATCCTCACTCTCTCTAAGCCAACCCTTGTCACCTTTCTGGACCTAAGGAAAGAGCCATGGAAACTAACTAGACAAGAGACAGTAGTTTTTTTATTCAGCGTTTTTTTTTTGCCTATGTGACCAAAAACCTGACAAACAATTTTAAGGAGGAAAAGTTTATTTGAGGCTCATGGTTTCAGAGGTTTCAGTTTATAGAACATCAGCTCCATTCTTTGGGGCTTGACATGAGGCTGACCATCATGCTGGAAGGGTTTGGTGAATGGAAGTGGCTCATGTGATGATCAGAAAGCTGAGAGATACACACTCCACAGACAAAATACAGATACAAAATGTATACACTAGAGGCATGCCTCTAATAACCCACCTACAGAATTCTTGATTCATTATTAATATTGAATGTCTTACCTTTGTAGAAGGAATACAGCTACCTACACCTCAGTTAATTCTATCAAAGGATCAATTCACTGATTGGGTTGATGCTTTCATAATGAATCATTTCACCCCTAAACAGTTTCACATCATCTTACACATGAGTTTTAGAGATACTTCATATACAAACCATGAGAGTAGCCATATAAACAGGTGGGTAGAAATGAAGAAAACCAAGAATTACTGATGGTAGGTCCCAATGTCAAGGAGAAAAGCACATTTTAAATTGTTAATTGAGAAGCTCTAATCCAATAGAAATGAATTTTCAGAAACCTAGTTTTATTTATCTTGCAGTGATAGAGGGGCCTGCCCTTCCCTAAGCTTATCATGGTTCCAAACACTTTTAGTCTCATTCTTTGTCTTAGTAATCCCCCAGTATATTCAAAGTAATAGTCAAAGAACTCCCCTTAGCCTTTTTGGGTCTGTATGATCTGACATTTCTTTAATGATTTTGAAGATCTCTAGAAATCCTGCTCACCTTTGTGAATGGCTCTAGGTTAGACCATTACAATATATTAATATCCTAAAACAGTTTCTCTAATATTATTTAAATATTTATTCATTCAAATGATCTCTTCAGGGCTTTTAATGAATGATTATGTTGAGTTTTCAGTTAATATTCTATACCATGTAATGAATGTTCCATACTCACAATTCCTGTTCTTTGTGAGTGTATAGTCATCACTAAAATTATTATTTTAAGGAAGGATTTTAAAGATAATATGGCTATTGATGATTTTATGGATCAATTTTTTTTTTTTATCATTTTTGTGCCCCCTTGTGTGTTCTATGGTTTAGAATATGTTCTATATTCAGGAGTAGGTTTCCTCCCATCAATGAATAATGTTTTTATTTTTGTAATCTACACATTATGATTTAATATTAATTTTCTTTACTTCATATTTTGGAACAATGTATGTTAAAATATACATGAATCATGTGCCTATTGTTAAAAAAATTATGTTTCACTTTCTTTTACAACTATTTTCCCTGTTTTATTTATGATTGTATATTGTGTGTTGTTTCTTTACTCCATCTGGGTACTTGTGTAATATATCTAATTAAATATTTATAGATCTATGTACATATACTAGGATTTGAACTCAGGGATGCTATAATGTTCTGTCCAACAGAACTGACGCAGAGAAAGGAAACACCAGCAATCTTTAGTTGACGAGATTTATTGCATCCTCCCTGTTTTCCTGTCTCATTTGTTCTGTCACTATCTTCCTTCTTCTTCCCTCTCCCTCTCTCCTCCCCCAGCTCCTAGCTAATCATTCAATTATAGCAAAGCTTTCTGTCTTGCAGGAGAGCATGCAGAGAAATGCCAGCATAACACTATATAAATCACAAACTGTCCACGCACGGCATGATATTAGATAGCCAATCCTTGAGCTTGGCGTTAACACATCATAAGTCTCCAAGGAACTACTAAGCAAGCAGCCTTTTTGGGTACTTCCTTATTTTGGTAGCCAGCACCCTTTGGCTCACTGCCAGGTGCCATCTTGTCCAAGACGGCCCTCAACACTATAATACTGAGCTTCATCCATAGTTTTCTCTTATTTTTATTTTGAAATAGGTTCTTGGTAAGGTGTTCAAACTGGCTTCAAATTTCTGATTCCCCTTCCTCAGTCCTCCTGGCAGCTAAAATTACTAACATGCTTATCATCAATTTATTGATAAAACTCTTCTTTTGTTTAAGATAAAGGCTCTAGCATTTTAAAGAAGCTTTTAAATATTTTTACAATTCTGTTTAATGCATTTTTAAAATTTAAATGCAATCAGACCACATAAAATTAAACTTATTTTAATATTTTAAGTATTGTTTAGTAGTGTTAATTCAAAATATCTTGCACAATTTTTCTAGGAAGTTTACATCTCACAGAATTAAACTTAGATTTTCATGAAAAACAAGTGCTCATTTTTCTCTCATCACAAACACCATTACTTCTATTCAGTGGGGTTGATTACTTTAGATGTCTCCTATATGTAGAATCAGACAAGATTTGACTTGTTATGATTGCTTATTTCAGTAAGCATAATGTCTTCAAATGAATGCATATTATAGATGTTATGCAATTTCTCATTTTTTATAGTTGAAAACAATTAAACAGTTTTCCAAATTGTCTTTTATCTTGGCATATGAAAGAACATATTTTGCTTCCCCTGTTGGCCCTATTGTATAATGAAATGATTACAAGTGTGTAACTATGTTTTGATTCACTCATATAATTGAGGATTTACTTTCTGTTGTGTTCCATATCTCTTCTTATCTAAGCTCCTGTCAGTATTAATGTGTTGAACACTGTATCTTTTGTTATGTTCTAAAATCAGAAAACATTATTCAAATTTATTTCAATGTTGGATATTTTAAAATTATATATAAGGACTTGGAATTCCATGGAATTTTTAAAATACTCTTTTCTGTGTTTGAAGAAATACAATAATGGGGCTTGGATAGATACTAACAGGAGTGTCTACATCATTTGGGTACTATAGACAATTTATAATTTTATTACTCATTTCTTGAATAAGACCATGTTAAGTACACCATTACCACATATATTTGGAGTTTTGAATGTCTCTTCTTACTATGATTATGTTCAGAACATCATTTATTAATTTTTTCTTTATCAATAAATATTTATATTTTAAATTTATTTTTATTGTAAACAAATGGGATACATGTTGATTCTCTGTACATGGAGTAAAGGCATACCATTTGTGTAATCATACATTTACATAGGGTAATATTGTTTGATTCATTCTGTTATTTTTCCCATCCCCCCAACCATCCCACCCTGCTTTTCCCTCTATACAGTCCTTCCTTCCTCCATTTCTGTCCCCTATCCCCCATTATGTGTCATCATCTGCTTATCAGTGAGATAATTCTTCCTTGGTTTTTTCAGATTGACTTATCTCACTTATCATGATATTCTCCAATTTCATCCATTTGCCTGCAAATGCCATAATTTTATTATTTGTTATGGCTGAATAATATTCCATTGTATAAATATACCACAGTTTCTTTATCCATTCATCAATTGAAGGGCTTCTAGGTTGGTTCCACAATCTGGCTTTTGTGAATTGAGCAGCTATGAACATTGGTGTGGCTGCATCTTTGTAGTATTCTGCTTTTAAGTCCTTTGGGTATAGGCCAAGGAATGGGATAGATGGGTCAAACGGTGGTTCCATTCCAAGCTTTCTGAGAAATCTCAACACTGCTTTTCAGAGTGGCTGCACTAATTTGCAGCCCCACCAGCAATGTATGAGTGTACCTTTTTCCCCACATTCTCTCAAACACCTATTGTTTCTTGTATTCTTGATAATTGCCATTCCAATTGGGGTGAAAAAAAATCTTAGGGTAGTTTTGATTTGCATTTCTCTTGTTACTAGAGAAATTGAACATTTTTTCATATGTCTGTTGATTGCTTGTTGATCTTCTTCTGTAAAGTGTCTGTTCATTTCCTCAGCCTATTCATTGATTGGATTATTTTTATTCTTGTTGTAGAGTTTTTTGAGTTCTTTATAGATTCTGGAGATTAGTGCTCTATCTGAAGTATGGGTGGCAAAGATATTCTCCCACTCTGTAGGCTCTCTCTTCACATTGCTGATAGTTTCCTTTGCTGAGAGAAAGCTTTTTAGTTTGAATCTATCCCAGCTATTGATTCTTGCTTTTATTTCTTGTGCTATGGGAGTCCTGTTAATGAAGTCTGATCCTGGGCCGACATGTTGAAGATTTGGACCTACTTTTTCTTCTATAAGATGAAGGGTCTCTGATCTGATTCCAAGGTCCTTGATCCATTTTGAGTTGAGTATTGTGCAGGGTGAGATAGCCATTTAAATATTGTAATTTCTTAAGATATTTTCTCCTTTTAATCTGGTCAATCAAGAATAATTTATAAGCTATTAAGATTGAGTCTATAAGTCTACTTGGTTTATTATAGTGTTGATAATAGTGTTGAAAGTCTTCTATTCACTGTTTACCATTCTGTCTAGTTTTATTTTCTGTTACATTCATTGGGAAATGGTGTCTCCAATATTACTGTGTTATTATTTCTGTTAACTCTCTCAGTATTGCCTTTCTATATTTGGAAGTATGACTGAGTTACACATATATTTACTTATCATTGTAGTGTTTTAGAAAGTGGTTGCCGCATCTATTTCCTACCACTCTGACACTTGAAATGGTTCTGTTGATCATCCTCCATCTTGGGGGCCATAGGCATGGCATGTCTCCATGTGTAGTTGCTTTTTAATATTAATAATCAATATATCATTAGGCACTTACTGGAGAAAATATTGGAAAGGTTTTACTGTATTGGGACACAAAATAGTACACAATATAAATTTAGTAGTAATACACAGATTAAAATATATTAAGATAAACAATTGTAGCTATGCTCAAGTTAAAAGGAGTCTGTGATTGCTTTAGTATAATAATTTCTAAATATAGATGGATAAAGAGGTGTTCCTCTGAGCTTGGATGCAGTGTTGAGCCTTTGTTGCTTTCCTAGTTTTAATAGTTGATTCTAGAGATACTTTATATAATACAAATATTTAGGTTAGTCATAAATATAATTTGTGTTTTTCCAATGTTTAGTCGCATTCTTTGAGAATCAAAATAAGATTAGAGTACACCATTATATGAATTAGAACAGACTAAATATTAACCATAATTTGATTTCTTTGCCCTTTGTTAATAATAGTAAAAGCTTTTCACTGTTAAACACTGGAGTTCATGGTGGGGTGGTTTCTCAGAAAATCTAGTGACATGTATGTTTTAAAGGTTGAAGGTTGGCAGATCATGGTGCCCTCAATTTAGGTGGGAGACAAGGTTGTTTTAATTTAGCTTGGAGACAAGGTTGTTTAAATCTACCTGGCAAATAAGGTTGTTTTGTTCTGGGCTGTCATACAGAGGGAATGTGTACTTTGAGAAGAATCATAGTTTGTCTTTTGATGGTTTTTCATATTTTAAACTAACCATAAAATGATGTTATCATTACTAAAGAAAAATATCTATAAAAAGGCTGGCAGAAAAATAGAGAGATTCAGTCCCAGAACACTTGGTGTCTCTATCTGCTGTTTCTCCACTATACAGACACCTCCCATCTACATAGGACCCCCAACCGCTGCTAGGGCTGGACCCCGGCAAGTGTTCTCTTCTATCTTAAAATAATAGTCTAGTTTGTCTCTTTTCCAAATGTTTTTACTTAAAAAGACTTTTATCTCACATAACATTTTACTTGTTTTGTATAACATAACTGTTGCCATCTCTGATTTCTTTTTTTCATCTTTTCATATAATACCCTTTTCATAATTTCACTTTTACTAAAAGTGACCATAGATTTAACTAAAGTTTCTTGTAGATAGCATGTAGGAATTTTTATATTTAATCCTGTCAGTCATGTTTTGTTTGCTGATTGGCATTGAATAATAATCTATTTATACTGAAAATTACTGAAAATAAATAAATTATTAGTGCTACTTTGTTAGTTGTTTTCTCTATTTCTTGATTGTTTTTCCTACTTTTTAAATTGCTTTAATTTTTGGTTCATAAATTTTTTAGTGACATGCTTTGATTTCTCACCTTATGTTATTCATATATTTTATGGTTATTATGCCATTACATTTGGATTATATAAAATACTTTAAACTACATTATGCACTGGTAGGAAATTAACTTAAATTCCACACAAAATAATCAACATCTTTGCATGTTCTCAATGTTGTTATTAATGAACAGCTGTTTTGATAATGTATACCAATTAACAGCTTTATGATTATCTTCATATTTTTGTCTTTCAAACTCTATAGCAAGATTGTTTTATGTACCATCATTACAGTGTAGTAGAATACATATTTTTGGATATTTGTGCTTTTGCCAGAAAGTTTTGAGATTTTAAAATATTTGTCTTGTGAAGATTCATTTTATTTTCAATTGAAAGGATATTCTATAGTATATCTTGTAGGACAGGTTTAGAAGTAAGAAACTTTTCCAGCATTTTTATATTTTGACATAGCTTCTTTTTCTTTACTTTGGAAAAACAGAGTTTTGGATATAGTATTCATGGTTATTAGATTAATTTTTCTTTCATTCATTTGGCTATATGTTCTAATTCTTTTCCAGAAGTCTTCTGGTAAAACAATCAACTAATAATTATATAGAAGTATCCTTATAAGTGATACATCTCTTTTGTTCCTCTCAAAAAAATTTCTCCTCATGACTTTTGAAATTTGATTACCATGTGCTTTATTTTGAATCTTTTTGTGCTTGGAAATAATTGTGTTTCTTAAAATTTGATTTTTTTTACTTCTTTACACTTCCAATTTCTCAGACATTAGTTATTAAGGAATATTTCAAGTACAATATTTCTTCTGATTTCTGTTAGTAAATTTTTTTCTCTCAATTTTATTTATTTTCATTCTTGAACAGCACATTGAACATCAATGAAATGGTTATATAGTTTTTTAAATAAATTTATTACTTTTAAATTCATATGGTCTTTTCCTAGTTGTTTTATGTTGTTTTTGATCAAGTCAAATTTCCTTTTCTTTCTTTGTGTGCTATTGTTTCCATTGAGATAGTTCTACTTAGAAACCAGCTTCCAGTGGCTGATTATGGTTATTTTGAAAATGTTTGTATATTACTAATTAAAAAATGTAGGCAAGGTAAAAAGACACATGCATACAATCCCAGATAATTAGGAGGCTGATGCAGAGCAACTGCAAGCTTTAGATGAGTTTTATAGTGGCACCCTGTCTCAATAATAAACAATATAGAAAAAAACTGTGGGGGTTGTAGTTGTAGCTCAGTGGTAGAGCACTTGCATAGCGTGTGTGAGGTACTGGGTTCAATCCTTAGCACCCCATAGAAATAAAATAAAGGCATTGCCTTCATCTACAATTAAAACACAAAAAATATTTTAAAAATGAAAAGAATGGAGTGGGAAGTAACTAATTGGAAAAGTCCCTCTGTATTCAATCCCAATACCCTCCCCCATAAAAGAATAGAAGAGTGAAAAAGCAAGGCAAAAATTTATTTTTACATCACTTGACTCACGTTTGAAACCTGAACAAGTCAAACTTAGGAGCTATGATTTGGGGGATGTTAGGGTTTATGTTAACCAAAGTCTGCAAATTTATGTATTTTTTCTTCTTTATATATTTTGATTCATTGTACACAAACAGGGTACAATTTTACTTCTCTGGTTGTACACAAAGTAGAGTCACACCTTTTATGAAATCATACATATACATAGCATAATCATGTTTGTCTCATTCCATTATCTTTCCTTCCTTCTGCCCCTTCCCTTACCTCATTTCCCTCTAAACAGTCCATCATTCCTCCATTCTTCCCTTACCCCCTTGCTGCCATTATGTATCATCAATCACTTGTTGGAGAAATCAGTCAGTCTTTGGGTTTTCTGAGATTGACTACTTTCACTTAGCATGGTGTTCTCCAACTCCATCCATTTCCCTGCAAAGTCCATAATTTTATTTTTCTTTATGACTTAATAATATTCCATTGTGTATACATCCCACAGATTGTTTATCCTTTCATATGTTGCAGGGCATCTAGTTGTTTTCACAATCTAGTGCATGTGAATTGTGTTACTATAAACATTGTGTTGCTGCATCGTTATAATATGCTGGTTTTAAGTTCTTTGGGTATAGGCCAAGGAGTGAGAGGGCTGGGTCAAATGGTGGTTCCAAGTTTTCTAAGGAATGTCCATAATGCTCTCCAGAGTGGCTGCACCAACTTGCAACCCCACCAGCAATTTATGAGTGTAACTTTTTCCCCACATCTTAACCATCACCAATTGTTGCTTGTATTCTTGATAATAGCCTTTCCAATTGGGGTGAGATGAAAGCTTAGGGTAGTTTTGATTTGCATTTCTATTATTACTATAGATGTTGAGTATTTTTTCATGTATCTATTGATTGTAGATCTTCTGTGAAGTCTTAGTTCATTTCTGTAACCCATTTGTTGATTGGATTATTTGTATTCTTGGTGTAAAGTTTTTTGAGTTCTTCATACATTCTGGAGATTAATGCTCTATTTGAAGTGCATGTGGAATAGATTTTCTCCCACTCTATATGCTCTCTCTTCACATTTTTGATTGTTTCCTTTACTAAGAAAATTTTTTTTTTATTTTGAAAGTGGCTCATTTATTAATTCCTTCTTTTATTTCTTGTGATTTGGGAGTCTTGTTAAGAAAATCTGGTCCTATGCTGACATGATCATGATGACAATTTGGGCCTACATATTCTTCTATTTGGTGCAGAGTCTCTGGTCAAATTATGAGGTTTTCGATTCATTTTGTGTTGAGTTTTGTACAGGGTGAGAGATAGGTGATTGGTTTCATTTTGCTGCATATGAATTTCCAGGTTTCTAGCACCATTTGTTGAAGAGGCTATATTTTTTTATTGTACTTTTTGGCACCTTTGTTTAGTGTGAGATAACTGCATTTATGTAGGTATGTCTCTGTGTCCTGTATTCTGTACCATTGGTCTATTTAAATATTTTGGTGCTAATACCATGCCATTTTTGTTACTTTTGCTCTGTAACATAGTTGAAGGTCTGGTATTGTGATACCTCCTGCTTTGCTCATCCTTCTAAAAATTGCTTTGGCTACTCTGGGTCTCTTATTCTTCCAAATGAATTTCATGATGTTTTCTCTATTTCACGAGGTAAGTCTTTGGGATTTTAATTGTAATTGCATTGAATCTGTATAGCACTTTTGGTAATATGGTCATTTTGACAATGTTAATTCTGTCTATCCAAGAACAGGATAAATCTTTCCATATATAAAGGTTTTCTTCAATTTCTTTCTTTAGTGTCCTGTAGTTTTCATTGTAGGGGTCTTTCACATCTTTTGTTCAATTGATTACCAAATATTTTATTGTTTTCAGGCTGTTGTAAATGGGGTAACTTCTTTTTCAGAGAATTCATCACCTATGAACAGAAACACATTAGATTTATCTACATTGACTTTATATCCTGCTACTTTACTGAATTCATTTGTACATTCTAGAAGTTTTCTGGAGAAATTTTATGGAACCTTTAAATATGGAATCTTATCGTGGGCAAATACTGATAGGTTGAATTATCCTTTTTCTATTTATGTCCCTTTAATTTCTTTGGTATGTCCAATTGCTCTGGCAAGAATTTCAAGGATGATGTTGAATAGAAGTGGTGAAAACAGGCATCCTGCCTTGCCCCAGTGTTTAGAGGGAATGCTTTCAATTTTTCTTAATTTAGAATGATATTGCCCTTAGACTTAGAATAGATAGCCTTTATAATATTGAGGTATGTTCATACCAACCACATTTTTTCTAGTGTTCTGATCATGAAAAGGTGCTCTATTTTATCAAATGCTTTTTCTGCATCTATTGAAATAATTATATGATTCTTAACTTTAAGTCTACTGTTGTGTAATAAGTTAAATTTATTGATTTCTGGATGTTGAACCAACCTTGCATTCCTGGGATAAAAGCCACTTGATCATGATGAACTATCTTTTTAATGTGTTCTTATATGCAACTTGCTTGAATTTTGTTAAGAATTTTTGCATTCTATGTTCATCAGGGATATTGGTCTGAAGTTTTCTTTCCCTGATGTGTCTTTTTCTAGTTTTGGTATGAAGATGACACTAGCTTTATAAAATAAGATTGTTTTTCATGGAAATGTTTAAGGAGTATTGGAATTGATTCTTCTTTGATGGTCTTGTAGAAGTAGACTGAGAATCTATCTGGTCCCAGGTTTTATGGGTTGGTAGGATGTTGATAATTTTTTTCTATTTCATTGCTTGAAATTGATCTTTTCAAATGTGTTTGCCTCCTGATTTAGTTTTGATATATCATATGTCTCTATAAGTCTGTTGATTTTTCTATTTTGTTGCAGTATAGGTTTTCAAAATATCTTCTAATTATGTTTTGTATTTCAATAGTGTCTGTCTTGCTATTTCCTTTATCATGTTTTTTAGAAATTTGAGTTTTCTCTTTCTCTTCATAATTGTGACTAAAGGTTTATCTATTTGTTTACTTTTCAAAATTTTCAATCTTGTCAATTTTTTAAATTGTTTATTTTGTTTCAATTTCATTGATTTTTGGCTCTGATTTTAATTATTTCCTGTCTTCTACTAAATTTTTGTTCATATGTTATTTTTATAAGACTTTGAGATGTAATGCTAGGTCATTTATTGTTGACTTTCTCTTCTTTTATTGAATGTGCTCCATACAATGCATTTTCCTCTTACCATCCCAGAAATTTTAATATTTTGTATCATTGTTCTCATTTGCCTCTAAGAATTTTGTTATCCCCTCCCTGATATCTTCTGCTATTCATGCATAATTTGATAGTGTATTATTTAGTCTGCAGATGTTGCGTACTTTTAGTTTTTTTCTTTTCTTATTGATTTCTAATTTAATCCCATTATGATTTGATAAAATACAGGGTAGTATCTCTATTTTTTTGTATTTACTAAGAGTAGCTTTGTAGCATAGCATATGGTCTACTTTAGAGAAGTTTCCATGTGCTGCTGAGAAGAACATGTATTTGCTTGTTCATGGATGGAATGTTCTATGTATGTCTGTTAAGTCTAAATTATTGATTGTGTTATTGAGTTCTATGGTTTCTTTATTCAATTTTTGTTTGGAAGATCTATCCAGTGGTGACAGGTGTGTTAAAGTCTCCTATTATTATTGTGCTCTGGTCTATTAGTTTCTTGGAATTGGAAGGATTTGTTTGACATACATGGATGCACCATTGTTTGGGGCATAAATATTTATGATCATTATATCTTGCTGATTTATGCTTCCCTTAAGCAGTATGAAATGTTCTCCTTTATCTCTTCTGACTAACTTTGACTTGAAGTCCACTTTATCTAATATGAGAATGGAAACCCCCAATTTTTTTACTGAGTAAGTATGTGAAGGATGTTTCTCTTCATCTTTTCATCTTTAGTCTATGGGTGTCTTTTTCTATGTGATGAATCTCCTGCAGGCACCATATTTTTGGGTTCTTTTTCTTAAAACTCATTCTGCTAGCCTGTCTTTTGATTGACAAATTTAGGCCATTAACAGTCAGGGTTATTATTGAATTGTGGTTCATATTCCCAGTGATTTTGGCTTATTTTTGGTTTTCAACTTGACATGGTTTCTCATTTAATTGACTTTTCCTTTAGGGTAGTTCCTCCCTTTGCTGACTTACATTGTTGTTTTTCATTTCTTCCTCATGGAATATTTTGCTGAGAATGTTCTGTAGTGTATTCTTTTAATTTGCAATTTTTTTAACTTTTGTATTTCATGGAAAGATTTTATTTGGTCATCAAATCTGAAGGTTAGTTTTGCTGGGTACACGATTCTTTGTTGGCAACCATGTTCTTTCAGAACTTGATATATGTTGTTCCAAGTCCTTCTAGTTTTTGGGTCTGGGTTGAGAAAACTGGTGATATCCATATTGGTTTTCCCTTATAAGTAATCTGATGCTTTTCTCTCACAGGCTTTAAAATTCTAACTTAGTTTGAGTGTATCAAAAGAGATTGGTTGTTAGCATGAGAAAAGGGAGGCAGAGACTCCAAGGAAACAGATAAGAGTAATGTACTGAGTGAGAAAGATAAAAAATAGAAAATTAGAAATCATAGTAATACTATTTATTTAAAAATTCTACAATTAAACTATAATACTCTATTCAAACCACCCAGTCTTCAGTAGCCTGATGCATGAGAGATACTTGATAATGTGCTGTCCCAGGATGAGAACTGCCCCAACTAAAGATGGCAGTGCCCAGGTGAGGAATTATCCATGATAGTGGGCAGAGTCAACCCCATGTGTTGATAGATAAAAAGCCAGAATGTGGCATGGGTACCTTGTGGGGTGAGGCAGCCAGACTGAATGGGATGCAACACTGGAGATCCACAGTCTGGGACTGGGTGGTTCTAGAGATTCATAAGCATGATGGCTGGGACTGCCAAATTTATATTTTGTTGAGCAAAACTGAAGTTTCTGTAAATCATGGTGGGTGTAATCTATTATACTACTCTTTTTATTTTGTACTGAGAATTGAGTCCAGTGGATTTTACAATTGGTCAATAACCTTTTTGATTCTTAGTGTTTTGCTACATTGCTGAGGCTGGTCTTGAACTGGCACTCCTTCTCTACTGAACTCCTGAGTCTCTGGGATTATGATCTTTGCCATCATGTCTGACTTGTGTATTGTATCCTTAGTGAATGCTACTAGAATATATGTAAAGTTTATTAAAAATAAATTTGTTAACTATGTGAAATAATGCATGTATTCATTCATTATAGTCATTTGTATGCATTAAAACATCATGATGTATATAAACTTAATCAATAAATAGAAAAATTATGAACATTAAAAATGAGACCTTTTTGTTGATTTCTACAATTTGACTTCATTAAGGTTATACTGACATCAGCTGTGATAGACTTTTGTTGCCTCTCAAATGTGTCTTTATGCTGTATCTTCTCTAGACATGTATCTTTCCCCAATGTAAATGTTTATCCATATTTCTTTTTAAGAACCATTTTTTAAACCCCTGATGAATATCTTTGGTATTGTCATCCAAAATCTACCTGTTATCTCAGGTCACTGTGGAGACAAAACTAGCTTTTATGAAGTTTTCAAGAAAGCAATAAGTGTTTGCATGTTTCAATTTTCCCTTTTCCTAGTGAGAGAGAATAAAGGGGTTGATAGTGTTTCCTTATTCTTCAATGTCCTACTGAGGAGTAGAAATGCCTGTGTGTATAACAGTGACATATTTTTCTTCCCTCTTTTTTTTTTTGTGGTGCTGGGGATCAAACCCAGGGCTTCTTTGTGCATGCAAGGCAAGCACTATATTGACTGAGCTATCGCCCCACCTCCCCTCTTTTATGTGATACTCTCTAGTGTGCTCATTTGTGATTTAGTAAAATGTAAGATGGTTTTGGAAGTTCTCACAAGTCAATTTTTTCTCATACATTATTGTGAAGTTTATTTTCTAATTTTTTTTGGTTCTCAGTTTTACATGACATTTGAATTCATTTTGACAAAATTATGTAAGCATGGGCTATATCTTATTCTAATTGGGACATAATTTTTGTGGGTCATGCTGTTGGGATTCACTTAGGCATTCTCATATGTGTCCATAGAAAAATTACATTGGATTTATTCTACTATCTTTTCTATTCCTACCCTCCCTACATGATGATTTCTTTATTCATTCATGTGCCAGTGGGCTTCTAGTTGGTTCCATACCTTGGCTATAGAGGATCATGTTACCATGATCATTAACGTGATTGTGTCACTGTACTATGCTCATTTTAAATATTTTGGGTATATGCTTAGGTAAGATAAGTGGGTCAGATGGTGGTTCCATTCTTAGTTTGGGGGGGTTTTATTTGTACTAGGAATTTAGCCCTGTGGTGCCTAACCACTTAGTCACATCCCCAGTCCTTTTTATGTTTTATTTAGAGAAAAGGCCTCCATGAGTTGCTTAGGGCCTCACTAAGTTGCTGAGGTTGGCTTCAAATACATGATTCTACCACCTCAGCCTCCCAAGCACATTCCTAGATTTTGTGGAATCTCCATACTGCTTTCTAGAGGTGTTGGCCCAATCTGCAGTCCTACAATGTATGGGCATCCCTTTTTCCCACATCCTTGCCATCATCTGTTGTTACATGTATCCTTGATAATGGCCATTCTGACTGGAGTGTAGTAGAATCTCTGTACAGTTTTAATCTTTATTTCTCTAATTGCTAATGTTTGAACACATTTTATGTTTGTTGATCCTTCATGTTTCTTCTTTTGAGAAGTGCTGGTTAAAATCCTTTGCCCATTTATTGATTAGGTTATTTGTCTTTGTTTGTCTATGGAGTAATGAGGATCTTGCATTTGCTTTGCTGCTCCCTTTCTGACATCCTCACCTTGATAATAACTTCAGTTTTGGGAATGTAAATGGACAAGGGTCTAGCAAGTAAAATAACTTGTTCTTTTGATTTCTTTCAGTCATGCATTCTCATCGAACCCAAGAATTTTCATCAGAGGAGGGAATAAAATATTCATTCCAAAAGGTGATAAAGGGGAGGTATGGAAACTATGGCGTTGAAAATTTACATTTAAGGAAAGAATGGGAATATGTAGAGGAAAGTAAACATCAGAAAATTTGCCATGATGAATGTATTAATGTGAGATGTCTATGTGATAAAATTTTTACCATAAAGAGATATCAAGAACATACAAAATCTCAAATAAACATCAATATGTGCCAGTCAGTTTTGAGTAGTGTTTTGGGTGTCTTGAAAATGTATATCCACCAAATTTTTGGTAACATAACTTTCCTCTGAAAGGAAATTTGGAAAATATAAAATGGAATCTATTACATGCTTACGTTCATAACAAGAAAAATTTGAAATGTAGCATTAGTTAAATTTTCACTCAAACATTTGTATGGACAATAGATTTAAAAATAAAGAAAAAATTACTAAATATTATCAGATTGATTTAAATTAATGAAGTCTGTTGTTCTCAATTCAACAAATAGTTCTTCCTTGTGCCAAAACATAACATTTTATTGAATGTAGGAAGATCTGTACTTACCCATTTTTACTTAATCAAAAATCAGGTGGAGATATTTGATGACAATTTTATGTTTATATTAAAACTTTTAAAACCTGTTAGCTAGATCTGTGGCACAAATAAATTAAGTGCATTTTTATTGGCAAAAAAGTAACAAAGCCATTAAACTCATAAATACTTAATGGTTTTCTCAAATCCTAGAAAATATCGAGTGCTCAATTTACAAAGAAATGTTACAAAGGTAATGAATGCAAAAAAATACTTAATCAATGCTCAAAATTTGTCATTCAAGCACCCAATTTCAAGGAAAGAATTGCAAATATAAATAATTAGGAAGAACTTTAAATAAAATCACAAGCATTGTTCATTACAAAAAAATTCTTATGAAAATAATGCCATACGAATTTAAGAAATGTATTAAAGCATTTAAAACTTTCTCTATCATTTATCACAGCAGCAATAAACACTACAGATATGAAGATTGTGGCAATGCTTTTAATCAGAGGTCAGCCCTTACTATACACAAGAAGGTTTGTGCTGGAGAGAAACACTACAAATGCACAGAATGTGGGAAAGCATTTATTCAATTTTCAAACCTTACTAAACACCAGAAGAGTCATAGTGATGAGAGACTATATGAATGTAAGGAATGTGGCAGAGGCTTTAAGTATAATGCAGTCCTTACTCGACACCAGAAAATACATACTGGAGAGAAGCTGTACAGTTGTGCAGAATGTGGGAAAGCATTTATTCAAAATTCACAACTTACTCACCACCAGAGGATTCATAGTGATGAGAGACGATACAAATGTAAGGAATGTGGAAGAGAGTTTAAATACACCTCACTCCTTACTCAACACCAGAAGATTCACACAGGAGAGAAGCCCTACATCTGTAAAAAATGTGGGAAAGCATTTATTCAATTTTCAAACCTTACTGAACACCAGAGAATTCATAGTGATGAGAGACCATATGAATGTGAGAAATGTGGCAAAGACTTTAAGTATCAAAAATACCTTACTCAACACCAGAGGATTCATAGTGATGAGAGACCATATGAATGTAAGGAATGTGGCAAAGTCTTTAAGTATCATAAATCTGTTACTGAACACCAGAGGATTCATACTGATGAGAGACCATACAAATGTAAGAAATGTGGAAGAGATTTTAAATACATCTCAAACTTCACTCGACACCAGAAAATTCACAGTGGAGAGAAGCCCTACACATGTAAAGAATGTGGGAAAGCATTTATTCAACTCTCTAATCTTACTTGGCACCATATGGTTCATAGTGATAAGAGACCATACAAATGTAAGGAATGTGGAAGAGAGTTTAAATACAACTCAACCCTTACTCGACACCAGAAGATTCATACAGGAGAGAAGCCCTATTCCTGTAAAGAATGTGGGAAAGCATTTATTCGATTTTCAAAATTTACTGAACACCAGAGAATTCATAGTGATGAGAGACCATATGAATGTGAGAAATGTGGCAAAGACTTTAAGTATCAAAAATGCCTTACTCAACACCAGAGGATTCATAGTGATGAGAGACCATATGAATGTAAGGAATGTGGCAAAGACTTTAAGTATCATAAATCCCTTACTAAACACAAGAGGATTCATACAGATGAGAGACCATACAAATGTTTAGAATGTGGAGTGGATTTTAAATACATCTCAAACCTTACTCAACACCAGAAAATTCATACTGGAGAGAAGCCCTATACATGTAAAGAATGTGGGAAAGCATTTATTCAATTTTCAAACCTTACTCAGCACAAGATGGTTCATAGTGATGAGAGACTATATGATTGTAAGGAATGTGGCAAAGGCTTTAAATGCAATACAGCCCTTATTAAACATCAGAGAATTCATAATAATGAGAGACCATAAAAATGTAGAATGTGGAAGAGATTTTAAATACATCTCAAGCCTTAACACCAGAAGATTCATAGTGGAGAGAAGCCCTACACATGTAAAGAATGTGGAAAAACATTTATTCAAATCTCAGAACTTACTCAGCACCAGAGGATTCATAGTGATGAGAGATCATACAAATAAAAGGAATGTGGCAAAGTTTTTAAACTCATCTCATTTCTTACTCAACACCAGACTCTTAATACTGGAGAGAAGTCTTGTATATGTAAATAATGTGGAAAAACCTTTATTCAGATCTCATACCTTATTCAACACCAGAGTGAAGAGAGACTATATAAATGTAAGGAATGTGGCAAAGGCTTTAAGAATTGTCCAACCCTTATTAAACACCACAAGGTTTATAGTGATGAGAGATCATACAAATGTATAGAAGGTGGCAAAGATTTTTACTTCAACCGTTACTCAGTGACAGAGAATTCATATTGGAGACAAGTCATATGAATGCAAAGAACGAGGCAAAGCTCTTAATAGGAGATCATACCTTCTTGTAAGCACCAGAGAATTTATACTTGAGAGAACCCTTAGAATGTGGCAATGACTTTGAGCATTGTTCAACTCTTACTTGCCACCATAAAATGGAGAGAACCTGTACAAATTTAAAGAATGTGGCAAAGCTTACAATTGAAACCCAACTCTTACTCAACACTGCAGAATTCATACTGGAGAGAGACCATACAAATGAAGTAATGTGTTTCTCACAGTTGTTCACTTCTTAATAAATTGTAGAGAATTCATAGGAAAGGTCTTGCAAATATAAAGAATGTGGCAAGGCCTTTAGCAATTGCTCACACATTACTAAACACCAGAGAATTCATTGAGGAGACAAACCCTAAAAATATAATGTGTCAAATCTTTATTCTAATGAATCTATTGTCAACATCAGAACATTCTTATCAAATTCTCATGCATGTTATAAATGCAGAAATCCCATATCAGAAGTACATGCTTTTGATAACAACAGAATATTTTTAATTGAGAAAAAATTTACAAATGAGAAAAGTATAACAAGAAATTTACATCACCTATCTTGATGCATATAACAATTATCAGTGAGAAATCCTATGCATATGGAGATTGTGGCATTGCCTTTAAATGTTGCTTAAAATATTCTAGACATCATAAGTTTATGTGATAGAAGTACAGATACCCTCATATCAATTCAGTGCAGATCACTCATTTCTGAAATTATGTTGATTTACTAGGAATCAAAATTACTAAATATGTTCAGTCTTGAAAGATGCAGAAAATATAATTCTACAATCATTATAGGAGAGGAAGAGTCTCATTAGTGAGGATTTTTACTTGGTATTTTTCTGAGGCTTTACAATGGAATTTGAAATGCTTTTATTCATATCAAGCATAAATTTTGTTATTAAATAATAATGAATGTTTTTCAATTTGTAACACAATCATGTATTTAGTCATATTGTATTAAATTTGTAGGTAAAATATATTAAAATGATTCTTCTGGGTAAATAATGTATTGACACATCTCTCAATCTTTTTAGGCAGTATAATGATCTTCAAATAATTCAGGGATTATTAGTTCTATAAATAATATTTGCATTATTTCTCCTTTTTATAGTTATGTGAAAATTAAGGCAGCTAGGAAATATATAGAAATATGATAGTAAATCCAGATTTCTGTCCCTTGTAAATACTTAAAAATTTTATAGTGCAGCATTTTTCCATGTGCCAGTCCTTTGTGTCAAAAACAAATCCACATATTGACTTGGATTTAAATTAACTTGAATATACAAATGTTGCAATCTAATGGTTAATTTTAGTCATAAGAGAATCATGGAAGTATAATACTGTGAGCACTTGTGTAACACACACACACACACACACAGAGAGAGAGAGAGAGAGAGAGAGAGAGAGAGAGAGAGAGAGAGAGAGAGAGAGAGAGAATGTGTTTGCTTATACCTTTCTTTAGAAGAAAAGACATATTGAACTAAAAGGTAATTTCAGTATTGCTCTTAAATTACAAGTAAACTAGAAAGCTCAAATGTCTGGAAAATATCTATTTTAGGTATACTGAATTTATTTTTTTCCAAATAGTGTGATTTTTTTCTTGAAAAATCTCCCAGTGTCAATTCCATTTATTCTGTTTTCTTGTTATTCATACAGCACAATATATAACTTTTACTTATTTGAAGTTCATGAAGCATTGATAAATGACCTGTTTAGAGATTTTTAAGAATGGTTTTAATGATGTTTAGTAATATTTAGAAATGAATTTGAAGATATAGTTTCACAGTGAGGATGTTAACATACATTTTATTTTATTAATAAAGCTCCATTATTTCTTTCTGAATGGCAGAACTTTAAGACACATGAGATTTATCATTTTAAGCTATATCACATCATAAAATATGGTGAGTTCACCAAATCAGTTTATTCAGGTGAAAACTGAGTAGGATTCCTATGTCTGAGGTTGTTTTGATGTTTCTATGAATAAAAATCACACAAAAAAATGATGTTATAATAGATACTCCTTAACAGGGAGAAAAATTTGACTTTATAAGATGATGAGTTCATATATCCATGTAGGAAAATGAGATATCCTGAGAGAAGAAATAACGCTAATTCTGCATGAGGAGTGAGGAATTTTTCAATGCTGCACAAATGACTCTGAATTTAAGATGTTTTCTACTTCTGTTGTTAATAATCTTCCATTTCTCACTGAATCTTTAATTTTCAGCTACATAAACATTAAAGCTGTTGTCTATAATGGCCAATCCTGTGGTTTTACCTTTCTCACTTATGTCTGTAATTTATAGCAACTTACAGGAATTTTATTTGGTTTTGATGCGTAGTGCAAATTTTTTTCTAATGGAAGTATATTGGGTTTTGTAAAAGTGTATATTTTATTTTGTTGGTTTGGGGGGTAGTTCCATAATTTTAAATTTTATGTACAACAACATATAAAATAAATTTTATGACATTCACAGTGAAATTTCAAAATATGTATATGTTACATAAACTAGTCAGTACTTAACATCTTTCACCTCATATTTTTATTGCTATCATAAAAACAAAGAATCCTTTATTCTAGTTATCTTGGAAGAGCTGTAGTTATCCTACTATGTTCTAGAACCATAGAATTTCTTTTTTCCTGTGTATACTAACCTCTCTGAATTTTACTTCTCTCTTCCCCACACTTGGGTAACCTGATTTTACTCTTCTGCTCTTATGATATGAACTTTTTTTATTTTACACTTGAGAACACAGTGTTTTTTATTTCCTATTCGGTTATTTTACCTTATTTAATGTTTTACAACTAATCTGTTTCTGCAAGTGATAGAATTTAAATCTTTTTATGGTAAAATTGAATGCCTTTTCATTTGCTTATTAACTATTTTTTCTCTTTTTTGATAAATGTCTATTTAAATCCTTTGCTTGCTTTTTACAAATTGGGTTAATTTTTCTCCTCATTCATAAATAAAAGCATCTTTAAATACCTTTTGATATTAGGCCTTTCTAAGATGTATGATCTGCATTTATTTTCTCCTATTCCCTTTATTAACTATATCCTTTAAATCAGGTAAACATTTTATATTTGATAATGTTCAACTTCTCTTGCTTGCATAAGTATAATTTGTAAGAAATTTGTCCACAAGATTTATGCTTGTTTTCTGCTTAAGGTTTTACAGTTTCAGTTCTGGAATTTCCATCTGTTATCCATTTTTAGTTCACTTTTGTTTTTGGTATGAGCTAGTTGTACACCTATACATGTGAATATCCATTTGTTCAGATCATTGAAAAACATTAATTTTTCTTGCATTTCTTTGATACACTTTGATATCCAGCCAGTGGCATTCTACCACTGAGATACATCCACAGTCTTAATTATTTTAATTTTGATACAGGTGTTTGTAAATAGTTGAAGTTGGCATCAAACTATAAATCCTCCTACATCAGCCTTCCAAGATATTGTCACTATAGGAATGAACAAATGTGCTTGAATTTTTCCATTGATTTATGTTTATTCTTATGTAAATACCACCCAGTCCCAATTACTGCAACTTTTAAAACTATTTTAGTTTTAACCAGCATAGTGGTTCGTGTATGTAATTCCAGTGTGTTGCAATGCTAATGTAGGAGTATTACAAGTTCAAATCTACATCTAGCAATTTAGTAAGACATTATCTCAAAATTAAAAAAAAATAAAATGACTAAGTGTGTAACTCAGTGGAAAAGCAACTCTGTGTTAAAATCCTAGTACTAAATCATATATAGTTTCCATTAAAGTTGTAATTTTATATGTGAACAGAGATCAGCATATTTTAACATGAGTATATCACATGCACTAATCAAATTAAGTTTCCATTTATCATCCCACCCCCTTTCCAATACCATTGTAAATTCAGGCTGATTATTTGGGGCTTTCATGCATTAGAGAAAACATGTCCTATTTGTGTCTGGCATATTCATTGTAACATATTTTAAATTTCACCCACCTTGCCAAAATTGACAGATTCTAGTTCTCTTATGGCTATATCATACTGCAATTTTTGTGTGAATATATATGCATGCCATATATTTTTATTCATCCTTCCCTTGATTATCACCAGCATGATTCCAGATGTTAGCAGTTGTGAATAGGGCACCCAGAAGCATGGGCTTGCAGGTATGTTTTTTGTGTGCAAATTTAGTTCCCTTTGGAAAAGTACCCAGAAATAGAATAGCTGAATCACAAGGTAATTCTGTTCTGAGTTTTTGAGGTACTAGTGATTGGATCCAAGGCTGGGCAAACACTAGGGATGCACTTGACAACTGAGATACTTGCCCAGACATATTTTAAAATATTTTTAACACAGGGTCTCACTACTTTTTCTCAGATGTTATCAAATTTTTGATCCTCCTGAATCATCTTCTTACATCACTGGGTTTAACTCTGTGTCATCATGCCAAGCCTCCATAACTGCTCTATTTTGCTTTGAGACAGTGTCTGGGTAGATTGTCCAGGCTGGGCCCAACCTTGCAATCCTCTTGCCACAGACTCCTAAGTCATTAACCACCATGTTCAGCTATTTGTATTTGTTTTATTCTTTTTTTTTTCTTTGTACCAGAAATTGAACCCAGGGGTGCTTGACCTTAAGCACTGAGTCACATCTCCAGTCTTTTAAAATATTTTATTCAGGTGCAGGGTCTCACTGAGTTGCTGATAGCCTTGCCAAGTTGTTGAATTGCTTTAAATGTGCAATCCTGCCTCAAACTTCCAAGCAACTGTGATTACAATTATGTGCCACTATGCCTGGTTACTATTTGTCAGGGTCTTAAGCCCCCCTGCACTTCTCGACCAGTGACAAGGGAAGGGGACACTCCCCAACAAGGTCAGACCAGGATAGGTAGACCGCCCACTCCCAGCCCTCCAGGTGGAGGACAATCAGACGCGTCAGGGAGACCAGTCACAGCAGGAACTCATTTATTGAGGAAATCGCACAGCTTTTATGTAAGGTGGGGGCTAGGCGGGAACCAATCAGCTTAAAGGTCAGTAAGGCGGGGGGGGGGTTCACGCAGGTGAGAGTACCATAGGACTATATGGCAAGCACAAGCTGATCACATTTAACTGTTGTTAACCAATCCCTGATGGTGGTACGGTTTATCGTCATGAACCTTTGAAACTACCTTTGAGCTTTGATTTTGCTCACTCACCAGGGAGTAAGGAGTCAGCCTGAGTTAGTGTGTCATTAGTCCCAACACATCCCCCTTTTTGTATATTAAGGGTGTATCTGTCTTAGGTGGCCCGTGGGAGGGTCTTACCCATCATGGAACATCACCCTAGCAGTTTGGGGGTTCGCCTTACTTAAAGGTGTGCCTGTCTTTGGTTGTCCTCCTCTGAGGATCTTACCCGTCATTGACTACCACCTAAGCACTTCAGGCGGGCCCCTTAGGAGGAGCAGGGCTTAAGGGAGAGACTCTTAGACCCCAGTGTCCTGATACAAGTGATCCATGACCCTATAGGGCTCCCAAACATCATTATGAAGGGTGGTATAATGCTGTTGGACCACCATGAGCTGCACAGACTTAGCCTGGCTTTTCAGTAAATGGATAAGCTTATTGATTATGCAAGGCCCAAAGGTAAACACAAGGATAATGGTGATTAGCAGTCCCCTAAGTGGGAGGAGGTAGGGGAGCCACTTGTATAACCCAGTCCAGAGGAAATTAGAGTGGAGCTTACTCCTATGATGTTCCAGATCTTCTTGTAGGTTTTTGATTTTATCTTGTATAATGCCAGAGCGGTCGGTGTAGAAACAGCACTTCTCACCAAGGAGCAGGCAAAACCTTCCTTCCTTTGCTGTTAGCAGATCCAAACCACAATGATTTTGCAGGACAACAGCAGCCAAGGAATCAAGTTGAGCCTGTAGATCTAAGATGGTAGAGCTGCAAAGTGCAATGTTAGGAGCTCTGTGTAGCTCTCAAGGAAGTTCACTGTCCAAGGTCATGAGGTAGAGACCCCAATCTTAATCACTGTTGTCCCAGTTTTGCTGCTGTGCATTGCGCTCTTTCTTAAATGTCATTTTAAGCAGTTTACATATATTGACTCTTGAGTCTACATGAATATTAGTTAACACAATTTAACATCATAATCTAAAACATGAATTAAAGACTGAGAGAGCTTTAACTTTCCTTTTGTGTGGCAAAATGTTTTTATGTTTCACAATATTAACCTTTAAACAAATCAGGCTCTAACCTTTAGAAATACATTTACACTTAATAAGTCCCCAATAAAATTCACTCTCTATAAGTTTAAAATTACCATTACAGACACGTTTAATCTGGAGAATAGCAACTTGATAAATTCCCTGCTTTAAAAACTTGTATACCTGGAAAATATGAACACAGTTAATATACAAAGAGTGACCATTTCACAATTACCTTGACACTTTTATATTACCAAATTTAGTTTTTAAAGAAAAATTTAGACTCTGTAATGTAGTATAATACTCTATCAGTTGCTTAACCCTAATTGTATGTATAAACCCCAATTTTTAAGACTAACTGTTCTAAAGAATAAGACTTAATAGACACAAAATTAAGAGTAAATTAGTGTTTTTAAGAAATCCTTGTCATTTTACCATATAGATTAAACTTTGGTTTATATCAGAACATTAGTATTTCACCTTAGGAAAATACCTTAAATAGCTTTAACTGTGTCACATATATACAACCAACTTAGTTACATGCAAACTTATTGAAACTTGCCCTTTACAGACTTTCTTAGCACTTATTTAGACCCTCATGTATTTTATCACATAAGCACTTTCTTTCCCAGAAACATTTTGTTTTTCACTAAATATATTTCCATTTCTAGAACCTTTTATTTTTTTCTTTCCTATCTGTTGACCTTTTTGTTCACATTCTGAAACAACTCTTATGAAATTTCTTGATTTATATAAATTACTCCATTTTAATAAGATTAAATATTTTGTTATTTATAGTACTCTAATTGAAACACAGTTGAAACCTTTAGAACCCTTTGTATATAGAATTATACCTGTTAGAACATAACTCTTAGTAACCTTGTTTTTAGTTTAGTGATGATAAAAAACAATTTTCTCTACACACTTGATTAATCCCGTGCATGTCAACTCTAATTCACTTATTTTCTTAAAAAAAACCAAGATATTAGACAAGTGTCCTGAACAGTATTTGCCATCTTTTTCTTGTTGAAGGAAAGTCCTAGAAAAATTGATGTTACACATTTTATTAACATCAACATTAGTTTGACCACCTAGAGACCTGCGAGTTATTTTCAAGACATTTTACTACTATTAGTTTACCCAATTTAAATTGAACCTTTTAAAATCACTTTTTAAATCACATGAATTAAAAGTATTTGGATCCATTTTTAAATTTTAATTTTAGAAGCGCTCAGTTTTGATACAGACAAAACATGACACTAGACAGCACAACAAACACATAACACAAAATCAAAGGCCTTGAAACTTTATAGGTGAATCTCCATTGCAATGTAGCACTTGTCAAAAACTCCAGTTGAATAAAAAAAATAGAACTGATCAAAAAAATCATGAGCTCAAAAAAAAATGTAGAATTCAAAAAAACAAGAGTCCTGGAAAAATGATATGGCCGTTAATTACTTTAGTAAAGCACCATAAAATTTACTTTTGCTGGAGTTCAGCTAAAACTTTTTGCTCTTTTTTTTTTCTTTTTTTTTTCCTGGGTTTGAGACTGGTCTCCTACTGAGCCTTCAGGCTTTCTCTATTTACATTTCAATGTAAGCCTTGACTGAGATCTGGATCTGAAAGGGGCTACAATGTTCTAGCAGAAACTTGATACCTAGGGCATTTTTACCCTTATTCCTGGTTAGTAATCAATTCAGGTTTGGATGCAGAAAATTGTGAAACAATTATCTCCCAATACTTGTGGGGACTGGGGCTACTATATCATACTCCTTACTAGGACATGCCACTGATGGTTGGGCTAGTTACTCCCTCCACACCGGTATATGTGGGACCTCATGGCAGGAGGACTAGGTTGGCTGGGCTGGGGAATGGAAGCAGAAACAACTGAGTCAAAGTTGGAGGAGGAGGGATTAAGAGGGGGAGAAGAAGGAGGCATTCGAGTTTGCAGGAAGAGCAGAGAAGCGCAAGAAAGAAGAGACTTGAAGATAAGAAATCCCTTTCTATTGCCTGCTCGCTTGTGGAAGCTGTGTGCCCACAATCTTTGGTACCCACAATCCACATCCCCATGGAGCAATCTTTCATCCCTGCACAGGCCAATTTGTGACCGGTAGTCATTCCTTCCCAAACTAACATTTTAACATTTACCGGGAAGGCCATACAGGGAGGGGGGAGGTTAGAGTCTGTGAGTTCTTGTCCAGTATCATAAAATGGCCACCGGGAAGAGGGAAGATTTTTGACCATCCAGAAGGAGGAGGGTGAGGACTTTCATTGGAGTCTGATGTGGCCCCAGAATACAAGGTGGTGGCAATGAGCCTACCTGGGGCGGTAGTGGGCCCTCCCTATGTATAGAGGCTGGCTGCCCTCGTGGTTTCTCAACTTTGGGAGAAGCGGATGGAGATGGATTGGGCTCCTCATTAAAGGTCTCCCAATGTTGTTTACTATGTGGCAAGTTTCTGGAAGGAGATGCAATGGGAGGAGCTGGCAGTTCTTTGGGTGGCAGCTCTTTGGGGAGAAACTTGGAGCCCTCTTTGGGAGGTCCTGGAGAGAAGCAGGCCTTAAGGGTGGATAATGTAGGGCAGACTCCCAATGGGGGACCCTCCCTAAATTGATTTCCCTCTTCTTAACAAGTTGTTCTACACAATCCCATGTGGACCAGTCAAAAAGGTTAGCGGGAAGAAGCCAAGGGGCCACCCAAGTAAAGGTGTCCCAGGCTTTTTCCGTCTGTGTATCAGACCACTCAAGGCCCCTACTCTTCGGCATGAGTCTAAGAGCTGAGAGCGCAGGGTCACCACATGTGGTGTGTGTTTGCCCCATCTTTTCAGGGATGCCTTACCTCGGAACTCGCTTGGCCCGATCTGCTGGTTGTGAAACTGCCTCTTTGTTTTGGCTGCGATTCAGTCTTGAGGGGCCCAACGTTGGGCACCAGATGTTGGGGTCTTAAGCCCCCCTGTCCTTCTCAGCCAGTGACAAGGGAAGGGGACACTCCCCAACAAGGTCACACCAGGATAGGTAGGGCCCTCCAGGCGGAGGACAATCAGACGCATCAGGGAGACCAGTCACAGCAGGAACTCATTTATTGAGGAAATCGCACAGCTTTTATGTAGGGTGGGGGCTAGGCAGGAACCAATCAGCTTAAAGGTCAGCAAGGCAGGGGGATTCACGCAGGCAAGAGTCCCATTGGACTATATGGCAAGCACGAGCTGATCACGTTCTCGGAACTGTTGTTAACCAATCCCTGATGGTGGTCCAGTTTATCATCATGAACCTTTGAAACCGCCTTTGAGCCTTGATTTTGCTCACTCACCAGGGAGTAAGGAGTCAGCCTGAGTTAGTTAGCGTGTCATTAGTCCCAACTATTATTTGCAGAAACTACACATATTTCCATAGTGGTTTCAATAACTTGAATGTTCAGCAATAGTGTGTTTTCTTTTCTCCACATCTTATTCAATATTTGTAATTTACTGCTTTTTTGAAAATGGCCATTCTATTTGAGATGACTTGACATCTCAATATAGTTTTGATTTGCCTTTTATTGAAAATTAATATATTGAGCATTTGTTCATAAATTTATTGACCACTTGTATTTCTTATTTTGAGAAGTGTCTATTCAAATATTTTGTCCATTTTTGAATTGGATTCTTTGATTTTTGAATTTCATTCTTCATTTTTTTTTCTGGTCATTGATCTAGCATCATAAGAAAAACTGGCAAAGCTTTTCTCACATTTCAAAAATTGTCTCTTCACTCTTGTTTTCTTTGCTGTGCATCAGCTTTTTTGTTTGCTGTAATCCCATTTATTTTTTGTTTTTCTTTTGCATTTTGGAGGTCATGTTCAAAAAATATTTGCCTGGGCTAAGGATATGAATAGATGCTTCACAGAAGATCTACAAGAAATCAACAAACATGAAAAAATGTTCACCATCTTTAGTAATAAGAGAAATGCAAATCAAAACTACACTAAGATTCCATCTCACCCCAATTAGAATGGCGATTATCAAGAATACAAGCAACAATAGGTTTTGGAGAGGATGTGGGGAAAAAGGTATACTCATACATTGCTGGTGGGTCTGCAAATTAGTGCAGTCACTCTGGAAAGCAGTGTGGTGATTCCTTAGAAAACTTGGAATGGAACCACCATTTGATTCAGCTATCCCACTCATTGACCTATACCCAAAGGACTTAAAATCAGCATACTACAGAGATACAGCCACATCAATGTTCATAGCTGCTCAATTCACAATAGCCAGACTGTGGAACCAACCTAGATGTCCTTCAATTGATGAATGGATAGAGAAACTATGGTATATATATACAATGGAATATTACTCAGCTCTAAAGAATAATAAAATTGTGGCATATGCAGGCAAATGGATGAAATTGGAGAATATTATGCTAAGTGAGAAAAGACAATCTCAAAAATGCAAAAGGTGAATGATCTCACTGATAAGCAGATGATGACACATAATGGGGAATGGGAAGGAGGAAAGAATGGAGAAAAGAGGGACTGTATAGAGGGAAAAGAGGGGTGGGAGGAGTGGGGTGAAGGAAAAAATAACAGAATGAATCAAACATCATTACCCTATGTAAATGTATGACTACGCAAATGGTATGCTGTTACTCCATGTACAAACAGAAACAACATGTATCCCATTTGTTTACAATAAAAACAAAATATTTGCCCAAACCAAAGTTTGAAATTACCTTTCCTATGTTTTATTTTATTTTCAATGAGTCAAGTCATATGTTAGGGTCTTTCATTGGTTTTGAGTTGATTTTGTAAGGGGTGAAATGTTGAGGTCACTTTTATAAATTACTGAAAGTATGTACCAAGATTAAATATTGGAAAATGAGTCTTCCAATTTTGTACTTTCATTAAATATTGTGCTCTGTAAACAGTTCCCTGAAATTCCATATTCTACTGTCACCTTTAAATTTTGTGAAAAGAGCAGGATGGGAGTGTGATATGTTTGCATTGAATTGTACATCACATTGACATTTGACATTTTAACACTGTTTTCTAATCTGTGTGTAACTCCTGTTTATTTAGTTTTTAAAAAATATTTTTAGTAAAGTTTTCATACAGACTCAGAATTTATTTGAAAATTTATTGCTAAATATTTCCTTTAAAATATTTTTAGTTGTAGTTGAATACAATATCTTTATTTATTTTGCTATGTGGTGCCAAGGATCAAACCCAGTGCCTTGCACTTCCAAGGCAAGCACTCTACCACTGAGCCCCAGTCCCACTCCAAATACTTAATTCTTTGGTCCTTCTATACATGGAAATTTTTTCCTTAATTTCACTTTTTAATATTCATTGCTAATGTACAGAAAATGATGATAGGAAGAAAGAAAGAAAAGAAAGAAAGAAAGAGAGAAAGAATTAATTTATTAGTTCCTGGGATTGAACTCAGGACCTTACCACATCCCCAGTCCTTTTTTTTTTTATCCTTTTTTAAACTTTGAGACAGAGTCTCACTAAGTTGCTGAGGCTGACATGGAACTTAAGGCCCTCCTGCCCCAGTCTCCTAGGTTGTTGAGGCCACAGGTGTGTGCCACCACACACAGTTTGAATTTATTTATTTATTTATTTATTTATTTATTTATGTATGTATTTATTTTTTAGGTGCTGGGGATCGAACCCAGGGCCTTGTGCTTACAAGGCAAGCACTCTACCGACTGAGCTATCTCCTCAGCCCCCTGAATTTATTTTTCATATATTGGACTTATGACCTGCAACAATTCTGGATTTTTAATTCTAATCATTCTCTTACAGATGACTTAGGATTTTTTATACCCACAGCCAAACTATCTGTTAATGTAGATTCATTTTGAAATTCTCATTTAGATGCCATGTGTGACTTCTTTCCTGAGTGAGTCAATCTCTATTTGTTACAGGTATCTTTAGCTTTGCACTACCTTTCAAATCAGTTTTGCTAACTTTATTTCTAGGGATTTTTCAGTGTCATCTAATGCATCTTATTTCTTGACACACAATTATTCCTAAAATTTTCTTAATTTTTCTTTTCATAAATTCCACGTCAATAATCCTAGTTTTCCTTCTGATTTAGTTAATTTGAGTCTTTCCTCTTTTGTTCTTGTTAGTTTTAACAATGTTTTCAATCTTCATAAGCAATCAACTTCTGGTGTCCTTCAATCTATTTTCTATACTCTGTTTTACCCCTATTCTGGTTTTTTTTTATATTTAATTCCTTCTGTTAATTTTGAGTTTACCTCCTTCATTTTTTTTCACTTAGATTATAAAGTTAGGTTATTCATTTAGAACCTACTTTAATTAGGGTTTTATATCTCTGACTTTCCCTTTGATAATTGTTTTTGCTACATCTCATAAATGTTCATACATTCTTTTCTTTTACACTCAGTAGTATTTTCTAATTTTATTTCTTCTTAAATACATGCTTTCTAGTTTTCACATTTGTGAGTATTCTAGTTTTCCTCTAATTATTGTTTTATAGTTTCATTTATTGTGATCCCAGATGATGCTTGGCTGCATTTCAGCCTTTTAAACATATTGACACTTCCTTTATGACCCAAATATGACCTGTCCTGGAGAGTTTTTCTTAAACACTTGAAAAAATTAAATGTGATGCTTTTTTAGGCATTATATTCTGTATACATCCCTTAGGGCAGTTGACTTCTATCATTTCTAAATTTGTCTTTCAAATAATTGACCTTCTGAACATAAAAATTGTAAGACCCCCAAAAGAAAAAAAACACAAACAATAAATGGGCAAAGAAACTGAACAGGCACTTCATAGAAAGAAAAATATAATCAGTCAACAAATATATGAAAAAATGTTCAACATCTCCAGAAATTAGATAAATGCAAATTAAAACTGCACCAAGATTTTATCTCCCTTCAGTCAGAATGGCAATTATCATGAATACAAGTAGCAATAAATGTTGGGAAGGTTATAAGGGAGAAAGGTACACCTTTACCTTACCAGTGGGAATGCAAATTGGTGCAACCACTCTGAAAAGTAGTATGAAGATGCCTCATAAAATTTTTAATGGAACCACCATTCAACCCAGTTATCACACTTCTTGCATATACCCAAAAAAGTTAAAATAAGCATACTACAGTAATTCAGCCACATCAATGTTTATAGTAGCTCAATTCACAACAACTATGCTATTGAACCAGCCAGGTGCCCTTCAACAGATGAATGGATAAAGAAATTTTATACAGGATGGAATATTACTCAGCCATAAAAATGATTGAAATTAGTGTTTACTGGTAAAGGGATAGAGCTCAAGGCTATCATACTAAGTGCATAAGTCAATTCCAAACACCAAAGGCTATATGTTCTTTCTGATATCTGGATGATAACACACATTGGGGGACAGGGAGGAAGAACAAATACTTTGGATTAGATAAAAGAGAATGAAGGAAAGGGAGAGGGAATGGAAATAGGAAAGACACAACATACCAGACCTCACTTTCCTATATTTGCATATGAACACATGCCTAGTAGGACTCCATAATATGTACAACCACAAAAAATGGGAAGTTGTATGTATAACTAAAAATAAAAAATTGTTAAAACATAGCTGAAAGCTAGGCATGCTACCACTTGCCTATAATACTAGCAACTCTAGAGGCTAAGGCAGGGAGAGAAAAGAAAATGTGGTATGTATACACACACACACACATACACAAAAGAATTTTAATCAGCCATAAAGAGAAATAAAATTATGACCTTTGTAGTATATGAATGGAACTGGAGAATATCATGGTAAGTGCAATAAGCCAGACTCAGAAAAACAAAGGTTGAATGTTCTCTCTGATATGCAGATGATAACACACAATAAGGGAAGAGGGAAGAACAGAAGTTTATTGGATTAGATGTAGGAGAATGAAGGGAATGGAGGAGGATAGGCATATGAAAGAGAGAATAAATGAGACATAACATTCCTGTGTTCATATATGAATACTTGACTGGTTTAGCTTCACATAATTTACAACCAAAAGAATAGAAAGTTGTTGGGACTAATGACACGTTAACTAACTCAGGCTGACTCCTTACTCCCTGTCAAGTGAGCAAGATCAAAGCTCAAAGGCAGTTTCAAAGGTTCATGATGATAAACCACACCACCATCAGGGATTGGTTAACAACAGTTCCAAGAACGTGATCAGCTTGTGCTTGCCATATAGTCCAATGGGATTCTCGCCTGCGTGAACCCCCCTGCCTTGCCGACCTTTAAGCTGATTGGTTCCTGCCTAGTCCCCACCCTACATAAAAGCTGTGTGACTTCCTCAATAAATGAGTTCCTGCTGTGATGGGTCTCCCTAATGCGTCTGATTGTCCTCTGCCTGGAGGACTGGGAGCGGGTGATCAGTTGGCCCTACCTATCCTGGCCTGAACTTGTTGGGGAGTGTCCCCTTCCCTTGCCACTGGTCGAGAAGGGCAAGGGGGCTTAAGACCCCAACAGAAAGTTATACTCAATGTATGTGTAACATGTGAAAAGACACTGTACTCTCAAGTGTGTATGTGTGTGTGTGTGTGTGTGTGTGTGTGTGTGTATGTATATATAAAAAAACAAAAATACTGATCTTCTCTACTCATTCTATCCACTGTTGAATGTCAAGTATTATGCCCTCTAATCTTTATTGTGGAGCTTTCTTCCTTAAATTCTGGTCGTTTTCTCTTCATATATTGTGAGACTCTGTGGCTACACATACATATGTATTTATCACTGTTGTATCTATTTGATGGATTCACCAATTTATATATAATGTGCTATTTGTGTCACTGTGATAAATTCTTTATTTAGCAGAATCAGACTAGTTTAAGCCATGGAACTCAGAGGCCTAGCTTCTAGGAACTGCTGGGAAGCATGTGGAGTTTCATGGGAATGGTTTCCTGTCTCTTTCTAGATTTTTCTAAGAGAATGACTTCCCTAAATGCACCCTATCCTGTCCATCACAGGAGCTCCTCCATGTCCTGGTCCCCCTTACCTGTACAGTATAAATAAAGGAGAGTTGGCTGACTCCATGTTTTTGTAAAAGGCCAGAGGGGTGTGGCCAGACCTGTTATGCTTTCTCTCACATGAAAAGAGTATTGACTCTTGTGTGTTTATTGAGTAAATAAGTTTTTTGGGTAATAGGAAAATCTCCAACATTATCCTCTGGCAGTTAACACTTTTCTTTTCCACGTGGGGCATGGCAGAGAGGACCTTAACATTTGGCACCTGAACAGGGACTGTCAGAGAATTTTAGAAGAAACAGTAAAGGTACAGATGTAAGCTCCTTTCCAGTGAGAAGCACACTCATGTGAATACGTTCAGTAGTAAGAAAGGAAAAGGTATTTAATTGTGTGATGTTAAGCCTAGGGAATTTGCTCTCTACAGAGAGAGAAATAAAAATAGAGCTATTCAACTATATTCAGTACTTAGCCAGAGTCAAAATTCAGTGGATACAAGGCAACTCCCACAGTTCTTGAAATGTAAATAGAGACCTGGTCACATTGAATGCTGCAGATTCAATCAGGCAAGTCTGCCTACATCTCTGTGACTGTATCAGACTGAAAATTAACTTGAGTAGAGAGGTGCAAAACTTTAGAATCCTGAAAAGAAAATATCCTAATTAGGAATTCAGAGAAATTATATAATTTAAGAAGGGGAAATTCCTCAACAACTTTCCGAATTTCAATATGTGTATTCCTACCACCACTTCTGACCTTCCAGAAACAGCATGGTTTCTGCTCCCTGGGGGGCGGGGATGATGGAAGCCTACAGGCTATGGGAATTTAGTTTGGACTGTAAAGAAAACATGCTTTTATTTGGACCAAGATGTCAATTTGTGGTTCTTGGAAAATTTGAGCACAGTCTTACAAATGCTGTTAAGAGCTTCAGATCTAAGAGTCAGAAATGTTCATCCTCTAGAACCTCTTTGTCTTCTGGGGAATTGTTGGTTGATTAAAAACAAACAAACAAACAAACAAACAAACCAACAACAACAACAAAAAAAAAAAAAACAAGAGGATTCAGAAACTAGCCCCAAGCATGTTTCTGTGGATAGAAGGACACCTGATAGTTTGGGCAAAATTTCTATTCAGAGGACTGGAAGGCACTCAGATGTAGAGGAGGATGAGTTAGCATGTGCCTAGGTACAGCCCTAGTGATCAGGTGTCCTAGGAAAATGGGAGGTATCAGCATGATGGAGAAACAGCACACAGAGACACCAAGTGTTCTGAGGCTGAATCTGTCTTTATTTTTTCTGCCAGCCTTTTTATAGATATTTTTCTTTAGTAATGATTATATCATGTTTGGTTAGTTTAAAACAAGAAAAACCTTCAAAAGTACAATCTATGCTTCTTCTCAAACTACACATTCTCTCTGTATGACAGCCCAGACCAAAACAACCTTATTTCCCAGGTAGATTAAAACAACCTTGTCTCCCAGCTACATTGAGGGCACCATGATCTGCCAGCCTTCAACCTTCAGAACAAGCACATCACTAGATTTTCTGAGAAACCACCCCCACAATGAACTCCAGTTTTTAACAATGAAATGCTTTCACTATTATTAAAGGACAAAGAAATCAACTTATAATTAATACTTAGTCTATTTTAATTTCATATAGTAGCAGACTACGATCTCATTCTGATTCTCAAAGAATTAGCCTAACATAGGAAAAGCACAAATTATATTATGACAAACATAAATGTTTTATAATGTAATGTATCTGTAGAATCAACTATTGAAACTAAGAAAGCAACAAAGGCTAACCACCGCATCCAAGCTCAGAGGAATGGCTCTTTATCCATGTATTATTATATTAAAGAAATTACTGGCTCCTTTTAACTCAAGCACAGCTACAATTGTTTATTTTCATATATTTATCTTTGTATTACTGCTAAATTTTTATTGTGCTCTATTTTGTGTCCCAATACAGTAAAACCTTCCAATGTTTTTTCAATAAGTTTCTAATAAGTTTCCAATAAGTTTCTATTGATTATTAATATTGAAAAGCAACTACCCATGGAGACATGCCATGCCTATGGCCCCCAAGGGGGAGGATAATCAACTGAACCATGTCAAGTGTTGAATCCTCTATTCCAACAGACCATGTCAAGTGTTGGAGTGGCAGAAAATAGACAGCAAGCATGGGACTTCTGTAATGTACATTTGAAAGGTCCTGCCATCGGTGAAATCATGAGACCAAGAATTCTAACTGCTTTTAATATGGCAGAGAAGGAATTTTAAAAATTTGGGTTATACCCTATTTTTGAGCAAAATGATTCTCAAAGTTCTAAAGGGAAAAAATAATAACTCATATGCCTATTCCTTTTACAACATTAAGGGAGTTAAAATCTGTATGCTCTCCGTATGGAACAAATATGCCATTTGTACTAAGCCTTTTACAATTAATACGTAATGAGGTCCTACCACTCTACTAGGTAGCTCCTTCCTTTCTGAAGGTGAGTATTTAACATGTAAATCAGATTGGATAGATCATTGTTCAGATCAGGTGGACATTAATAGATTGAATGGAGTTCAGATTACCTTGGATATGCTTATCAGCTCAGGACAATTTACTGATTTGGAACAATTGACTTATGATTTACAAACTTATTCTCAAATGAGTGCATATGCCCAAATATCATGGAGAGAATTACCTGCCCAGGGAGAGAAAACTGTAAACTCCAGTCAAATTCAGCAGGGGCCAGAGGAAAATTTTTCAGACTTTATAACAATTAACGTGGACAGTGTTACCTTAATAATTTGGAGATAGGCCTCACCTGTGTGGACAAATTCTAGCTAAGGACTTAACAAATTCAGAGATAAAGCATTTTATTCTTTGATATCCAAACCTGTCCTAAAAGTAAGAAATGGTTAAAATGCCCTTGGCGTCAAGTTTTTCCTGGAACCATTAATCTTTCTTTTAGTTACTTACAGATCTCATTAAAGGCTTATATTGAAATGTAAATAAAGAAGCTTGCAAGTTCATTAGGAGACCACTCTGACTCAACAAAAATAATGAATAAATAAATAAATAAAGGGGTAAAATATTTTCTGAAGTTAATAAAAGATGTTCTAATTCTGCATGTGCTGGATCAATCTTTTGCTTTTGTAGGGATGATTTTAAAGGTGAATAACAATCATCAGGACAAAAATTGGAAACCTGAATTACTCTGAAGTTTTTCTTTTTTATATCTTAAATTCTTAGACAAATTAAACCAATGTTCAATGAAAGTTTGTTTATTGTTGTGGAGCTTCACTTACATGTTCATTCATTGCTATGTAGGTTCACTTACAATAGATTACAAAAATTTCATTTTTCTGTCTGATCTACAAATGTGTGGACACAATTACTATATTTACATAATTTCAAAATTTACTTACAGTTCAAGGAGTATGCACACATTTTAAAATGAAAATAAAAAAGGAGGGGCTGGGGAGATAGCTCAGTTGGTAGAGTGCTTGCCTTGCAAGCAAAAGCCCTGGGTTCAATCCCCAGCACTGCAAAAATAAATAAATAAACAAATAAATAAATAAAAAATTTAAAAATTAAAAAAATAAAGTGGATCAATATAACTTTAATTCACATAAATTAGTAAAATTTAACATATATTGGGTAAACAACTAAAAATAAAAAAGTATTCTTCATACTTATTAACACACATTTTTTGAGGTAAAAAGGCTTCTTAATTAATTCACATTTTTCCAGGTGATGAAATAAACAATAAAATTGCTAAATTCTATAATATTTAAGATGTATATCCCTTGTTTCTAATTTTTTAAATGGAAATAATATTATTAATATTATTGTCTACATTTGTTTGATATCTTGACTTTTGCAATTAAGAATAAACTATTTGAGGTCAATAAAATTAATTAAACTTTTATTACAGGAGATGCTTAGTTGATTTACATGGATGAATGCTAAAAATCATTGATTGGAACATCTTGTACTAAATATGAAAACATCAGATACTCTTAACTAAAATACATTTAAACACTAGACATATTTGTAATTTGGTTAATATAAAGAATGTCTAAAATTCCTTTAGTCTCTATGTTCTCATTGAGAGCCAAGTTACTAGCACTTAGATTATCAGGTGTGATATGTTTTTTTCTTTTTTACCTAATACAATAGAAGACTATAACATGTTGAATAAATTATAGCAAAATTTGTACAAAATAATTTTCAAAAGATTGACATGTAATTAAATTGGCTATATATAATTGGCTCTATATATAATTAAATTGGCTATATATATCTAACACAATCATCTAAGATTATTAAAAGATTTTTATTTAAATTCTAAGTTTCTATCATAAAGTCTATTTACAAATATAGAAAAGATATTTTTATAAACCCCTACTAATTGGATTTTCTAACTGATGGATAGAAGAAAAATACACTTAAAACATTAATCTCTCATTCTAATAAAGTAATTTCTTATGCTGGTTGAATTTCTATTATTATTAAAAGAATAATTTCAAAGACACTGTGGTTTCTATAATTTGGCCAAACAATACCTTATTTAAAATGCCACCTAGCATTTCAACTTTCTTTTTAAAGGTAAAATTTGATTACTATAAAAGCACCAATGCCTACATTTTAATTAACCATGGTAATTAATACATATGTTAATTAAGTTCTTGTTTTTCAGGTAAAGAAATCTTTAAAATATTAGATTTGCAGGGACATGTTATTAAGTTGATGCACCCCAAACTAAAACATTTTTTTATAATGGTCTCTTACAAACTTATATAATAAAAACAATTTGATTAAAAATAATTATACCATTTAGTATTTTTAAATTAAATAATTATTAAGTTGCACATTTTTCTATTACTCTCTACACTAGGAAGTAAACTTAGCTCTATTTTTAGAGGACATTCTGGAGATAATGGCTTATTTGAAGGCTAAAAATATAGGATATGGAAGTATTTTGACAAGTTACACCAGGAGGGGATGGAAGCTCTTGGTGTGTCTTTTTCATGTTTCAGATGTGATATTAGATTATGATACTTAATTTATATTAACCTGAAGAATTATATGTGGAATTTTTATAAAATAATATTCAGATAAAGAGGTTAAAGACGGTTTCAAGATCAAGGTAGCTTCCCTAGATTTTGTTAAGAAACCCACTTGGAAAAATTTAAGTATACATAAAAATGTTTTATGAGGTTCTGATGACTATTATTAACATTTGCTAAATCTTCTAAACTGCTTTCCATACATATAGGGATATACATATTTTGTACATGTACAATTATATTTTTTCATTTTAAAGCTTATAACATTGTTTTAGATCACACATAATTTGTATTGGTTTGTAATATTACCTTCAATGCCATATTTTTGTCATATAGTTTATTTTTCCAAAACCCTATGTTGGACATTTTGATTAGGTTTTCTATTTTAAAAACAAGGTTATTAAAGATATTCATACAACTATATCTTTATACATAGAGATTGTCTTTCCATGGATTCCTTAAAATACAATTGCTAGATCAATGACATAAATTTTAAGGTTTTATGTAATTTATTGAATTGTTATCCTGACAGGTACTACTAATTCTAATATAATAGATTAAGTTAATTTAGAATAATAAGGCCATTACCCATAAAACAGGTCATCAGACTAATTTTCAATGTCTATAGTGAGTCCAATTTATAGCTTTGTAACTCAGTCCACTATTTGAGACAAAATCAGATCATGTTTTTGGTGAAAACTAGGCCTTTCTTCTTTTACTGTAATGCTCTTTTCAACACAATATTGACTTTAACAATAGGTAACTTTTTATTAATCTTCCTGGCCAAATAGAAATCTTTATTTTATTAAACCACTTCATATGGTTTAAATATTTGTACAATTCTAAGTCATTGTCTACAATTTAAGGTTAATAATGATCCAATGTATAGCTATTATCAAGAATACAAGCAACACTAGGTGTTATCAAGGATATGGGGAAAAAGGTACACTGATAAATTGCTGGTGGGGTTGCAAATTAGTGTAGCCATTCTGGAAATCAGTTTGGAGATTTCTTAGAAAACTTGGAATGGAACCACCATTTGACCCTGCTCTTCTACTCCTTGGTCTATACCCAAGGGACTTAAAATCAGCATGCTACACTGATGCAGTCACTTGAATATTCATAACTGTTGAATTCATAATAGCTGGACTGTGGAACCAACCTATATGCCCTTCAATTGATGAATGGATAAGAAAATGTGATATATATACACAATGGAATATTACTCAGCCATAAAGAAGAACAAAATCATGGCATTTGCAGGCAAATGGATGCAGTTACAGAATATCATGCTACGTGAGATAAGCCAATCCAATAAAACCAAAGGCCAAATTATCTCTCTGATAAGCGGGTGACAATACATAAAAGGGGGTGAGAGGGATGCAAGAATGGAAAAATGATGGATTTTATAGAGGAAAAAGAGGGGTGGGAAGGGAGTGGGGGTAAGGAAAAATATCAGAATGAGACAAATATTACTACCCTATGTACATGTATGATTACACAAATGGTGTGACCCTACTTTGTGTAAAACAAGAAAAACAAAATAGTGACAACCCATTTGTGTACAATGAATCAAAATAAATTAATTTTTAAAAAAGCAAGTGCAAAAACAAAAAAAAGAATCAAATATTCATGAAAGAAAATATCCTCTTTGCATCATAGAGAACACAGTACTCTGGCCTGAGTAGAACTGTAGGAGCTGATGTCCTACTAGTAAGCTCAATTCCCCTCCTTCAGCAGTCTTTCTAGATCCCACCGACACACTAAGTCTGCATGTGAGGACAAAAGATGCCCAGATGGCTGAAGCAGGGGAGGACTTCGTGCAGCTGAGAAGAGCCCAAACATTTGTATGTTTTAAGGAAAGGATTTCTTTAAGTTCTGTCTCCGCAGGCCTGTAATTTTAATGTCTATAGAAATTTGAGAAGATCTCAATGTAGAACAAAGAACTCTGGCTTCCCCAGATGAACATGTCACCTATTTCTTAATTTTACTTCATTCCCTGGTGATAATGGCAATCCTGGGAGAGCAGGACTCCAAACTATTTTCTAAGGGACCTAAACACATCTGGAGAGGGATCTTGATTGGGAGCATGTCCCCATCATGTTGACAACTGCAGTTACTCTAATTCTGATCCCAAGATCTGAGGTGTGTAAGCTCGGCTCTCTGGATTTTTAGGAAAGTCTCTATGAGGTGTGCAGGAGGGATCAATCAGTCATATAGGAGGGTTTTTTGACAAAGTGAATATGTTAATTTAGTTGTACAGAATGGACCCTACTAAGTGAGTAGTGAAATCTCTCAGATGAGTGGGGAGAACACACAAAGTGTTGATGGGAGTGTTCTTTGATTAGAGAATAAGGAATCTCTGAGGTGGGCAGGGAGGGCACTCAAAGTGGTATCAGGACAGCTCTTGGTGGTTTGCAGGGCAGGATTTGTTTGAGTTATGGGGGCTTTTTGAGGTGTATTCATGTATGGACTTACAAAGTTTAGTCAGGTGCATTCCACTGTTCTTCCATTTTCCTGTCTCTCCTTCCTCACCCTCAATATACTTCATCTACTCTACTGGTCTTTCCCTTAATTTTGTTAAAATTTCTTTTCCCCTTTTAAGGTCCAGGATATTTTCAAAAAGCATTAAAATTGTTCACATTTAAAATAATATCTATGCATTAGTAAAGAAGAAAATAATCATTCGCATGTAGTAAGACTGGAAAATTTTTTAAAAAAGAAATTTCATCAAATTTTGGTAAGTACACTCTACAAATTTTATTTGAAGTTTCTACTACAACTAATATTAGCTAGGATTTTTATTATCAGTGTATCCGAACTTAAGAACTGCAATAATAGGATTTGAAATATTTAAGTCTTAGAATTCTTTGTAAAGCTAGAATGGTCAGTATTTTGAATTATTATTCTTTGTGCACATTTATACTAAATAATTCATGGATGATAATACTGAAACACTATACTAATACTATGAAATAAAAGTAGTAGTACAAAATTTCTAGTAAATAACCATTCTATAAATGCCTGTGTCTGGGATATGGTGTAATAAGTGTCAGACTTTACAGTTCTTTCCTTTGCATTTTACTTAGGAGCCTCCTCTGCCTTTTCTGCCTCTGTTTCATTCACATTGGAGGGGGAGCTTCCAGGATAAAGTTCTATGGTGCCGATGGCTTAGGTCATCTGTGATTATATTGGTAATCTTAGTATTTCATCTCACATTTGACAGGACCTATCTTGCAGTAGGCAGAGAGGGCATCCCCAGGGGAGAGAAAAGTGCTTTCTTCTATTTTCAGACATTGGTGAAATATCAGCATCTGGATGAAAACTTTTTGCATGTAGCTCTCATTTTTCAAGGTCAGTGACCTGCATTGTTCTTTGAGTCCCAGCAATAATAAAGAAATCTAATGTCTTTTACATTGACCCACAAGAGTGACAGTCTGGCATAAAATAAAATGAAATAGAAACTAATGTTTTATGTGAAAGGAAACACATTTAGGAAATATATTTTTCAGGTCTGTCTAATGAAAACAACTCAAGAGTAGTGACACCCAATTTTAATGAAAATATTTCCTAGCAGTCTTTGATTTCCAAATGGTTGATTATGAGGAGAAATTATGGAGAATGAATGGGGACATCTACTGCTGGATAGAAAGGAAAAAAGGGAGGTAGAAAAATGGGAAAAAGGGAATGAAGACTGAAGAAAGGATTCAAAGATGAATGGTATTGTTTCATGTGGGAATAAATAAGATAAATGGGTCTCCTTCTGGAGTGAGCCAAATTTCTCTTCACTTTTTAGTTATATCTATCATTAGGATACATTTTGACATAGTCATGAAAGAATGGACTATAAATTTGTTCCCAGCACTCCCCTTCCTCTCTACTTTCCCCTGATCTCCCTCTACTCTATTGATTCCTCTGCAATTTATATATAGTTGTGTTAAATTTAGTGTCTGGTGGATGTACTTGATGTTGGGATTCACTGTTGTGTATTCATTTATGTACTTCAGAAAGTTTGGTCAGATTCCTTCCATTGTTCTTCCCTTTCCCAGTCTCTCCTTCCTCCTCCTCAACACACTTTATCTACTCTTCTGAAATTTTCCTCAATTTTGATTAAATGTCCTGTTTCTTTTTTCCCTAGGGGATTTTCAAAAGGCATTAAAATTTTCCAAGTTTAAAATTGTTACTCCCTGTCGAGCAACAAGGTCCGATGTATCTCCTCAGGGCCCACCTGAGGAGAATACAGGGCCGAGAAGGATGATGAGTGCTGGCGGCAATGGAAACCCACCAGAGCCGGGAGGTCTGTCAGTGCATGAAGCACTGCAGGAACTTGTTTATTGAGGGAGTTACACAGCTTTTATGTAGGGTGGGGGCTAGGTGGGAACCAATCAGCTTAAAGGTCAGCAAGGCACGGGGAATTCACAAGGGAGAGAGTCCCACAGGACTAAATGGCAAGCACGAGCTTATCACATTCACAGAACTGCTGCTAACCAATCCCAGACAGTAGGGGGTGGAGATGAGCAGGCCAATCAGGGAGTTGCTGGGTAAGAACACATATTTCAGTTTCCGGGGGAGAGTGGCAGTTCAAAGAAGTCTGGGTAAACTGTTGGTGGATCAGGCAGTGTCACGTATGAGGAAGAGGTTGTCACGAGGGTGCAGCTGCCATTAGGGTGCATCCCCTATGATTCCCCCTTTTTGTTTTATTAGCTCCCCCCTGGAGTCAGTTGGAAGATGGAACTTCTGTCTTAGGTTGTCGCCTCTTTAGAGATCTTACCCGTCTCTAAATACTCCACAGTGCCTCAACAGCTCAGGGAGGAGGGAAGCCACATCAAGAGCCTGTCTTAGGTTGTCCCAGTGCACCTGGGATCTTACCCATCATTGGCTCAAGGGGTCTCAGGGGGTTAACTTGCGTTATCATTATATGCCTCCTCATAACCAGTAACTAGCCATTGGTATTGTACTTGGACTTTTATTAATTGTACTGCCTTCAAACGTTTCTGTACAAACTGTATGACCTTATTGAAAATGTAGGGTCCAAAGGTAGGTGCTATAAGGAGAAGGAAAAGGGGACCAACAAGGGAAGTAAGTAAGGGAGCCAGCCATGTAAGTTTGTCCAGAAGAAGCTAGATTGAAACTCGGTACACCATTTTTTCAGATTTTCTTGCAGTTGCTTGATCTTGTCATGGATAATTCTGGACCGATCGGCATAACAGCAGCATTCCTCCTGAAGAAACAAGTAAAGCCCTCCTTCCCTGGCAGTTAGTAAATTAAACCCTCTCCCAAGTTGTAGGACTACTGCTGCAAGGGAATCTAATTGTGCTTTGAGATCTAAGATTGCACCAGCTACTTATTGCATATCATTTATTAATTGTTGTGAAGGTTTATTATATAAGGTAAGAGAGGTGCCTAGTCCAGCAATTTTGGCTCCCGCTTTAGTAGCTACCTTGTTAACATGTTGCTCATAAAGAGGAATCATGCTCATTTGGGTATTGTGCATATCCATCCTCTGAGGCTGGTACTCTCACATATTGTTGCCTCAACATCATTAGTTGGACTGTGCTTACATAGTTCTTGATAAAAGCTATTAGCCTATTTAGAATGCAGGGTCCAAAGGTTAAAAGTAAGAATAAAATTATAAGTGACCCCAGTAAGGTAGAAATCAAGGCGGTTAACCAAGGGGAGGAATTAAACCATGATTCAAACCAGCCTTGCTGTGCTTCTCACTCCTTCTTCCGTTTGGCTAGTCCTTCTCTAACTTTAGTCATAGATTCTTTAACTATGCCTGAATGGTCAACATAAAAGCAACATTCTTCACCTAGGGCTACACATAATCCTCCTTGCTGTAGAAAATTAAATCTAATCCCCTCCTGTTTTGCATTACTACTTCAGCTAGGGAAGTGAGGGATTCTTGAAGGTGGGAAATGGAGTTTTCTAGCTTCTCAATATCTAGATCAATAACTGCTCTTAAATCAGAGTAATGTTGGTTCTGAGTTATCAAGGAAGCTGTTCCTGTTCTGGCTCCTACGAGTCCCACACCCAGAATCATGCTTAGGGTTATAGCCATAAGAGGTTCCCTCTTAGTCCTAGGGGGCTTCCTCTTAGTCGTAGATAGAAGTCTTCATCTGAATGATATAATAGCCTGGGAACTAACCTAACAAGCACACAAAAGCCATGTTATTGATCACTTCTGTATGGGCACATGGTGTGAGTCCTGTAGAACAGACCCACCAAGTGTCCTTCTGGGGAATTAGATACTGACTTGAGTTTCTTAGTGTCACAGTTTGCTTGCATAAAGATTGATGAGATGCAGGGATATAGCCTATACAGAGCCCTTGTCTAGTGACTTATTGTAAGGTTAGGGAACCTTTTGATTGCCAGCGACATTTGTTAGAGTTGAGGGAAGAGGTATAGTTTCCTAGAGTTGATATGCCTTCATAATATGGTGGGGCTGTATCATAACACAGCCAACAGGATTTAGTTATATTGGGATTAGAGCTGTTTAGGACTAAGTAGGATTACTCTAGAAGAGCTACTAGGGGGTCCTCGAGGGTCCCCGTTGGGAGAGTGGTAGGTTTCAGTAGCAAGGTCTTGGTGCTAGGAGATGTGGTTGAGAAATGTGTTAGGCTTGGTTTTGGGGTACTAGCTTGCTGAACAGATTGTCTGCTCGGGTTAAGTACCTGGTTGAGGCCCAATGCTGTTTTGCTCAGGGGTTTCTGGACTAACTTAATTGTGAAGATTAGTCCAGGATTATACCCACTGTGGTAAAGCCTTAGTCCCCAGGTTTTTCCAGCCTCCCAGTTTGCCTTTTTTCCCATGGGGGTGAACTTTATGACTAATGGGTTGCAGTGTCCCCCTGGGGTAGCTAATGGGAAGGCAGAACATCCTAATTGGTCTTTGTTATAACATGGCCCACAGTTCACCCTTTTACCCTTCTGTTGGCAGTAACCTCATCCCACTACTTGTATGTTTCCACCCATTTCCACTGAGATTAGGTCTCCAGTGATGGCAGGGGTCCACAGGATCCACCCAGTAGATTCACAACCCCATGCTTTACAATAGGCACTTTCAGGACTTCCGCACTTGGCAATTTGTTTTCTGTCTCTCGAGTGAGCCGGGCAGACATAGAACCCTAGGCTTCTGGTATTACTGCGACCCCTGGGAGTTAAACACGCATACCCTGGGAAGGGTCCCATGTATTCCCAACAAGATCACACAAGTCCACAAGGAGGTCAGGGAACCAAGTTCCTAGAGGGGCTAAATTTGAGGAGGTGACATTGGCTATTTCACTGGTTTCCAGGTTGATGACCATCCAGGTTTGGTTCCATGGGAGGTGGGGGTTTCCTTGAACTAGTATAGTACTTACAGTTAGGAAGCAAAGGGCTACTAAAGGTCCCATGGTAAGCAGAGGGATTTAGGGTTTAGTATGGTTTTGATATTTATGGTATAGCTCCAGGTGCTCCAAGAAAGCTTGGATGATGATGGCACTAATGAACACCAACAGGGAGATGATGAGCAATCCAGTGATGATGAGGCAAAGAGTCCACCAAGGTCTTTTCATACCTGTTAAAGACAAGAGAATACCATACCTCAAGAGATGGAACTCCTTGGGTCAGTATTATCATTTTGTGAAGAGAAGGCATCATTTGGAGGGGGGTGATATTTAATATTTTTTGCAGGGACCCAAATGGGCTTGTCCTCATCAATAGGAAATACACATCTGAATCCCCTTCCAAAAGTTATGAGAGGGTCAGAACCTCTCCAGGTCCCTGTGAGAGGGTCTTTCCATTGGACTTTGATGTTGTGGTATTTTACCATGGTTGCCCAATGCTTCTGGAAAGGGGAGAGATGATCATTTTTGGAAAATTTGGAAATATTTAGAGTGCATAGTGCCATGCTTAATTGATCATGGGGGATGATACTCCCCCTTTTTGTTTTAATAGCTGGGTCTTTAGGGTTCTGTTTTGTTGTTTGACAATTGCTTGACCAGTGGGATTGTAGGGTATGCCCATATTATGCTGATGCCCCATGTGTTCTACAAATGTGGAGAATGATTTACTGGTGAAACAAGGGCCCTTGTCAGTTTTGAGTTGTTTGGGTAGGCCGAGGACTGCAAAACATTGTAGCAAATGATTGATAGCATGTCTTGTCTTTTCTCTGGCATGGGCTGTGGCCCAGCAGGCATGTGAGAAAGTATCAATGGTTACAAAGACGTATTTGAGCTTTCCAAAAGGATCATAATGGGTGACATCTGTTTGCCACAGATGGTTAGGTGTTAACCCACAGGGATTGACTCCAGCTTCTTGCAAAGGAGGTACGTGTAGAAAAGGTGAACAAGATTTATAGGTCCGGGCGATTCGTTTTAGCTCCTTAATAGGGACCTGCGGGTACCTGTGGTGTAAGCCCCACCAATTAACATGAGTGAGTTCATGAAAGAAGGTTGCCTCCTCTTGAAAAGAATAGCTTTGCAAAGAAGATTCTAAGGAGTCAGCAATTGTATTGCCTTGAGATAAAATACCTGGGAGGCATTGGTGCCCCCAGAGGTGCTGCAGAAATATAGGTTTAGTCCTCAACTTTAATAGGTTTCTTGCCTGGATCATTAAAAGGGTGATGGGATTATCATCAAGCTTAATGTATGACCAGGGGAGGTTAGGGAGCAGATTGGCAGCATAGAGGCTATCAGTGAACAGGTTGAAAAGCTCTTGTATCTCACATAAGGCCAGAACGATTGCATAGAGCTCTTTGAATTGTACTGAACCTTGGATGTCATGGACTAATGTCCTGGGAGTTTCATCACCCTGCATAGAAGGTGGAAAAATAACTATTGCTGCTCCTCTTTTTCCCCCATCTGAGAACACAGTGAGAGAGGAAGGATCAGCCTCAGGTAAAAACAATCTTGGTGGAGCCCAATTCAGTTGTGAAAAGGAACTTATCCATTTGTAGGGGCCATAGTGACAATCAATTTGTCCTAGAAATCCTTCCATAGCAATTGCAATGCGGTTATTGTTTTTCTGCAACCAAGTAAAGTCAGCCAGTCAGAAGGGGACAACAAGAGCATGTGGCTGATGACCAAAGAGGCAGAGAGATAAATCCCTCCCCTTGATAATGCAGTCAGCGAGTTGGTCTAAGATGGCATAGACTCAGGGTATTCCCCCAACCGACAGGTGAATCCAATGGATGGGTTCCCCTCCTTGCACCAGGAGGCCTGTGAGAAGGGAGTTTCTCCTGAAGATGTAGAGGGTTAGAGGCAAAGAAGGGTTGTATCTTCTCAAACAGGAATGGTTAATGACCTGTTGAACTTTAAGGAGAACATCCATATGAATGGGCTCCAAAATGATCGTTGTGGATAGGTTTGGTCCCCTGAGTAGACCGAACAGGGGGATGAGCTCCTCTGTGCTAATGGAGATCCAGGGTCTCATCCAGTTAATCTCCCCAAGAAGTTTCTGTAGCTGGGGTAATGAATAACTTTCCTGAATTTGGAGCTGAGGTCTAACAGGAGAAACTTAGATCCAGGATGGATCCTAAGACCCTAAATGGGGGAACCCATTGAACCTTCTCAGGTGCAATTTGGAATCCATGTCCTGTAAGCAATTGTAGACAAGTCTCAAAAAATTGATCTAATTGGTCACTCTGTGTTGCCCCAAGGATAATATCATCCATGTAAACATAAAGCAGGTGGTCCACTTGCTTAACAAGAGGGGCAAGGATCCTAGACATAAAATATTGACATATGGGGGGACTATTGGCCATTCCTTGGGGTAAGACGGTCCACTCAAACCTCTGATCAGGACCTTTAAAATTAAGGGATGAAATGGAGAAGGCAAATTTCTCAGAATCTTCGGGGCTTAAGGGAATGGAAAAGAAGCAGTCCTTGATATCAATAACAATGAGATGATAATGCTTAGGGATGGCTGGCATCCAAGGAAGTCCCCTTTGAGGGGTGCCAAAAGATATTATTCTTTCATTTATTCTCCTTAGATCCTGCAGGAGTCGCCATTTCCCATTGGCCTTTTGGACGACAAAAACTGGGGAGTTCCATGGACTTACAGAGGGTTTAAGGTGACCTGCCTGTAACTGTTGCTGCACAAGCAAGTGAAGCTGTTGAAGTTTATGTTGGGAAAGAGGCAACTGCTCTACCCATATAGGGGGGCCCAAAAGCCATTTAATTGTAAGGGGCCCCGGGTGAGCAGTGGCCCTTAGGATTGGGGGTACGGCTGGACGGAAGGTCTTGGTTCCCCTCTCCTTATGGCCTCCAAGGAGGGGTCATCTCTATAGTTGGGGTAACAGACCCTCCCTTCCTTAAAATGCTGTTGGTGTTCCTCTTCCTCCAATAAATCCTCATAAAAGGTTCTGTGATCTGTGGTGATCTAGGTCTCTGCCTCACCTAGTATATCCTGTCCGAGAAGATTAGCAATTAATCCTGAGGCCACTAGAGGGCGTACTTCCCCTCCATTGTCATGGGGTCCTTCCATGGGAGCCAATCGGCGGTCTGAAAAGACTCTGTTTGCCCTCCGACTCCCAATAAAGGAGGCCCAGGCAGGAGCTTCCACTGGGGGGGAGGGTTTCCTCCCTCCTCAGAACTGTTCTGTCAGCTCTGGTGTCAACGAGGCATTTAAAGTTCTTTCCTCCTACAGTAATAGTCATCTTTGGCCGGACCCCTGGCACCAGGGGAACTGTCCAGTGAGTCCTAACCAAGGGTTTCCCCTTATTTAATGGGGCTGGGCGCCGCCCCATGGGGAGTTTAAAGGTTTCCCTTTAATGTCCATTTTGAATTTTCAGTCCTTTTCCCAATGGAACCCCTTTTTACATTTGGGGCAAGGAGTGCGTGGTGGCCGAGAAGAAGAATTTCCTGGGGGGGACATAGTTCCCCTTTTTCTTTGAGGATATTCCTTTTTGAAATGACCCTCTTGTCCACACTTGAAGCAGGTTCCTTTCCCAGGGAATGCCTGTTGGAGCACACAGATGAGAGTGGCCATATTATTTTCCTGGGATGCCCTTAGCATTGATGTTATGGTTTGAGTTTGATGAGACATGGTGCCAACGTCTTTAGTGGCAATGATCCATCGTCCCATAGATCTATCCTTTAAGCCTGCACAGGCCAGTTTATGATCAGTGGTCATGCCTTCCCATACTAACATCTTCACAAATTGATCTCTCAGTGGGCCTGGAGGGAACTTTCTTTGTAAGCTTTTTTCCACTCTGTCTATAAATGTGGCTAAATCCTTAGAGGCCTTTTGTGTGATCCCTGAGATTGGGGGCTCTGAGGGACCCTCTTCAAGTTTCCTCCAGGCCGCCAAGCCTAAAGCGCGTACCTGTTCCTGATAAGGAGCGGGTATGGCCGCCTGCAGTAGGCCGGTAGAGAATTGATCATTAGATCCTGAGAGCATTCCAAAGGTGATAGGGATAGGTGGATTAGCAGCTTGGTTTCTCTCTGCCTGAGTATGACACTCGTCATTGAAAAAGGAACACCACTTAATATACATTGGACCTGGAAGAATGGCCTTAGTCAGTTTTCTCCAGTCCTGTGTGGTGCAATTTTGGTGGGCAAGACCTTGAAGGATAGTTTCTGCCCAGGGGGAGTTTGGGCCATCCTCAGCAATGGCTTTCTTTAGTTCTTTTAAATCTTGAGCCTCCAATGGGTACCAGATAGCAGGCCTATTACCTCCTGGGTTAGCATTCATTGGAAAGAGGTGACATGCCTCAGAGGCAGGGGCAGGGAGTGACCCTGTGCTCAAGATAAGTTTTGTATCTGGATAGGGTGGAGGAGGGACTGAAGAAGCCTGGAAAGGGTTAGAAGAGGGAGTGGACTCAGGGGAGGACTGCTTCAAGGACACAGGGTTTCCTCCCTAGGTGGTCATGTGGTTACGTCAAAGGGATCAAGAGGGGGGGCTGTTTCTGTCTCTTGTGATAGTTTCTCTTGACCCTTGTGTGGGAGGACCTCAGAACTGTCCTTTGGAGAGCCAGCACCTTTGGGGAGGCCCCTATCTTTATCTGGGTTGTGGATAGGACACAGTGGAAAACAGCTTTTAAGGGCTGCAATAGTGGGGAAAGCCCCGAGAAGGGGGGATATCTCCCTTATTAACTTGTGCCTTAAGAAGAAGTTGTTCAATTCTATCCCATGTTTCCCAGTCAAACAAGTTTGCTTCAGGCAGCCAAGGGGCTGCCTTAATGAGAGCCTTCTAGGTCTGAAATGCCTGACTATCTGAGAGTTCTAATCCTCTACTTCTAAGGAGGATCCTAAGGGAGTCAAGGGAGGGGTCAGACTTGGAACTGGACTGTCCCATATTTTATGGGAGTACACTCAACCGCAGTCTGATTGACCTGTTGGCGACTTCATGATCATCACACAGGGCACCAGTTGTTGCTCCCTGTCGAGCAACAAGGTCCGATGTATCTCCTCAGGGCCCACCTGAGGAGAATACGGTACCAAGCAGGATGATGAGTGTGGGCAGCAATGGAAACCCACCAGAGCCGGGAGGTCTGTCAGTGCAGGAAGCACAGTAGGAGCTCATTTATTGAGGGAGTTACACAGCTTTTATGTAGGGTGGGGGCTAGGTGAGAACCAATCAGCTTAAAGGTCAGCAAGGCACAGGGAATTCACGAGGGAGAGAGTCCCATAGGACTAAATAGCAAGCATGAGCTGATCACGTTCACGGAACTGCTGCTAGCCAATCCGAGACAATAGGGGGTAGAGATGAGCAGGTCAATCAGGGAGTTGCTGGGTAAGAACACATTTTTCAGTTTCCGGGGGAGAGTGGCAGTACAAAGAAGTCTGGGTAAACTGTTGGTGGATCAGGCAGTGCCACGTATGAGGAAGAGGTTTTCACGAAGGTGCAGCCACCATTAGGGTGCATCCCCTACATAAAATAATATCTATGTGGTCACGAATAAGAAAATAATTATTCATATGTAATGAAACTGTGAACACTTTAACACACATAATGTTATTGGTTTTGATAACCACACACTGCACATTTTATTTGAAATTACTAGTACTATTCATATATTACTATCTAGGGTTTTTAGTATGTGTGTCCCTGAGGTTATGAATTGCCATATGAGAATTGGAAACATTTTAAAGGCTAGAAAGCAGTGTAAATCTACAACTGTTAGTCTTCTGAGTTATTTTTCCTTGTGATTATTTTATTGAAAAATTCACTCATGTACAATAATACTTGTAATATTATAAATTATACAAATACTATGAAATAAAAGTAATACTATAAAATTTTAAGTAAATAGCAATCCTATGAATACCTGTGTCCTGGTTGCGAGGTAGTAAGGTCAGACTTCTAAGTGCCTTCTGGTGACTACATAGTAACCTCTGCTGCCTCCTCTTCCCCTCATATTTGTAACTGAGACTTAAATGAGGCTATGTGGGACAGACAACTTCAGCTCACCTGTAGTAGACTGGCAATGTTGGTGTTTCATCTGAATACTAAGAGCACCCATCCTGCAGCAAGCAGGGAGCCAGTCCCCAAGACAAATCTTTCTTCCATCCTCTGACTATGGTAAAGAAGGAGCATCTGAATGAAAACTTTCTGTGTGTTACACTCATCTTCCAAGGTGAGTTGAGCCTTGGTTGTTTTGGAGTTCTAATAATGACAAAGAAATCTAAGACCTCTCACATGGACTCACAATAGTTAGTCTGGCATAAAATAAAATGAAATAGAAAACTCTTCAATGTCATGTGTGAATGGAAACAAATTTAAAAATCTATTTCTCAAGACTGTGTACTGGAAACCATTCAGAGTAGTGACATCCAATATCAATGAATGTGCTTTCAATTGACCTTTGTTTTCTAAGTGGCTTGGTTTTGACAAGAAATTATGGAGAGTGATGTGGGACAGCTAGTGCTGGAAAGGAAGGTGGAATAGTGGGGAAAAAGGGAATTAATGAAGGAAGGTTTCAAAGATGAATGTGATTGCTTCACATTGGCATAAAGAAGTTGTATGATCTTCCTTCCAGAGTGAGCCAGTTTTCTATTGATTGTGGTCCTTATTACTCCCATTGATACCTGTGAGTTCTCAACAAATACCTCATGCTAGTCCTCTCCACCACCTTTCTTGCACAAGTCATGTACATTTTTGGAAAGTCTATTCTTATTATTAAAGATAATTATAAGGTGGAACCCCCAAAAGCCATGGATGATATTGGAGGTAGTTTCTCCAGCTTCTATAGATTGCAGCTTACCCATGAGCAGGTGGTGTGAGAACTTCAGATGAAAGTCACTCAAGATTTTCTCCTTCCCATCTTTGTAAGAGCAAAAGAGAAAACCCCTTTATGTCAACCTTGGCTTTCCAAATAGCTAGTATTTTTTGGATTGAAAACTCTGTTTTACAATATTAGTCACACTTTTCTCTCATGTGAACAGCACACCACTTCACATGAAATATCTTGCTAAATATCCACCAACACTTTGTCAAATAAGTAGAAGTATAGTATTCTCATTTTAGTGGAACATGATAAATATTAGGTGGAAAGTTATTTGTTTTTGTTTTTGTTTTTCTGTAGCTGTACATGACAGTAGAGTTCACTTTGATAAAAATTGCACAAACATAGAATATATGTTTTTCTAATTGTGATCTCATTCTTCAGGATGTACACAGTGGCAGGATTCACTTAGGTGTTTTTATACCTGTACATAGTAAAATAATCTCAGATTTTTTCCACTATTTTCTATTCCTATGCCCAATCCTTTCCCTTGATTTCTTTTTGTCAAATCTACTGAACTTCTGTGTAACCCAACCCCAATGTGGTTTAGCTTCAAAACATCAGTAAAAACATTTTACTTTTGCTTTTTTGGTATTGGTTGATTTCACTTAGCATGATAGTCTTCAGATCCAACAAATTACTGGAAAATGCCAAAAAGTCAGTCTTCTTTGTGGCTAAGTAGTATTCCATTGTGTATATATATGACAATTTTCTAATCCATTCATCTATTGTAGAGCACTAGGTTAGCTTCATAGTGTGGGTATTGTTAATTGTGCTGCTGTAAACAATGATGTGACGGCATCACTGTAGAATGCTGATTTTACATTTTTTTGATATTTGCAGAGGACTGGGTTAATTGGGCCAAATGGTGGTTCCATTCAAAGTTTTTGGAGAAATTTCTATACTGCTTTCCAGAGTAGTTGCACCAATTTACAGTTCCACTAGTCTTGTATGAGTGTACCGTCTTCCCCACATTTTTGCCAACATTTATTCTTGCATTCATTCTTACTAGTTGCCTTTCTGACAGGTGTGAGATTATATTTCAGTGCAGTTTTAAGTCCATTTCTCTAATTGCTAGAAATGTTGAACATTTTGTCATATACTTTTGACTGTTTGCATTTTTTTTCTTTTGAGATTAGTCTGTTCATTTCCTTTACCTATTTATTGATTGAATTATTCTTGACATCTTGGTATATCCTGGAAATTAATGCTGTATCTGAAGTGGGAAAAATTTTCTCACATTTTGCAGACTCTCTCTTCATACTCTTGATTGTTTCCCTTACTGAGAAGAAGCTTTTTTGGTTTGATGCCACCCATTTATTGATTTTTCATTTGCACTTTAGGAGTCTTATTAAGAAAGTCAGTTTCTAAGTGAACATGTTGAAGTGTCGGGTTAATATTTTTTTCTTGTATGGGCATGGTTTCTGATCTAATTTCTCGGTCCTTCATCCACTTTAAGTTGATTTTTGTGTAGGGAGAGAAATTGGGGTTTGATTTCCTTGCACCACATATGAATTTCCAGTTTTCCCAGCACCATTTTTTGAAGAGGCTATCTTTTCTACAGTGTATGCTTTTAGCATCCTTGCCTAGTGTGAGATAAGTGTATTTATGTGCTTCTGTCCCTTTGCCTTCTATTTTCTTCCACTGGTCTTCATGTCTGTTTCTGTGCCAATACCAAACCATTATTATTCTCATAGCTCTGTAGTATAATTTAAGGCCTGATATTGTGTTGCCTCCAGTGTCACTGGTCTAAGAAACGTTTTGGCTATTCTGGGTCTCTTATTTTTCCAAATAAATTTCATGAGGACTTTTCCTATTTCTCTGAAAATCATCATTGGGATTTTAATAGGAATTGCATTAAATCTATACAGCATTTATAGTATGGCCATTGTGATATTAGATTTGCCTATCCAAGATCATGGTAGATCTTTCCATATTTTAAGGTCTCATTCAATTTCTTTCTTTAGTATTCTGTATTTTCACTGAAGAGGTGTTTCACCTCTTTTATCATTTAGATTTTCAAGTATTTTAGTTTATTTTTTTGGCTATGGTAAATGGGACAGTTTTCCTAAGTTCTCTTTCAGCAGATTCATCATTGGTGTATTTGAATGGAATTGATTTATGGGTGTTGATTTTATATCCTGCTATTTTGATAAAATTATATATAAGTTCTAGAATTTTTCTAGTGGTGATCTCTTGGGTCTTCTAAATATATAATCATGTCACAGGCAAGTAGGAATAGTTTGAGCTCTTTTTCTATGAATATTCCTATAATTGCTTTCTTCTATGTGATTGGTTTGGCCAGGGTTTCCAAGATTGTATTGAATAGAAGTTATAAAAAAGGGCATCTCTGCCTTGTTCCTATTTTTGAAGGGAATGCTTTTAATTTTTCTCCATTTAAAATGATGTTGACCTTGAGTTTAGCATATATGACATTTTATTAAAAATTTGACAATATTGAAGTATGTTCATACTCTACTGGTTTTCTTGTGTTTTGAGTATGTAAGAATCCTAAATTTTGTCAAATGATTTTAGTGCATCTATTGAGAAAACCATGAGATTCTTGTCTTTAACCTTTTGATGTTATGAGTTATGTTTATTGATTTCCATGTGGTAAACCCACCTTGCATCCCTGTGATGAACCCTATTTGATCTTGGTGCATTATCTTTTTAATATATTTTTGTATGTAATAGGCCAGTATTAAAATTTTTTGCATAGTTATTTAACAGGTTTATTGGTCTGAGTTTTTTTTTCCTTGATGGGTCTTTGTGTGCTTTCAGTAACAGGGTAATACTAGCTTCATAGAATGAGTTTGGAAGGATTACCCCATTTTCTATTTCCTGGAATAATTTGAGAAGGATTGGTGTTTGTTCTTCTTTGAAGTTCTTGTGGAACATGACTGAGAATCTCTTGTTCTGGGCTTTTCTTTGCAGGTATACTTTGATGATATCTTCAATGTTATTGCTTTATATTGATTTCTTTATGTTGTCTGTGTCCTGATTCAATTTGGGTAGGTTCTGTCTCTAGATATTTGTTGATGTCTTCAGAATTTTTGTCTTCAGAATTGTGGTATAAATTTTCAAAATAGTTTCTAATTATTGTTAGGTTGGAATTTAGGCGACTATAGAGGGCAGAGCAGAACAGCTGAGACAAAAGCCAGCCTGCCAAAGGTGATCTATCAAGTGGGCTAGAAAATTCCACTGACCCTTCACATTCACCTTTTACTCAGCAGGACCCCCTCCCATCCTGGCCTATAAAAACCCTGGGCAACCAGGGCAATTTGAGATTTTCTTCAGGTCCCTACTTGAGTTGTACCCTGGGGGTCTGGGAATTTCGTCTGAGAGTCAAATTCCAATAAAGCTTGCTTCAGCCACTTTCTGTCCAATTTTATTTGGCCACTATCCATGCCCCTGAGCTTACAATTTGTGCCAAAACCTGGGAGGGGTTTTTTGGGCTCCCCTCTGCCTCAGGGTTGAGACCCACCCCCTCCTCAGAAGAACCAGGAGATTCCATTTTATTTGCTCAGTGCTGCTCCATCCCGTTTCAAATTCCCTCCTTTCTGCCAGGAGTGTGTTCCCTTGTGAGCACCACTGACTCCTTCCGCCCATTCTGGCTCTGGGCCACAGAGACATCCCAGCCTCCAGTTAGCCCCATGGTTATTCTGTCTACGGTCCCCAAGAGTTAAGAGACATCTCAGCTTTTGGCTCATCTGCCATTTTCCCAGTGTACACAAGCCAGAACTAGGATGCTTTCTCTGGTTCCTGTACATCAATCTGGGTAAAATTGGATGGCTAATGGGAAATACCTGGAGTTCATTGGACCCCAAAACTCCTTTGGGCTGTCTCCACTGTAATTTTACTAAACTGGGACTTCCCCAAGAGTTAAGCTGTAAGCAGCTAATCTTTTATACAATGTGGCCTGGCCTCAGTATATTCTAGATAATGGCTCACGATGGCCACCAGAGGGCACTCTTGACTTACAAATTCTCACTAACTTCAGCAAAGCAGAAAAATGGCAAGATGTTATTTATTTGCAAGCTTTTGGGACTTTGCCCACTTGCCCCAATTTCCTTTCCTCCTGTTCTACCACCCAAGTCCTCGCCAGGGAGGGTCCTAACTTTCCCCTCATTGTTCTCCTCATTCTGCGTACACATTTTTGGATCCACCTGAAATGCTTTCAGCTCCACTCACTCACCCTCCGCCTCCATACTCTGGCCAAACTCTTTCCTCCTCCTCTGCCTGAAAGCCCACCCCTTCCTCCTGCTAGTGCACCTCCTCTTACTCCTCAGAACCCTCCCATTTCCCCTCCTCCTCCTCCTCATCCTCCTCCTCCAGAATGTTCCTCCACTCACTCCATTCCCTCCTCCCCTGTCAGTGCACACTCTTGATCTCATCAGAACCTTTCCCCATCTGACCCAATGCTTCTTTGTCCTCTCTGAAAAGTAGCTGATACAGAAGGTATTGTACGCATTCATGTCCCATTTTCACTGTAAGACCTCTCCCAAATTGAGAAATGTTTAGGGTCTTTCTATGCAGATTCCTCTACTTATAGTAAGGAATTTAAATATCTTTCCCAAACTTACAGTCTCACCTGGCGTGATATTCATGTTATTCTTTCTTCTACTCTCACACCAGATGAGCAAGCCCATATCCAACAGGCAGCACAGGATCATGCTGACCAAGCCCATTTAATGAACATAACTTTACCCAAAGGGGCAGCAGTGGTTCCAATAACCCAACCAAACTGGAACTATCAGAAGGGCAGCAAGCCCACGTTTTTGTGCTCACATGGTCCAATATCTCATAGCAGGCATGCAAGCAGTCTCCAATAAGGTGGTACAATTTGAGGGAAATTACCCAGAATCCAGATGAGAATCCAGCTCTGTTTCTTAACCGCCTTACAGAGGTCTTTACTAGATATACTAAACTGGACCCTGAATCTCCCTCTGGGGCTACACTGCTAGCAACCCACTTCAATTCTCAATCAGCCCCTGATATAAGAAAAAAGCTCAAATAAGCTGAGGAGGGCACTCAAACCCCTATCCGAGAACTGGTAAAAATTGCCTTTAAAGTCTATAATGCCTGAGAGGAATCAGCCAAATTGGTCAGGCAAGCTTGTTTACAGAAAAAGGTGACAGTCCATTCCCAAGCCTTGGTAGCTGCCCTGTGGCCTGTGGCTCCAACAAGAGCTTTAAAGGGGAGCCAACAATCCTCTCCACCAGAGGCCTGCTTCAAGTGCAGATGCAAAGGTCACTGGGCTTGTCTATGTCCAAACCCATGACCCACCACCAGTCCGTGTCCCACCTGCAAACAAGCAGGACACTGGAAGAGTGACTGCCCTATGACTGGTCACTCCCCAGCATCTCTACGGAGAGGTGTGGCCAGCCAGGCAAACCCTTCACAGGAGCTTTTGGGATTCACAGAAGACTGAAGGAACCTGGACTCAAGGACCCCTATAACCTTAGCCAAGCCCAGGGTAACACTCCAGGTAGTGGGTAAATCCATAATTTTCCTTGTGGACACAGGGCTACCTTTTCTGTCTTGCCTGTCCACTCTGGGCTTTTATTTCCTTCCCACATTTTGGTTATGGGAATTGACGGAAAACCCTTCCAAGCAGAACAGCTAGATTAGCCTGTGCCCTAGAGGGACATCCTTTAACACATTCATTCCTAGTTATTCCCTCCTGTCCAGTCCCCCTCCCAGGAAGAGATGTTCTCCAACTCCTAGGATCCACCCTACAGCTCCTTCCCAGGCACACTGCTAGTGCTCACCTTCTCCTACTTCTGTTTTGTACATTCTCTAGTGCCCCCACACCACCTGCCCTACTGTTGCCCCCAGACCTAGTTGACCCCCAAGTCTGGGACACTTCCAAGTCAGTCATAGCCTCCCACCACAAGCCAGTCCTCATCCAATGGAAACCTCAAGCTAAATTTTCTTCATGTCCCTAGTTTCCAATTTCCTGTACTCACAGGGAAGGACTTAAACCCATTACAGACCGGTTGCTTACTCAGGGACTCCTTATCCCTACTGACTCCCCTTGTAACACCCCCATACTGCCAGTAAATAAACCCTCAGGAACCTATCGCTTGGTCCACGGCCTCCGTCTAATTAATGAGGTAGTTATTCCCATCCTCCCAGTGGTTCCTAACCCTTACACCCTTCTTTCCCACATCCCCATTCTACCACCCACTTCACAGTTCTGGATCTCAAAGATGCATTCTATACAGTTCCCCTTCACCCTGACTCCTATTACTTCTTTGCCTTCACATGGGATGATTCTACATCCTTTAGGTCTCAATAGATGGCATGGACAGTTTTACCCCAAGGCTTCTGGGACAGTCCTCACCTTTTTGGGCAAGGTTTAGCTCAGGATTTGAGTACTTGTGACTTGGGAGATAGCACATTTCTGCAATATGTGGGTGACCTCCTTCTATGCATCCTGTCCCTCAAAGTCTCCCAGACACACACTGCCCAACTCCTTAACTTTCTGGGGTCTGGAGGCTATCGAGTCTCTCCACCCCTTCAGTCACATATTTGGGCATACTCCTCACTCCTACCTCTAAGAGTCTCACAAAGACAGAATCCAAGCCCTGGGAGACTTACAGCCACAAGAAACAGCAGATTACATTCTCTCCTTCCTGGGTTTGGCTGTTTTTTTCAGACACTGGGGTCCCTAATTTTGCACTCCTTGCCAAACCCCTATATCAGGCAGCAAAGGAGACTCCATATGGGCCCCTTACCTCCCCCAAGGTGATAACTAACTCTTTTTACAAGCTCAGGGATACTCTTATATCCTCCCCTACTCTCTCTCTCCCCAACCATATCTGTCCTTTCCACCTCTTCATGGATGAAAAATGGTATTGCCACTGGGCTCCTCGGGCAACCAACTGGACCTTCTTATAGACTGATAGCATATCTCTCCAAGCAGCTTGATTCTATGGTTTGTGGGTGGCTACCATGTCTCCAAGCACTCACAGCAGCAGCTGAGTTAACTAAGGAAGCTCTAAAACTCACCTTACTCCACCCAATAACCGTGTTTTCAACTCATATTGCAGGACCTCTTAAGCCATAAATCCCTTCCATGCCTGAGCCCATCACGGATTCAAGAATTTTATCTCCTTTTTATAGAAAACCCCACCATTACTGTCTGTTCTTCTTCTTCTCTCAACCGTACTACACTTCTCCCACTGTCCCCTTCTCCCACAACCATCAGTCATTTGTGTCCACAGGTGCTGGAAGCCATACATTCACCTCGTGAGGACCTCGTCAATTACCCACTCCCCTCAACTGATCTAACCATTTTTGTAGATGGCAATTCTGAGCTGGGTATGGATGGATGCCATAAAGTCACTTATGCAGTTGTCACTACTGTCTCAGTCCTGGAAGTCAATTGCCTTCCAGAAGGGACCACTTTCCAAAAGGCCGAACTCTTTGCTCTGATTAGAGCTCTAGTTTTATCCAAAGGTAAAAAGGTCAACATCTACACAGACTCCAAATATGCCTTTTTTTTTTTTTTTTTTTTTTTTTGTTGGTGCTGGGGATTGAACCCAGAGCTTTGTGCTTACAAGCTGAGCACTCTACCAACTGAGCAATCTCCCCAGCCCTTAATTTTTTTTTTTTTTTGCAGTGTTGGGGATTTGAACCCAAGGCCTTGTGCTTGCAAGAAAATATGCCTTCCTGATGGCACACTCACATTCAGTTATTTGGAATGAGCACAGATTTCTCACCATGAAGCATGAAGGGGTCACCAAGGGTCAACACCTCCCTAGTTTCTAAACTCTTGGAGGCACTTCAGTTGCCCAGACAAGTTTCCATCATACACTGCAGAGTGCACCAAAGATCTTCCAACCCTATAACCATGGGTAATAACGCAGACTCTGTAGCATGGGAGCTAGCATCAAAATCCTCAACAGCCCCCATTTGATTCCTATCCACTACAATTAAACCTAAATATTCTCCACAGGAACATGAGGACCTAATGACCCAGGGCAGTCATCTCGGGGTTGATGGCTGGATTTTCCTGGGAGACCAGATTGCCCTTCCCAAGCAGCAAGCTTATAACTTACTGGTGGACATTCATAACTCTCTTCATATTGGCCCCAAGCCTCTCTTGTGGTTTCTCCAGCCCCTTTTACCTTCCAGGAATGAGAGCCATGTTGGAGCAGATCCACTCCACTTGCCCAGTCTGCTGTACAGTATCCTCATGAGGGAGCATCAAACCCAAACTCCCAACACATCAGTTGAGAGGTCATCAGCCTGGCAAAGACTGGCAAATCAACTTCACCCACATGCCGAGACACTAAAAGCTCCATTATTTACTTATTCTGGTTGATACTTTTATAGGCTGGATAGAAGCCTTCCCCACCCCCCAAGGAAACTGCAGACACTGTTGTCTCCATCCTCATTGAGCAGATTATTCCCAGATTCGGATTTCCTGCATCCATCCAGTCAGACAACAGTTCAGCCTTCACCTCCCAGGTTGTCCAACTAGTCTCCAAAACCTCAACATCAGTTGGAGACTCCACATTTCCTATCAACCCAAATCCTCGAGTAAGGTTGAAAGGGCTAATGGCATTCTTAAGGACCATCTCACTAAACTTGCTGTTGGACAAACTTCCTTGGCCCAACCTCCTTCCATTGGCCCTTATCTGAATCCGGGCAGCCCCTAGAGGCCCCTTGGGTCTCAGCCCCTTTGAGATACTCTATGGGCACCCTTTTCTAATTAACCAGAACTTCCCAATCACCCCTCCGCCTTTAGCATCTTATCTACCCTACCTCACACTCTTGCACAAGCTCCTGAGGGAACACTCAGACCGCTACCTTCCAGCGCCGTCTATAGCCTCGTCTCCAGTTGGACTGCAAACTGAGTCAGTCATCATTCCTCTCCAAGTGGGCGATGCAGTTTTGATTTGAGAATTACATCCTCAATCACTTACAGCCTCATTGGACTGGACCTCATACAGTTATACTCACCACCTCAACAGTGACCAAATTTCTGGGTGACTCTCCTTGGTAACATGTCTCCTGCCTTAAAAGAGCACCCTTCTGGAATACCCAGTCCTGGACTTCCACTGCACTGGGACCCACCAAACGTAAAATCACTCGCCAGTCCCCTATTACTGTTACTACTCATTAATTTCTCTCAAGCCTCTGTCACAGCCTACAGGTGGCATTTCTATGCCCAGGAAATGTGGCAGTTGGGTGGAGTCTCCTTCTCCAAGATCATGGCAGAAAAGAACTGTTCCCCCACAGGATGTGACCGGGAAATCACCCTCGACCTCAAGGATTTTAAACCTATATTTGTCTCTTCTTGCTATGCCTGTATGGTTTGCTTCCTATTTGACCAATACCAGTCATACTGCAAGACAGAGCCCGCCATATATGGAGGGTGCCCCTGCAATGCCTGTAAGAGACATTTCCCAGAGTCCCACTGGGGGAATGCAATAAGAATCAACATCAAAGACCCCTGGACCCCAAGTTGGGCCTCAGGGGTTGATGGTAAAGTTTACACAGGGCCAACAGCCAGCTGTCCCATGGCTTCACTTAAAATCTGGAGAGTTTATACTCAGGTAATTCCTCAGGTACACCTAACCATTCAGGAACAGGAAAAGGAGATCCAATGCCAGCTCAATGCAGCTACAGAGCCTCATGCTAACCCTTTCTCATCGCTTACTTTGATGTCAAAGCCTCCAACATCTCAATCTCTCCAGAGTCAATAACATTTCAGATTGCTTTCTCTGTGCAGGTTTGGACTGGACCCCCCTAACAGCCGTTCCTATGAGTGCCCTCCTTAACACTTCCTCAAAATCTCAAGAAACCCCCTCTTCACTTTTGGAGGGAGTTCCCCTTTATCACAATTCCTCAGAAAACTTTGCTTACTGCTATACTTCCTCTAACTCGGTGCCTTGTAACTGAACCAACCTTGTAACTGGAGAAGTCTCTTCTCCAATGTTTGCTCCTCCAGGATTCTTTTTCTTTTGTAATGGCAGTCTGACAAAGGAATTAGGTGCCAATATGCCCTTTGCTTTCTGTGTGCCCTCTATTTTAGTTCCTCAACTGACACTATATAGTGAAGCTGAATTAATCTGACTTTCTCAAAATCCCATCCCTAGGGTAAAATGGGCCATTTTTCTACAGGTGGTGGTTGGACTCTCCCTAGCCTCCTCACTTGAGGCCTCCAGGTTGGGAGCATGAGGACTTGGTTATGCAATCAGTGTCACCCAAAAGCTAGAACAGCAATTCCAAGAAGCAGTAGAGGCATCTGCTGCCACCCTGGCATCCTTACAAAAAAAACAACATCTATTGCTCAAATCTCTTTACAGAGCTGTCAAACACTAGATTTTCTGACAGCAGACAAAGGGGGAACATGTGTGTCTATTCTTTTTTTTTTTTTTTTTTTTTTTTTTTTTGCAGGGCTGGGGATGGAACCAAAGGCCTTGTGCTTACAAAGCAAGCACTCTACCGACTGCCCAGTCCCAACATGTCTATTCTTAAGGGAAGAATGCTGCTATTACATCAGTGAAACTGGACTGGTTGAAAAGAATATTGAAACTCTCAGACATCTGAGTGAAAGGCTGAAAGAACTTCAATTAAATGACCCCTGGCCAGGATGACTGAAATCCCCTTTTGTCACCTTGCTGACCCCTATCCTTATTCCCCTATTTGTGATAGGATTTCTGCTAATGATTGCTCCCTGTCTTCTCAGGTTTGTTCGGAACCGCATGAGTGAGGTTGCCAGGGTGACATAAAACCAGATGCTCCTACACTCTTATAGCTGCCTCCCTACCAACCTAGAATCCAAACCTTTTTCTCCCCACAATACCTCCTAACATGCAGGAAGTAGCCAGATGGATTCCCGTGCCCTATGTCACCAAAAAGATCAGGCTGTTAGGTCAGAATTTAGGTGATTATAGAGGGCAGAGCAGAGCAGCTGAGACAAAAGTCAGCCCACCAAAGGTGACCAAGTGGGCTAGAAAATTCCACTGACCCTTCACATCCACCTGTCACTCAGCAGGACCCCCTCCCATCCTGGCCTATAAAAACCCTGGGCAGCCAGGGCCACGTGGAATTTTCTCTGCATTCCTACTTGAGCTGTACCCCAGGGGTGTGGGGATTTCGCCTGAGAGCCAAATTCCAATAAAGCTTGCTTCGACCACTTTCTGTCCAATTTTATTTGGCCACTAACCATGCCCCTGAGCTTACAATTATCACCTGTATTTCAGGAGTACGTATCATGATGACTTTTTAAATATGTTTTGTAGTTGTAGATGGGCAGAATGCCCTTATTTTATTTATTTTTTATTCAGTGCTAAGGATCAAACCCAGTGCCTCACATGTGGTAGGTGAGCATTCTACCACTGAACTACAGACCCAATTCCATGATATTTTATTTTCAACACAAAGTTTAGTAATTTGAGTTGTCTCTCTATGTCATTTTTACTTTGGTTAAGTGTGTATCAATATTATTTATTTTTTTAAAGAATCAACTTTTTTGATTTTATAAACTTTTTTTGGTTTGTTTCAATTTCATTGATTTTTGTCTCTGATTTATAATTGTTTTTGTGTTCTGATTTTTTGTTGATTTCTTCTTTTATTTGTAGGTTAAATGTTAGGTTTTTTATTTGTGGACATTCTATCCCTTTAATACAAAAAACTCAGTGCAATAAACTTCCCTCATAGAACTGCCTTTATAAACAGATTAGGACAGAACAGTTCTTTTTTAAAGCACTGGCCCTAAATGTAGAGATAAACTCCTTTTTTTCCCCTATGGCACAGTTACACAAACAGTGGAGTAATACAACAAAGAGTTAAGCTTAACAAAAGAGAGACAAAGAAACCAGCCTACAATCAGATAATCTGGCATCAAAATACTCTTATTTCATGCTTTCTAGGATTGCTCTGCTTTATCCTGACTTCTGTCTGCCCCCAAGCAGCCAAAACAAACTTCAATACTTGAAAGCATCACCAGTCATGCTTAGATACCTCAAAATCCAAACTGATGATCAGACAATGGAGAGAGACAGTTTTTCACTCAAGTTACAGAACCTTTTGCAGTACTTCAGATGATCAGTTGATTCATTCTTTTACTTTCCAGATATTTATTGAGTGCTTATTATATTCTAGATATTCCAATGGAATAAAGATGAAGTAATAGAAAACCTCTATCTTTGCCCCCATGGAATTGTGTTTGGTGATCTCTACATTCCTGCATAAGTCATTGGAGGACCATGCTTCTGTCATGAATAATTTTATGATTTTATAAAATGTCATCTTCCACTCATTTCAGCTCTCACCCAAAGGCTGAAACGGTGAGTTTCATCCAATTTTGACTCCCCATGACACAGACTTCCTGAGTCCCAGGAGTACTTACTATTTCCACCAAACTGAAAAAAAAAAAAAGATGGACACCATTGTGTTGCTGGTTTTAAAGAGTTTCTCATAATACTTCCTACCAATTTATAGCAAGTTCAAGCCTTTTTTTTTTTCTTGTGTTCTAGAAGTATGCTTCTACATTTCCCTATTTGAATGCTAGGAGGGTAAGTACCATTGGGATATTGATTACTGATTTCAATACATTTGTAAAAAACTTTGGCAAGTTGTTTTGCTTTCTAATAATAAGTTGTGAATAAATAAGGAAAGTTAAAAAAAAACTGACTTGATAATGTCCCATAGATTTTGACATGTTGTATCACTATTCTCCTTTACTTTTAATTTTTGTTTTTATTTTTTCTGTGATTTCTTTTGCTCTCCAGTTTTCATTCAGTAGTGTATTATTTAGTCTTCTGTTGTAAGAGTGGTATCTATTTTTATTTTATTGTTGATATCTAGCTTCATTCCATTATGATGTGATAGAATGCAAAGTATTATGTTTTTTTGTATTTGCTAAGAGTCACTTTGTGGCTTATAGCATGGTCTTTAATAGAGAAGAATCTATGTGCTGATGAGAAGAAAGTATATTCAGTCACTGATGGATGCGATATTCTACATATGTCTCTTAAGTCTAAATTATTAATTGTATTTTTTAGTTCTCTAACATCTTTATTTAGTTTTTGTTTGAAGAATCTATCTAGGGATGAAAGAGGTGTGTTAAAGTCACCCAGTATTATTGTGCTGTGGTCTGTTAGATTCTTGAAATTTAGTATGGTTTTTTAATGTATGTAGATGCTCCACTGTTTGTGGTGTAAGTATTTGTGATTATTATGTCTTGTTGCATGATTCCCTTAAGCAGTATAAAATGATCTTGGTCCCTACTGATTAACATTGGTTTGAATCCACTTTCTTTGATATGAGGATAGAAACTTCTGTTGTTTACAAGATCCATGTGAATAAAATATTTTTCCCATCCTTTTTCCTTCAGACCCTGCATCTTTGTCTATGTGGTTAATTTCTCTGACACAGCATATTTTTGGGTCTTGTTTTTTAAGACACCAATATCTGTCTTTTGGTTGATGAATTTGCATTACATTCAATGTTATTATTGAGAAATGACTTATATTCTCTGACATTTTGTTTTATGTCTGGTTTTCATTTTCATTTACTTTCTCCTTTTGCTATTCTTCTAGTGCATCTTCACTCTCTGCTGATTTTCATTTTTATTCTACATTTGTTCTTCATGAAGTATGTTATTAAGTATGTTTTATAGTGCTGGCATTCTAATTGTGAATTCTTCTAACTTTTGTTATAGCAGAAGGTTTCTACTTTATCTTCAAATCTGAAAATTTATATTTCTGGATATAGTTTCCTTGGTTGACATACATTGTCTTCCAAAGCTTGGTACTAAAAAAACCTCCTAACATAGGATTTGGGTTGAAATATCAGCTGAGATATGGATTGGTTTAATCTCTCAATGTGATCAGGTATCTTTCTCTTGAACAATAAACATACTATCCTTTTCAAATTTTGGGTCATTTTATAATAATGTGCCCTAGAGTAGGTCTGTTTTAGCTTTTGATGATTGGAAATTTGTAAAGCTCTTGTATTTGATTTTCATTTTATCCTTAGTTTGGAAAATTTTATGATATTTTTCCTTTGTTTTTCTTTTTTTATTGTAAACAAATGGGATACATGTTGTTTAAGTTGTTTCTCCGTTTGTACATGGCGTAAAGGCATGCCATTTGTGTAATCATAAATTTACATAGGGTAATGTTGTTTGATTCATTCTGTTATTTTTTCCCTTTCCCCCACCCCTCTCACCCCTGTTTTCCCTCTACACAGTCCTTCCTTCCTCCATTCCTGCCCCCCTCCCTAACTCTAACTATAACCATAACAATAACCCCATTATGTGTCACCATCCACTTATTAGTGATATCATTCTTCCTTTGGTTTTTTGAGATTGGCTTATCTCACTTAGCATGATATTCTCCAATTTCATCCATTTGCCTGCAAATGAAATAATTTTATCATTCTTTATGGCCGAGTAATATTCCATTGTATATATATACCACGGTTTCTTTATCCATTCATCAATTTAAGGACATCTAGGTTGGTTCCACAATCTGGCTATTGTGAACTGAGCAGCTATGAACATTGATGTGGCTGTATCTCTGTAGTATGCTGAATTTAAGTCCTTTGGGTATAGGCCAAGGAGTGGGATAGCTGGGTCAAAAGGTGGATCCATTCCAAGATTTCTAAGGAATCTCCACACTGCTTTCAAAAGTGGCTGCACTAATATGCAGCCCCACCAGCAATGTATTAGTGTACCTTTTTCCCCACATCCTCACCAACACCTGTTGTTGCTTGTATTCTTCAAAATCGACATTCTAGATCCTAGGGGCGGGCCAAGATGGCAGACTAGAGGGCGGCTGCATTTCATGCTGCTCCAGGACGCAAGATTCAAAAGAGGAGATAGTGAGAGACTTGGGACCAACTCAAAGCTGCCGGGTGAGTCTCTCCTGTTGGGGAGGCGTCCCGGATGGGGCGGTAGCCCCGGAACGCAGGGAATTTGTGAAGTGGAGTTGCTCGGCGAGACGCCCCTCCCCCCGCTGGAGCGGTAAACACGGACAACTGGGATCATCGTAGAGGAGGCGGCTCAGCATAGCGCTTGGACTCGAGCAGCCGCTGGGGCTCCAGGCGGCTGCCTGGGGAGGAGCTGCGTGGCGAGCTGTTTGGACCCAGAGTGACCGCTTCCGAACACCGGGGGGTTGCCCGGAGGAGGAGGAGAGGCCCGGCGGGTCGCTTGGGTCTAGGAGTGACTGCATCAGAGCCACGGGCGGTTGCCAGAGGAGGAGCTGCATGGTGAGCTGTTTGAACTCAGAGTGGGCGCTCCTGAGCACCGGGGGACTGCCCGGAGGAAGAGGAGGAGCGCAGCGGGACGCTTGGTCTGGGAGTGACTGCATCAGAACCACAGGCGGTTGCCAGAGGAGGAGCGGCGTGGTGAACTGTTTGAACTCAGAGCGAGCGCTCCTGAGTGCCGGGAGGTTGCCCGGAGGAGGAGGAGGAGCGCGGCGTGTTGCTTGACCTGGGAGTGACTGCATCAGAGCTGCGGGCGGTTGCCGAAGGAGGAGCTGCGTGACGAGCTGTTTGAACTCAGAGCAGCTGCTCCAGAACACTGGTGGCCTGCCTGGAGGAGGAGAGCGGTGGGACGCTTAGCCTGGGAGTGACTGCATCAGAACCACAGGCGGTTGCCAGAGGAGGAGGCGAGTGGTGAGCTGATTGGACTAAAAGCAACCGCTCCTGAACACTGGTGGCCTGCCTGGAGGAGGAGCGTGGTGAGTCACCTGGTCTCGGAGCCACCGCTCCTGAACACCCGGGGGGCTACCCCAAGGAGGAGGAGGAGGAACAGGGCGGGTCACTTGGACTTGGAGTGACTGCCTAGGGCTACGGGTGGTTGGCGGGAGGAGGAGACCCGAAATGAGTTGTTTGGATTCCTACTGACTGCGTCAGAAACCGGGCGGCTGTCCGGAGGAAGAGGTGTGTGGCGGGTCTCTGTGTCTCGGAGCTATTGTACGGGGCTCCAGGTGGTGGCTCAGGGGAGGGGCTGCATAGCCAGGCGATTGGTGCAGAGCAGGGTCCCAGGAGCTAGGTGGCTTCTTGCTGGAAGAGCCGCACAGAGACACGCCTAGGGGCGGAGCGAAGTTTCCAGGGCGGCGGGCAGATTCTCTGGGAGAGGCAGCCTAAGGAGACTCGCCTGCGAAGGGTGAGGCTCCCAGGCCCAGGACGTAGGTCCGGGCCCCTGGGATCATTGCAGAAGAAGACAGCCCCGCCCAGGTGGTAGTTGTAGATTGAGGGGAACCTCTAGGAGGGCAACTGACTAGCGAGACGTCCCCACCGAGTGACTCTTCCCGGCCGGGGGAGGTTTTCCCACAGGGACGGTAAAGCCAGAGACATAGGCACAAACAGGCCTTGCCTCAGCCCACAGTCTACTTCCCCACTGGATGACCATTGGTCAACAAGTGGAGGCACCTCCGCCCACTAGCAGGGAATATACGCCACCTGAGGGTTACCACACCTAGAGAGGCAGCTTCTTCGTGGAGCTCTGCATTATCAACCTCCTCCAAGACTTCAGGCTACTGAAGGATAAGAGGGGATATACTAGCAATCTTCAGGGACATTATAAGTTGATAGAGGAAATCTGCAATATCTTAATGACCCACTGATCCCTGAACAATATGAGAAAACAAGGGAAGAAAATGCCCCAAACAAATCTAGATGTTACATCAATAAAATCCAATGACAGCATGGCAGAAGAAATGACAGAAAGGGAGTTCAGAATGTACATAATTAAAATGATTAGGGAAGCAAACGATGAGATGAAAGAGCAAATGCTGGCATTGAACGATCGCACCAATCGACAGTTAACAGAGCAAATTCAGGAAGAAAAAGATCATTTCAATAAAGAGTTAGAGATATTGAAAAAAAACCAAACAGAAATCCTTGAAATGAAGGAAACAATAAACCAAATTAAGAACTCCATAGAAAGCATAACCAATAGGATAGAACAGCTGGAAGACAGAACTTCAGATATTGAAGACAAAATATTTAACCTCGAAAACAAAGTTGAACAAACAGAGAAGATGGTGAGAAATCATGAACAGAATCTCCAAGAACTATGGGATATCATGAAAAGGCCAAATTTGAGAATTATTGGGATAGAGGAAGGCTTAGAGAAACAAACCAAAGGAATGAACAATCTATTTGAAGAAATAATATCAGAAAATTTCCCAAATCTGAAGAATGAAATGGAAAATCAAGTCCAAGAGGCTTATAGGACTCCAAATACACAAAATTACAACAGACCCACACCAAGGCACATTATAATGAAAATACCTAACATACAAAATAAAGACAGAATTTTAAAGGCTGTGAGAGAAAAGAACCAAATTACATTCAGGGGGAAGCCAATACGGATATCAGCAGATTTTTCAATCCAGACCCTAAAAGCTAGAAGGGCCTGGAACAACATTTTTCAAGCTCTGAAAGAAAATGGATGCCAACCAAGAATCTTATACCCAGCAAAGCTTACCTTCAAATTTGATGATGAAATAAGATCATTCCATGATAAACAAAAGCTAAAAGAATTTACAAAAAGAAAACCAGCATTACAGAACATTCTCAGCAAAATATTTCATGAGGAAGAGATAAAAAACAAAGAAGCAAATCAGCAAAGGGAGGAATTATCCTAAAGGAACTGTCAAATAAAGGAGGAACCAAGATGTGTCAAAAATTTTAAATATGAACCAAATGACTGGGAATACAAATCATATCTCAATAATAACCCTGAATGTTAATGGCCTGAATTCATCAATCAAAAGACATAGACTGGCAGATTGGATTAAAAAGAAAGATCCAACAATATGTTGCCTGCAAGAGACTCACCTCATAGAAAGAGATACCCATAGACTAAAGGTGAAAGGATGGGGAAAAACATACCATGCACATGGGCTCAGCAAAAAAGCTGGAGTATCCATCCTCATTTCAGATAATGTGGACTTCAAACCAATGTTAGTTAGAAGGGATAAAGAAGGACATTTCATACTGCTTAAGGGAAGCATAAATCAGCAAGATATAACAATCAAAAACATCTATGCCCCAAACAGTGACTCATCCATGTATGTTAAACAAATCCTTCTCAATGTTAGAAACCAAATAGACCATAACACAATAATACTAGGTGATTTTAACACGCCTCTTTCACCACTGGACAGATCTTCCAAACAAAAATTGAACAAAGAAACCATAGATCTCAATAACACAATCAATAATTTAGACTTAACAGATATTTATAGAATATACCATCCAACCAAGAGCGAATACACTTTCTTCTCAGCAGCACATGGATCCTTCTCTAAAATAGACCATATATTATGCAACAAAGCTAATGTCAGCAAATACAAGAAGATAGAGACACTACCTTGTATTCTATCAGATCATAATGGATTGAAGTTACAAATTAATGAAAGAGTAAAAAACAGAAACTACTCCAACACCTGGAGATTAAACAATATGCTACTATATGATGAATGGATAACAGAAGATATTAGGAAGGAAATTAAAAAATTCTTAGAGGTAAACGAGAACAAAGAAACAACATATCAAAATCTCTGGGACACTATGAAAGCGGTACTTAGAGGAAGATTTATTTCATGGAGCGCATTTAATAAAAGAAGTAAAACTCAAAAAATAAATGACCTAACACTACAGCTCAAAGCCCTAGAAAAAGAAGAACAGACCAACACCAAAAGTAGTAGAAGACAGGAAATAGTTAAACTGAGAGCTGAAATCAACGAAATTGAAACGAAACAATACAAAAAATTGACAAAATAAATAGTTGGTTCTTCGAAAAAATAAACAAAATTGATAAACCTTTAGCCACACTAACAAAGAGAAGACGAGAGAAAACCCAAATCACTAAAATTCGGAATGAACAAGGAAATACCACAACAGACACGACCGAAATACAAAACATAATTAGAAGCTATTTTGAAAATCTATACTCCAACAAAATAGAAAATTTTGAAGACATCAACAGGTTTCTAGAGACATATGAATTGCCTAAACTGAACGAGGAGGACATACACAATTTAAATAGACCCATTTCAAGTAATGAAATAGAAGAAGTCATCAAAAGCCTTCCAACAAAGAAAAGTCCAGGACCAGATGGGTTCTCAGCCGAGTTCTACAAAACTTTTAAAGAAGAACTCATTCCAATACTTCTCAAAGTATTCCAGAAAATAGAAGAGGAGGGAACTCTCCCAAACTCATTCTATGAAGCCAATATTACCCTGATTCCTAAACCAGAGAGAGACACATCGAGGAAAGAAAATTTCAGACCAATATCCTTAATGAACATCGACGCAAAAATTCTCAACAAAATTTTAGCAAATCGCATACAAAAACATATTAAAAAGATAGTGCACCATGATCAAGTGGGTTTCATCCCAGGGATGCAAGGTTGGTTCAACATCAGAAAATCAATAAATGTCATTCACCATATAAATAGACTTAAAGTCAAGAATCACATGATTATTTCGATAGATGCAGAAAAAGCATTTGATAAAATACAGCATCCCTTCATGCTCAAAACACTACAAAAAATAGGGATAGTGGGAACATTCCTTAACATTGTAAAGGCCATCTACGCTAAACCCATTGCTAATATCATTCTAAATGGTGAAAAACTGAAAGCATTCCCTCTAAAAACTGGAACAAGGCAGGGATGCCCTCTTTCACCACTTCTATTCAATATCATCCTTGAAACTCTAGCCAGAGCAATTAGACAGACCAAAGAAATTAAAGGATACCAATAGGAAAAGAAGAACTCAAACTATCCCTATTTGCTGATGATATGATGGTATACTTAGAGGAACCAGGAAATTCCACCAGAAAACTTTTAGATCTCATAAGTGAATTCAGTAAAGTAGTGGGATATAAGATCAATGCACATAAATCGAAGGCATTTTTATATATAAGCGATGAATCTTCAGAAAGAGAAATTAGGAAAACTACCCCATTCACAATAGCTTCGAAAAAAATAAAGTATTTGGGAATCAATCTCACAAAAGAGGTGAAAGACCTCTACAATGAGAACTACAAAACACTAAAGAAAGAAATTCAAGAAAACCTTAGAAGATGGAAAGATCTCCCATGTTCTTGGATAGGAAGAATTAATATTGTCAAAATGGCCATACTACCAAAAGTGCTATACAGATTCAATGCAATTCCAATTAAAATCCCAATGATGTACCTTACAGAAATAGAGCAAGCAATTATGAAATTCATCTGGAAGAATAAAAAACCCAGAATAGCTAAAGCAATCCTTGGCAGAAAGAGTGAAGCAGGGGGTATCGCAATACCAGATCTTGAACTCTACTACAAAGCAATAGTAACAAAAACGGCATGGTATTGGTACCAAAATAGAAAGGTGGATCAATGGTACAGAATAGAGGACACGGACACAAACCCAAATAAATACAATTTTTTCATACTAGACAAAGGGGCCAAAAATATGCAATGGAGAAAAGATAGCCTCTTCAACAAATGGTGCTGGGAGAATTGGAAATCCATATGCAACAGAATGAAACTAAACCCATATCTCTCACCATGCACGAAACTAAACTCAAAATGGTTAAGGATCTCGGAATCAGACCAGAGACCTTGCATCTTATAGAAGAAAAAGTAGGTCCAGAGCTTCAATATGTCAGCTTAGGACCAGACTTCCTCAACAGGACTCCCATAGCACAAGAAATAAAAGCGGGAATTAATAACTGGGATAGATTCAAACTAAAAAGCTTTCTCTCAGCAAAGGAAACTATCAGCAGTGCAAGGAAAGAGCCTACAGAGTGGGAGAAAATCTTTGCCAATCATACTTCAGATAGAGCGCTCATCTCCAGAATCTATAAAGAACTCAAAAAACTCTACACCAAGAATGTAAATAATCCAATTGACAAATGGGCTAAGGAAATGAATAGACACTTCACAGAAGAAGATATGCAAGCAATCAACAAACATGTGGAAAAATGTTCAACATCTCTAGTAATAAGAGAAATGCAAATCAAAACCACCCTAAGATTCCATCTCACCCCAATTAGAATGGCAATTATCAAGAATACAACCAACAACAGGTGTTGGCGAGGATGTGGGGAGAAAGGTACACTCTTACATTGCTGGTGGGGCTGCAAATTAGTGCAGCCACTCTGGAAAGCAGTGTGGAGATTCCTTAGAAATCTTGGAATGGAACCACCATTTGACCCAGCTATCCCACTCCTTGGCCTATACCCAAGGGACTTAAAATCAGCATATTACAGAGATGCAGCCACATCAATGTTCATAGCTGCTCAGTTCACAATAGCCAGATTGTGGAACCAACCTGGATGTCCTTCAATTGATGAATGGATAAAGAAAATGTGGTATATATATACAATGGAATATTACTCAGCCATAAAGAATGATAAAATTATGGCATTTGCAGGCAAATGGATGAAACTGGAGAATATCATGCTAAGTAAGATAAGCCAATCTCAAAAAACCAAAGGAAGAATGATATCGCTAATAAGTGGATGATGACACATAATGGGGGGTGGGAAGGGTTAGTGTTGGGGTTGTAGTTGGGTTTAGGGAGGGGGGCAGGAATGGAGGAAGGAAGGACTGTATAGATGGAGGGGAAGGATGGGAGGGGAGGGGGGGAAGGGAAAAAATGGCAGAATGAATCAAACAACATTACCCTATGTAAATTTATGATTACACAAATGGTATGCCTTTACGCCATGTACAGACAGAGAAACAACATGTATCCCATTTTTTACAATAAAAAGAAAAAAAAATCCAAAAAAAAAAAAATCGACATTCTAATTGGGGTGAGATGGAATCTTAGGGTGGTTTTGATTTGCATTTCTCTTATTACTACAGATGTTGAACATTTTTCCATATGTTTGTTGATACCTTGTAGATCTTCTTCTGTGAAGTGTCTATTCATTTCCTTAGCCCATTTGTCAATTGGATTATTTGCATTCTTGGTGTAGTTGTTTTTGAGTTCTTTATAGATTCTGGAGATTAGTGCTCTATCTGAAGTATGATTGGCAATGATTTTCTCCCACTCTGTAGGCTCTTTCTTCGCATTGCTGATAGTTTTCTTTGCTGAGAGAAATCTTTTTAGTTTGAATCTATTGCAGTTATTGATTCTTGCTTTTATTTCTGTGCTATGGGAGTCCTGTTGAGGAAGTCTTATCCTAAGCTGACATGTCGAAGATCTGGACCTACTTTTTCTTCTATAATCTGCAGGGTCTCTGGTCTGATTCCGAGGTCCTTAATCCATTTTGAGTTTAGTTTCATGCATGGTGAGTGATATGGGTTTGGTTTCATGCTGTTGCATATGGATTTCCAATTCTCCCAGCACCATTTGTTGAAGAGGCTATCTTTTCTCCATTGCATATTTTTGGTCCCTTTGTCTAGTATGAAAAAATTGTATTTATTTGGGTTTGTGTCCGTGTCCTCTATTCTGTACCATTGTTCTATCTTTCTATTTTGGTACCAATACCATGCCGTTTTTGTTACTATTGCTTTGTAGTAGAGTTCAAGATCTGGTATTGCGATACCCTCTGCTTCACTCTTTCTGCTAAAGATTGCTTTAGCTATTCTGGGTTTTTTATTCTTCCAGATGAATTTCATGACTGCTTGCTCTACTTCTGTAAGATACATCATTGGGATTTTAATTGGAATTGCTTTGAATCTGTATAGTGCTTTTGGTAGAATGGGCATTTTGACAATATTAATTATGCCTATCCAAGAACATGGGAGATCTTTCCATCTTCTAAGATTTTTTAAAATTTCTTTATTTAGTGTTCTGTAGATCTCATTGTAGAGGTCTTTCACCTCTTTTGTGAAATTGATTTCCAACGTATTTTATTTTTTTCGAGGCTATTGTGAATGGGGTAGTTTTCCTAATTATTCTTTCCAAAGATTCATCACTTATGTATAAAAATGCATTAGATTTATGTGCATTGAACTTATATCCCACTACTTTACTGAATTCACTTATGAGTTCTTAAAGTTTTCTGGTGGAATTTCCTGGTTCCTCTAAGTATATAATCACATCATCAGCAAATAGGGATAGTTTGAGTTCTTCTTTTCCTATTCATATCCCTTTAATTTCTTTGGTCTGTCTAATTGCTCTGGCTAGAGTTTCAAGGACGATATTGAATAGAAGTGGTGAAAGAGGGCATCCCTGCCTTGTTCCTGTTTTTAGGGGGAATGCTTTCAGTTTTTCACCATTTAAAATGATACTAGCCATGGGCTTAGCATAGATGGCCTTTACAATGTTAAAGAATGTTCCCACTATCCCTATTTTTTCTAGTGTTTTGAGCACGAAGGGGTGATGTATTTTATCAAATGTTTTTTTCTGCATCTATTGAAATAATCATGTGATTCTTGACTTTAAGTCTATTGATATTTTGAATTACATTTATTGATTTCCTGATGTTGAACCAACCTTGCATCCCTGGGATGAAGTTCACTTAATCATGGTGCACTATCTTTTTAATATGTTTTTGTATGCAATTTGCTAAAATTTTGTTGAGAATTTTTGCATCAATGTTCATTAAGGATATTGGTCTGAAATTTTCTTTCCTCTTCTATTTTATGGAATACTTTGAGAAGTATTGGAATGAACTCTTCTTTAAAGGTTTTGTAGAACTCGGCTGAGAACCCATCTGGTCCCGGACTTTTCTTCATCGGTAGACTTTTGATGACTTCTTCTATTTCATTACTTGAAATGGGTCTATTTAAATTGTGTATGTCCTCCTCGTTCAGTTTAGGCAATTCATATGTCTCTAGAAACCTGTTGATGTCTTCAAAATTTTCTATTTTGTTGGAGTATAGATTTTCAAAATAGCTTCTAATTATGTTTTGCATTTCGGTCGTGTCTGTTGTGGTATTTCCTTGTTCATTCCGAATTTTAGTGATTTGGGTTTTCTCCCATCTTCTCTTTGTTAGTGTGGCTCAAGGTTTATCAATTTTGTTTATTTTTTCGAAGAACCAACTATTTATTTTGTCAATTTTTTGTATTGTTTCTTTTCTTTCAATTTCGTTGATTTCTGCTCTGAGTTTAACTATTTCCTGTCTTCTACTACTTTTGATGTTGGTCTGTTCTTTTTCTAGGGCTTTGAGCTGTAGTGTTAGGTCATTTATTTGTTGAGTTTTACTTCTTTTATTGAATGTGCTCCATGAAATAAAATTTCCTCTAAGTACTGCTTTCATAGTGTCCCAGAGATTTTGATATGAAGTTTCTTTGTTCTCATTTACCTCTAAGAATTGTTTAATTTCCTTCCTAATATCTTCTGTTATCCATTCATCATATAATAGCATATTGTTTAATCTCCATGTGCTGGAGTAGTTTCTGTTTTTTACTCTTTCATTTATTTCTAATTTCAATCCATTATGATCTGATAGAATACAAGGTAGTGTCTCTAACTTCTTGTATTTGCTAACAGTAGTTTTGTTGCATAATATATGGTCTATTTTAGAGAAGGATCCATGTGCTGCTGAGAAGAAAGTGTATTCACTCTTGGTTGGATGGTATATTCTATAAATGTTGTTAAGTCTAAATTATTGATTGTGTTATTGAGATCTATGGTTTCTTTGTTCAATTTTGGTTTGGAAGATCTGTCCAGCGGTGAGTGAAGCATGTTAAAATCACCTAGTATTATTGTGTTATGGTCTATTTCTTTTCTGAAATTGAGAAGGATTTGTTTGACATACATGGATGAGCCACTGTTTGGGGCATAGATGTTTTTGATGGTTATGTCTTGCTGATTTATGGTTCCCTCAAGCAGTATGAAATGTCCTTCTTTATTCCTTCTGACTAACTGGCTTGAAGTCCACATTATATGAAATGAGGATGGATAATCCAGCTTTTTTGCTGAGTCCATGTGCATGATATGTTTTCCCCATCCTTTCACCTTTAGTCTATGGGTATCTCTTTCTATGAGGTGAGTCTCTTGCAGGCAACATATTGTTGGATCTTTTTTTTAATCCAATCTGTGTCTTTTGATTGATGAATTCAGGGCTTTAATATTCAGGTTTATTATTAAGATATGATTTGTATTTCCGGTCATTTGGTTCATGTTTTTAATTTAATTAATTAGTGAATTTTTTTTTTTTATATGACTTGGTTCCTACTTTATTTGACCATTCCTTTAGGATAATTCCTCCCTTTGCTGATTTGCTTCTTTGTTTTTCATCTCTTCCTCATGGAATATTTTGCTGAGAATGTTCTGTAATGCTGGGTTTCTTTTTATAATTTCTTTCAGCTTTTGTTTATCATGGAATGATTTTATTTCATCGTCAAATTTGAAGGTAAGTTTTGCTGGGTATAAGATTCTTGGTTGGCATCCATTTTCTTTCAGAGCTTGAAAAATGTTGTTCCAGGCCCTTCTATCTTTTAGGGTCTGGATTGAAAAATCTGCTGATATCCGTATTGGCTTCCCCCTGAATGTAATTTGTTTCTTTTTTCTCACAGCCTTTAAAATTCTGTCTTTATTTTGTATGTTAGGTATTTTCATTATAATGTGCCTTGGTGTGGGTCTGTTGTAATTTTGTGTATTTAGAGTCCTATAATCCTCTTGGACTTGATTTTCCATTTCATTCTTCAGATTTGGGAAATTTTCTGATATTATTTCAATGAATAGAATGTTCATTCCTTTTGTTTGTTTCTCTAAGCCTTCCTCAATCCCAATAATTCTTAAATTTGACCTTTTCATGATATCCCATAGTTCTTGGAGATTCTGTTCATGATTTCTTACCATCTTCTCTGTTTGTTCAACTTTGTTTTCAAGGTTAAATATTTTGTCTTCAATATCTGAGGTTCTGTCTTCCAGGTGTTCTATCCTATTGGTTATGCTTTCTATGGAGTTCTTAATTTGGTTTATTATTTCCTTCATTTCAAGGATTTCTGTTTGGTTTTTTTTTCAATATCTCTGACTCTTTATTGAAATGATCTTTTTCTTCCTGTATTTGCTCTTTTAACTGTCGATTGGTGCGATCATTCAATGCCTGCATTTGCTCTTTCATCTCATCGTTTGCTTCTCTGATCATTTTAATTATGTACATTTTGAACTCTTTCTGTCATTTCTTCTGCCATGCTGTCATTGGATTTTATTGATGTAACATCTATATTTGTTTGGGGCATTTTCTTCCCTTGTTTTCTCATATTGTTCAGGAATCAGTGGATCATTAAGATATTGCAGATTTTCTCTATTGACTTATAATGTCCCTGAAGATTGCTAGTATATCCCCTCTTATCTTTAAGTAGCCTGAAGTCTTGGAGGAAGTTGATATTGCAGTGCTCCACAAGGAAGCTGCCTCTCTAGGGGTGGTGATCCTCAGGGGAGTATATTCCCTGATAGTGGGCAGAGGTGTCTTCACTTGTTGACCAATGGTCATCCAAAGGGGAACTAGGCTGCAGGCTGAGGCAAGGCCTGTTTGTACCTGTGTCTCTGGTTTTACCATCCTTGTGGGAAAACCTCACCCAGCGGGGAAGACTCACCCAGTGGGGAGGCCTCGCTGGTCAGTTCCCCTCCTGGACGTTCCCCTCAATCCACAACTACTGCCTGGACACAGCTGCCCTCCTAGGAAATGTTCTGAGGGGCCAGGACCTACCTGGGATCCTTGCCATTCACAGATGAGTCTCCTTAGGCTGCCCCTCCTCAGAGAAGCTGCCCACAGTCCTGGAACCTTCGCTCCGCCCCTCAGCTTGTCTCTGTGCACCTCTTCCACTGAGGCGCCACCTAGGTCCTGGAACCGTGCTTTGCACCTAATTGCCTGGCTATGCAGCCCCTCCTCTGAGCAGCCACCTGGAGCCTTGTACAGATGCTCCAAGCCCCAGCGACCTGCCACACACCTCTTCCTCTAGGCAGCCAACTTACTGCGCACCTCCTCCTCCTCAGGGCAACCCCCCCATTGTTCAGAAGGTTGCTCTGAATCCAAACATCTCACCACACAGCCCTTCCTCTGGGCAGCCACCAGAGTCCCGGCGGGTTGCTCCAAAACCAACCATTGTGCTGAGCGTCATCCTCTGCAAAGCTCCCAGTTGTCCATGTTCACTGCTCCAGCGGGGGCTGGGGTGTCTCATTGGGCAACTCTACTTCACAAAGTTCCCTGCATTCCAGGACTACCACCCCATCTGGGATGCCTCCCCAATGGGACAGACTCACCTGGCAGCTTTAAGTTGGTCCCAAGTCTCTCAATATCTCCTCTTTTGAATCCTGAGTCCTGGAGCAGCATGAAATGCAGCCATCCTGTAGTCCGCCATCCTGTAGTCCGCCATCTTGAAACTCTCAATAGTTTTTCTTTGAAATGTTTTTCATGCCTGTTGTTTATATTTCAGAGCCTTCACTCACCCTGATGAATCTTAAATTTGGCCTTTTCCTGTTACACCTGATTTCTTGAGAATTATTTTCACAGTCTCTTAACATATTTTCTCCATGTTCACTTTTCTTTCAAAATTATATGTTTTGTCTTTGCTGCCTATAACTTTCTCTTCCATGTGGTGTGGTCTGTTGGTTATGCTTTCCATTGAATTTTTAATTTGATTTCTTGATTCCTTCACTTTGAGGATTTCCAGGTGATTTTTCTTCATAATGTCTATCTCCTTTTTGAAGTGACTGTAACTTCTTGTATTATCTCTGAGATCTCACTCCTTATGTCATTTTTATCTCCTAGATCAGTCTAAATGTGATCTTTAGAAATTATATGTCTGACATTTTCTCCACTGTGATGTCAGTGTGGTCTGTTGCTGAAGTATTCTGTGTATTGTGGGATGGTTTATTTCCCTGCTTTTTCATATTGTTTGTGTGTCTACCCCATCTATCCAGATGGATCTGAAGCAGCAGAATTTCTACCCTATGAACCTATAATAAACCTGTAGGTCTTTAGTACCTTACAGATTAGAGAGGTGACCAATAACATCAACAACCTATGCAAACAATAGCAAGAGACTAGGTATTTAGCTCCTGCTGTGATGTCTACAGTGTAAGCAGAAATGGTAGATTTAGCAATTTCCATCAGTAAAGAAAGTAAATAATCATAGATTATGTGTGGCCTAAAATCAAACAATAGGTATTGTCTATGACTTACCCCATATAACTACAGTTATAGCATCAGTGGTGGGAACTGGCATTATATAAATCAATTGGGGTTAAGAGGTGTTATGGATAAAATGAAAGGAAAGTAGGAGGTTAAAACTTTGGGATGGGGGGCCTTGTCCTTCACTGCTTCAGTTGCTCATGAATACTGCCCTTTCTGACCTTTGAAGTCAGTTGTGGAATGACGCATAGAAGGTGCTCAAAATGTGCTCGTTCTTCTGCTAATAAGCAGCACTGTATATACAGAAATACTGTGACTCAGAGGAGAACACAGTGTTCCAAAGTTATCCATTGGCAATGTGCAGTCCCTATGTTGCAAGTCCCCAAGTCCATTTGTCCCTCAGCCTGAACTTTGTCCTCGACCAGAGCCACCTCTACAAAAACCCTTTCATTCATTTTGGACAGAGTTCTCAAGGTGCCATGGAGTGACCAGTTGGCCATGTGATGGCAGGTGTAGGAGCAACCTTGATTGAAAAGCATGGCTGATTAGGACGGGCAGAGTCATTTGGGATGCTATGGGATGCTGGTTTGACTGTGACAAGCAGAGTGCAAAGGGTTCCAGTGTTAGAGAGGAAAACATCCAACCACAGTGTGTTAAGTAGGCTAGAGAGGAGGAGCAGACAAGTGGGGAGAATGCCAAGGAACAAGTGGGTGGAGTGGTTGTGGTGCTACACAGCAGCACCAAGTGGAGGTCAAATATTGGGCGGACCCTATGAGATAAAGTTAAATGGGACCCAGTAGAGCTGAAGGGATGAACTGAGTGAGGCCCTTGGAAACCTGTGGGGTCAGTGAAGCCTAGGGAATGCGTCCAGGTAGTGGGGTGGGGCCAAGAGGAGTGATTAGTGCCAGGTGAATGGGAGGAGCTGGTGGGGTGGAGCCAGAGGGGCTGAGTGAAGCCCAACCCATAAGAGCAGTGGGTGGGGAGGGGCTGTGGGAAGAACGTGGAAGGTGGGTCCCCACCCAGGACTCCTCAGGGTTACCCAGGTTACCCAGGGCTCCTCAGGTGAGCCCAGCAGGGTAACCAGGAGTCCAGCAGGTGAGGTGAGCTCAGCAGGGTAACCAGGAGTCCAGCAGGTGAATGGGGGATGTGATGGGTGCGTTTACATCAGGGGAAGGGAGCCCAGAGTGGTGAGTGTGGTCTGGAAATCCTGTCAGGGGTCTCCGTGGACTCAGTGCAGAAGCAGGGCCCTTTTCTTCCCTCAGCCAGAAATGTGACTCAGAGTCTGTTCCTTTGAAACCTCAGTTTCCCCACTTATACAACAAGTTCATGGAGGGAGGTTGAGGACACAGTGCACAGTCTTCCTTTGTCCCTCACTCTCATGGGATGCTGTGAATCTTCCATGTTCAGGTGGGTGCGGGCTCATGAGGTTTCAGGGAGGGGTCCTGGGGAACATCCCCTTAGAGACTTTGTTTTGGGGAAGCAAACGTTTTTCTGGCATGTTCTGGTGCATGCAGTTTAGGCAGTGTGACCTGGAGATCCAGAGAGGGTAAAGATGTGGTGGGACTGTTACTCGCTGGAGCCTCTTCCAAATTACACAGTCCACCTCACTCCTTCAGGGGCAGGGGCTACTTGGTGCCTGGGCAATGAGAGAAGCATAGATGCAGAGGTGGCCTTGACCCTTTCCAGGGGTAACCTTGGGGAACTCACAGCATCTGTAAGTTGGACAATGAGTGACACCTGACTCTGAAGTTGATGAGGCCAAGAAACAGCTTCATGATTCTCCGAAATTCAGATAAGCGATGGATGGGGTAGGGACCTAGGGTTTTGACAGTGTTATCATAAAGACGTATGTGAAAACATATTCTTTTGTTTTTAAAGTAATAACTATACTGGAGCAGGCTCTGTTCTAGAGAGAATACGTGAAAACATATTCTCTTGTTTTTAAACTAAGAACTATAATGGAGCAGTCTCTGTTCTAGAGAGTCAGGACATAGATGAAAACAAATCAGACAGGAATCCCCATCTCCCTTCTGGTAGGGGCTGCTGTTTCATTGGTTCAGTGCAAGAACTCAGGCACTGACCCCTTTATGTATTTGGTCTAATGTTACCATCCATAGCAGTGCTTCACCTACATAATTGTTCTAAAACACACCCCTTATCATATCACTTAGCTTCCCCCATTTCTTTCCTACATTTGAGATAAAGGTCTCCTTCAGGAACCATCCCTTTCCCACTTCTCTACCTACATCTCACCTTCTCACCAGAACCTTTCAAGTAAGCCTATCTCACCCCTACCTGTACATACTCTCTGCTTGATGTGAGATTTTTCCCTTGTTAGGAGTGTTGAACTCCTGAGACAGTACATGGTGCCAGAACTGTACTTAAGACTTTCTAGAGTCCAGTGAGTATCTGCCTACCTATCCTCTAGCTTGGTTACAAGAAATTTCAGAAAGTTCTTCATTATTTCTTTCACAAGCCTGATTTCCCCCATAAAACTCTTATTAAATCTTAATAAATTTTATGCATGAAATTAATTCTCCAGCTATGAAAAGGAGTACTGACCTCTTCCTACAGTTCTTTTTCTGTGATGCTTCAGGAATCTTTGCTAATTCATATCAGAGCAGTGAAAATGTCACACACAACCAATGCAATTGTTTCCAATCCACCTCAATAACTATTAACAGATTCTTCCATTGGCTTGTTAGTTAGTTAGAAACAACTGAAAGGAAAGTTGCTGTAGATTGTTCAGGTTTCCCTTTCTCTTCACATCCTCAACTGGAGAGGTTGGCTAACACTATGAAGTTCCATGAGTGACAAAGAAGAAGACAGGAGTCCTTGATCTTGGTGAAGAATACATTGCCTTCTTCTACATTTGAACCTAGTTCTGGTTGGAATTTTAAGTGTGGCCTCCCTTGCCTTCAGTGCCCTCCCTCTTTGTACTTATTTGTAGATAGGACACAGTTACCTTGTACCCAACTCTCTCTCAGCTCTGATATTTTCTTGATCCACTGGACTTCTTGCTGGTGAAAATTACAAGTTCTTAATGTGCATGAGGTGGCCAGATGCAGTATACATGCAGTTACATGTATGTGCTGTGTTCATATATGTGTCCATTCTCTTCTTGGAATTCAGCTATGAAACATAAGTGCTAAAATACAATCAACAAAAATTTATATTGGTAACAGTAGTGTATTCTAGCAAGGAGAGGTCCACTTTGAACAGAGATCCTGACTGTGTGTGGGAGCACCATGGGTCTAGTCCTCCTTTAGCAGCCTTCTGTCTCCTCCTCCTCCTCCTCTTTTTTCTCTCTTTCTGTCTTCATCATTTTCCCCCTCCCTCCTTTCTTCCATAATAGTAAGAACACTCAGTAGACTATCTGTACTCTGAAAACATTTATAAGTGCACATTACTGTATTGTAAACAGTAAGTGCAGAATTATTCTGCAAATATCTAGAAGTTATTCATCTTTTACTATTGAAATTTGATATCTTTCAAAGACCAACACCACCCTACTTCACTGTACCCCATTCCTTGGCAACCAACATGTGTCAGGGACCAAGAAGTTCTCATTCTGAGAACATTCTGACCTTTACAATAAGCAGCAGCGCCCCTCCCCCCCCGGCTGATAATTCTGACAGTATGGCGCCTATGGCGCCCATGGCTTCTCTTCCGGGACTACACTTTCCCGCCGGCGCGAACTTCACCTTCCCGCCAGCGCGAATTTGCACCCTATCAGGAACCCAGCAGAAGAACACAACCAACCAGGCTGCACCTCGTCATACCCCTCATTCCCTCAGCATAAATACCCATGAGAACAATAAAAATTTGCAGCTTGATCAGAATTCCTGTCTTGCTGTCTCTCCCTGCGTCTCTTGTCCCTTCATTCCTTCTCTCTTAGGTTTGCCGTCCGCGTTGATGTCCCGCGGGTCGGGACAGTTGGCGCCCAACGTGGTTGGCTCGAGCCTTTGTTTGAGAAGCGAACGCTGCCCTCTGGGGAAGACTTGGCCAAGCGGGATTCGGGATCGCCTCGGTGGACGCGACCGGGAGTCAGATCCAGGAGGAGAGTGAGGCCAGCGCAAGGTGAGTGACGCACCATGGGACAAGCAGTTTTGTCACATGATTTGTTTCTGACGGGTCTCGAGGAGGCCCTCAAGACTCGGGGAGCGCGTGTTAAGAAAAAGGATTTAAGATCATTCTTTTCATACATAGAGGATTTGTGTCCTTGGTTTCCCCTCGAGGGGTCAATTGATGGTAAAAGGTGGCTCAGAGTAGGAGACTGCCTCAAAGATTATTATGAGACTTTTGGTCCTCAAAAGGTGGCTGTCACTGCCTTTTCTTATTGGAATTTAATTAATGAGATTCTTAAAAGCTCACCCTTTGACAGTGGTACTTTAAAACTTGTAAAGATTGGGGAGCAGGCAATGCAATCCACCTCTCGCCCCCCATCGGCATGCCCTTCGGTTAGTATTCAAATGCCCCCTACTCAGCCTTCTCAGGACCCTGGGACCCTCCCAGACCCTGGGAACCTCCCAGACCCCACCTTACCAAAAAAGTCCCCTGAAAGTCCCCCTAAGATTTATCCGGTTTTAAATCCCTATGATGACGTGACCCCAGAGGAGGAGGCTACCCTGGAGGGGGCAGCGGCTCAACACCATTCTCCAGACCTGCCACCTCTTAAAAATCCACTTCCCACTTATACACCCCCTGCCTTTCATGCTCTGGCCCTTCAGGGACCTACTGCCCCCCCAGACATTTTTTCCCCACTTCCCTTGCCTAATCTAACCCCTTTACGCGAGTCTCTCCAACATAGGCGGGAACAAATCCAACTTTTAAAAGAACTAAAAGCCCTTGATGCCGAGCTTCGCTCACTGGCCTTGGGCATGGAGTTAACACAAACTGGCCCAAGACCCCTCAATACTCGTAAGGTGAAGCCACGTGGTCAGCCTGTTCTTGCCTTTCCAGTCACTCGCAGTCAAGCAGATCAGCCCGCACAAACTGAAGCAGAGAATTTAAAAGGAAGTCAGGAAGAGGAATCAGGGGAGGAACAAGAGGTAGAACCAGAGAGGGAACAAGAGGAGGACCAGGAATCAGGGGATGAGGAGGAGCCCACCTCTGGACAGAGTGGAGCCCTTGGTTCTTATAAAAGGCTGAGCCTCCACTTTCTTGAAAGACTTAAAAAGGCTTGTACACAGTATGGCCCCACTGCACCTTATACACTGGCCTTGCTAGAGAACCATAGTACACAGTGGCTCACCCCTAATGATTGGAAATTTTTGGCCCGAGCCACCCTCAGTGCGGGTGACTTCCTGTTGTGGAACGCAGACTTTAGGGAATACTGTCGGGAAACTGCCCAAAAAAAATTCAACCAAGGCTTCCTCTAAATCCTGGACCTATGTTAAACTAGTGGGTAATGCGCCATTTGATACTAACCCTAAACAGGCACGCTTTCCTACTGGGCTCCTAGCACAGGTTCAAACTGCTGGTTTGCATGCTTGGAGACGGCTCCCTCAAAAGGGCTCGGCCACCACCTCTCTAGCAAAAATTCGTCAGGGTCCTGACGAGCCTTACAGTGACTTTGTTGCCCGGCTTAATCTAACTGCGGAGCGCTTACTTGGACCAAGTGAAAACGAGAGCTCCTTTGTAAAATATCTTGCCTTTGAAAATGCCAACCCAATATGTCAAGATGTTCTTCGGCTCCACAAAGATAAAGGGGACCTTTCTGACTTCATTAGGCTGTGTGCCGGGGTAGGAACAGCCCATGCCATGGGTCTCGCCATTGGTGCCGCCTTCACCAAGGCCCTTCACCACCCTGGCCCACATACTTGCTTTACTTGCAAACAACCTGGCCATTTTGCGCGAGACTGCCCAACAGGGAAACTGGGTCAAAGACCCATATCTCCTCAAACAAGGACTAAACCACCTCCGCTCACCCTTTGCCCTAAATGTGGTAAAGGTCGCCACTGGGCCAAGGAGTGTAGATCCAAGACCAATGCCCTTGGACAGCCTATTCCCTCTAACTTCTCGGGAAACTCCTCTCGGGGCCAGCCCCTGGCCCCGACCACCCCCAGAACAAACCCAGGGGCAATAAGGTTTGTTCCCTCTCAGACTCCCAACCCAATCCAGGCTCCCTGTCCTTCTCCACAATCACCTCCCTCCAACGTGCTACCCCAGGCAGCGCAGGATTGGACCTCTGTGCCTCCATCGATACAATATTAGACTCTATGCAAGGACCTCAAATAATACCCACTGGGGTTGTAGGCCCCCCTCCACCTCATATGTGTGCTCTTATTCTTGGGAGAGCTCCTACCACCTTACAAGGTGTTCAGGTCTTCCCTGGCATCATTGATGATGATTACACTGGAGAAATTAAAATACTGGCCACAGCTGTTAACGGAGTAGCTGCCATCCCTGCAGGAACAAAAATTGCACAATTAATACTCCTTCCCCTCAATTCAGGAAATTCACCAGGAAACACAGCCTCTTTAGGTTCCTCTGATGTGTATTGGGTCCAACCTATCTCCCACAAAAGACCCACTCTTACCTTATTTATTGAAGGAAAGAAATTCCAAGGGATCCTAGATACTGGTGCGGACGCCACAGTTATTTCTCAAAAATATTGGCCATCAGAATGGCCCCTCACCTCATCACTAACTGACCTTAAAGGAATAGGGCAGTCAAGAAACCCCTTAGTTAGCTCCAGGTGCTTAATTGGACTGACACAAAAGATAACACAGGGAATAAAGGAACCGTTACCCCCTTCGTTGTTCCTGATCTCCCTGTCAACCTTTGGGGACAAGACATTCTAAGCCAAATGAAAGTTATTCTTGCTAGTCTTGACTCTTTAGTCACTCATAAAATGCTTCGTATGGGCTTTATCCCTGGTACAGGCCTTGGGAGGCTAGGACAAGGACAGGTTGAGCCTGTACAGCCCATACAAAAAACAGACAAATTTGGACTTGGGTATGTGGATTTTTAGTGTCGGTCCCTGACCCTCCTGTACCCCATGCAGACAAAATTATTTGGGAAACTCAAACTCCTGTGTGGGTGGATCAGTGGCCCCTTACCCAAGAAAAATTAGAGGCTGCCTCCATGCTAGTAAAGGAACAGTTGACAGCCGGCCATGTGGAACCCTCAACCTCACCCTGGAATACTCCTATTTTTGTTATTAAGAAGAAATCAGGCAAATGACGCCTTTTAGAGGATTTGCGCGCTATCAATAAGGTTATGCGCCCGATGGGGGCATTACAGCCAGGCATCCCTACACCGGTAGCTATTCCTAGGGACTATTATAAAATGGTCATCGACTTAAAAGATTGCTTTTTTACTATTCCTTTACATCCTGATGACAGACCCTATTTTGCTTTCAGCCTCCCCCGCATCAATTTTCAGGGCCCTATGCAAAGATTTCAATGGAAGGTCCTTCCCCAGGGTATGGCTAACAGCCCTAGTCTTTGCCAAAAATATGTTGCTCAAGCAGTAGACCCTGTGAGAGAGCGGTGGCCACAAGTTTATATATTACATTATATGGATGATTTGTTAATTGCTGCACCTAATACCTATGATCTTAACAATTGTTATTTGGATCTCTATAAAGCCCTTACTGCCTTGGGACTTCAGATAGCCCCTGATAAGTTTCAAACACAGGACCCCTACTCCTACTTGGGCCTCAAACTTCAAACTAATCAAATTCAAATCCCTAATATACAATTGCGTGTGGACCATCTCCACACTCTTAACGATTTCCAAAAACTACTAGGGGATATCCAATGGCTAAGACCATATTTAAAACTACCCACCTATGTGCTTTTGCCTCTTAATGATATTTTAAGGGGAGATTCTGACCCTTCTTCTCCTCGAGAGCTTACTCCCGAGGCACGGCAAGCATTAATTCAAGTCACAGAAGCCATCGCTCAACAATTTGTTACACAAATATCTTATAACCTTCCTTTGGTTTTGGTTATATTACACACCCCTCATACACCCATGGGACTATTCTGGCAGCGGGATCCACATTTTAAAAATAAGGGTTGCCCCTTGCTCTGGGTTCATTTGCCTGCCACATCCTCTAAAGTTATTGCTGTCTATCCTGCTCAGGTAGCTTCTATCATTATTAAAAGTCGCTTGCTTTCTCGACAACATTTTGGCAAAGACCCTGATAACATTCTGATTCCATACACTAAGGATCAAACCCAATTTTTGCTACAGACGAGGGATGAATGGGGTATTGCTCTATCAGGCTTTTTGGGAATAATTGATAACCACCTTCCCAATGACCCCCTTTTGCATTTTGCTCAGTTACATCCATTTATTTTTCCTTGGGTTACTCGGAAGGCTCCTATTCCACAAGCCCTTACTGTTTTTACAGATGGCTCCAGCAATGGCCGTGCAGCCTTTGTTGTTGATAATCAGCCTACCACCTTTGACACTGCTTATCCATCAGCACAGCTTGTAGAATTGTTTGCTATAACACAAGTCTTTATGACATTTTTTGATAAACCTATTAATATTTATACAGACAGTGCTTACATTGCCCATTCTGTGCCCCTATTGGAGATTTCACCCGCCATTAAGGCTTCCTCCAACGCAGCCTTTTTGTTTAACCAGCTTCAACAACTAATTCAGGCTAGAAAACATCCATTTTTCTTAGGACACATTAGAGCACATTCTGATCTTCCCGGTCCCCTATCACGGGGTAATGCTCAGGCTGATGCAGCCACTCGGTCCCTTTTCCCAGTTCTTATTGGATCCATCCAAGAGGCCACAGATTTACACAAACTTCACCACTTAAATTCTCAGAGCCTTCGGTTACTCTGTAAAATTACCAGGCAACAAGCAAGGGAAATTGTAAAAGCATGTCCTGCTTGCGTTGTCTCCCTTCCTATTCAACATCTGGGTGTTAACCCTCGAGGATTACTGCCCACTCAGATTTGGCAGATGGATGTTACTCACTTTCCTGAATTTGGGAAAACAAAGTACATACATGTTTCCATAGATACCTTTAGTGGAGAAGCTACCAATGATGTCATTTCTCATCTTGTCTCAGCCTTTTCCATAATGGGAAAGCCAGCACATATTAAGACAGATTATGGCCCTGCATATACCAGTACCAAGTTCAAACAGTTTTGTGCCACTCTTCAAATCTCTCATACTACTGGAATTCCATATAACCCTCAAGGTCAAGGCATTGTGGAACATGCACACCTCACCTTAAAAACCTGGCTTACCCGCCTTAAGGCCTCTTCCCTTGCATTTACCACTCCCAGGGATCGCCTTAATCATGCATTATTTGCTCTTAACTTTCTTACCCTAGACAATGAAGGACATTCGACCGCAGACAGACATTGGCATCCCTCTTCTAATTCTGCTTGCCCATCTGTTATGTGGCGCGATCCTTTAACAAATAAATGGAAAGGCCCAGATCCCGTCCTCATTTGGGGATGAGGCTCAGCTTGTATTTTAGATCAAGAACAAGCAGCCCCAAGATGGTTACCAGAACACCTGGTCAAACAGGTCAATGATTTACCACAACCCAGGGACGGAAACCTTCCCCCTGAGGATGAATCTTCCTCTCTTATAGATGCAGTCGACAATCTATGTGAAAAATCCCCTGAATGACAGACCCTGTGACTGCACACCATTGCTTCTCTGGATAATGGCTGCCTGTTCACTGCTCTCCCACAGCCATGCTGGACTTGAGGACCCTGCTGCGGCTCGTCCCCTCCTTTGCTTGCTGCTTATTGTATCTATAGGTCCTTTGATATTCAACAAGATCATGGCTTTTCTTAAAGCTCAAATTGAGGCTATACAGGCGAAACCTATTCAGGTTCATTACCATCGACTGGAGATGATGGATCGTGATGGTGATCTTAAAAGACCATCACCCCTGTGAGCTGAACTGGACAGCCAATGACGGGTAAGATTCGTGAGAGCTCATACCAACCTAAGACAGGAAATGAGGGCCAGAGCCTCATTATCCAATGACGGGTAAGGATGTTGCTCTGCCACGGACAACCTAAGACAGGCGCAGTTCCCGAGGGATTGTCACTCCAGCCCTATACCTGTTCAGGCAAGCTGTGCCCCCGTCTCGCCACATAACCTCTATCACCCCCTTAAAATATGGCTATCGAAAAATGGTCAATAATTTTATATAAGAAAGGGGGAAATGTCAGGGACCAAGAAGTTCTCATTCTGAGAACATTCTGACCTTTACAATAAGCAGCAGCGCCCCTCCCCCCCCTCCTGGCTGATAATTCTGACAGTATGGCGCCTATGGCGCCCACGGCTTCTCTTCCGGGACTACACTTTCCTGCCGGCGCGAACTTCACCTTCCCGCCAGCGCGAATTTGCACCCTATCAGGAACCCAGCAGAAGAACACAACCAACCAGGCTGCACCTCGTCATACCCCTCATTCCCTCAGCATAAATACCCGTGAGAACAATAAAAATTTGCAGCTTGATCAGAATTCCTGTCTTGCTGTCTCTCCCTGCGTCTCTTGTCCCTTCATTCCTTCTCTCTTAGGTTTGCCGTCCGCGTTGATGTCCCGCGGGTCGGGACAAACATGCTACTGAGGCTGGCCTTAAACTTGTGATCCTTCTACATCATCTTCCTGAAACACTGGTATTCCAGGCATGTGTCAATGTGTCCGAAACCTTTACTGGTTTTTATCAGGTTATTTATTGTTATAGAGTTCTAGGGATTATTTATATATTTTAGACATTATCATCTTCTCAGGTAATGTGCAAGTAATTTCTCTCATTCCCCCAGTTGAATCTTCTCTGTTCATGCTTTACTTTGCTGTGCAGAAGCTTTTGGTTTAATGAAATTTCACTTGTCTACTTGTGCTTCTGTGTACTATCCTTTTAGCGTAGTGGTCAAAAACCATTTCCTAAAGCAATGTTGTGAAGCTTCTCTCTGGTGTTTTCTTTTTATAGATTACTCCAAAACTTATACTTATCTTTTTTATTTTATATTAAAACATAATAACTTCAGCTGCTTACAAGGTACAGGAGTATATTTTGATACATGTAATGCTGTTTAGTGATCAAGTCTTAGTAAAGGTCATATTCATGGGAAGAGATTGCTAAATGAGGCCCCAGTATTTTCTTCTAAGAATTTTGTAGATTCAAGTCTCATGTTTATATTTTTAGTTGCTTTTAAAAAACTTTTTATTTGTTCTAATTAGTTACAAATGACAGGAGGATGCAGTGATACATTTTGATAGATCATACATAAATGAAGTGTAATTCCTCATTTTTCTGATTATGCATATTGTAGGATCATATTGGTCATGCAAGTTGATGTTTTAGTAACATGTGAGATAACGTTCTGATTTTTTTCTTCTGCATAAGGATATCCAGTGTCCTCAGCACCATTTGTTAAAGAGACTATCCTTTCTCCATTGTGTATTTTTGGCTCCCTTGTCAAAGATGAGTTGACAGCATGTGCATGGGCTTATTCTGGTTCTATTTTCTGTGCATTGGTCTGTATGTTGCCCATTATTACAAAACCAAAGTGTTTTATTCCTGTCATTATCTGTCATTTTAAGAATTTGTTCTAGTTCTTTATACAGGAGAGTAGAATGCATTTTGACACATCATATATAAATGGAGTATAATTTCACATTCTTCTGGTTATACATGATATAGAATTACACCAGTCAGGTAATCACATACACATATGAGGTAAAAATGTCTGATTCATTTCACTGTTCTTTCAACACTCATATGCCTCCCCTCCCTTCAGTCTACTCTACCTAAACAAAAGGACCTCTATTTTTTCCTGGCCTCCCTCTTATTGTGAATTGGTGTTTGCATGTCAGAGATTTTGCTTAGCAGTTCCATCCATTTACTGGCACATACCATAATTCCCCTTCTCTTCCCCCTCGACTGTGTTGATCCTCCCCAATTTATTCATACTTTTTAAAAAATTAATGTCTGGTGGATAGACTTGGCATTGGAATTCACTGTGCCATATTCATGTATGTCCATAGGAAAGTTCAGTCTGATTCATTCTACTATTTTTCCCTTCTCCTGTTTCTCCTTCCTCTTCCTCAAGCCACTTCATCTAATCCACTGATCCTTTTCTCATTTTTGATGAAATTTTCTCTCTCTTTTTTTCTAGGATATACTCAAAGGGCATTAAAATTGTCTAAATTTAAAATAATTTCTATATGATTGTGAAGAAGAAAATAATCATTCACAGGTAATGAAACTGAGAGCATTTTACAAAGTGAAGATTTTTCAGTTTTTGGTAAGCAGACACTACACATTTCATTTGAATTTATTACTACTACTAATATTATGTTAGCTAGAATTTGTAGTATGGGTGTGTCTGTGTTCATGAATTACAATATGCCTGGTATCTCTTCACAGGCTCTTGATTTCTGGGATCCAGTGTTCCCATTCATGCTTTAGGTTGGCAATGCAGAACTTGTCAGAATCCATAATTCCATAGTTCCTTTATTCTTACTTTATTTGTTATTTTTAGATATACAAGGCAGTATAATGTATTTTGTCATATTATACATACATGGAGTTTAACTTATTCTAATGAGAATCCTATTCTTGTCATTGTACATCATGTGGAGTTACCCTGGTCATGTATTCAAATACAAGGATAGGAAAGTTAAGTCTGATTCCATAGTTCCTTTCTGTCACCTCATGCTTTACTTGAGTAGACTTCAGCATTTTCAGAATTTCTTCTTTACTTGTTTTATTGAGTTTGAATTCTCCTAAAAGTGTAAAATATGTGATGTAGTGACATTTACAATGTTGTGGTACAATTACCCCCTTTACCTTGTTTCAAACATTTTAATCACTGGAAGAAAACCATGTATCTGACAAACAGACACTCACTCCCAGACCCTCCAAGCCCTGACAGCTACTTTTCTCCTTTCTGACTTTAAGATTTCCAATTTGAGCATATTTCATATGAATGTAGTTATAGCATGTGTGAATTTTCATGTGTGATTTTGTTTCCTTTTCTTCATATTTTTGAGATATATCCACATTGTAGCCTGTTTCAGTACTTTATTTTTATGGCAGAGTAATATTCAATATAAACATAAATATGAATGCTACATATAGTTATATATTTATATGAATATATATGTACATGTTCTTACTCAGACATGTATACATATATACATATACAGACATTTGTTCATACATTCTTCTCTTGATGGACATTTAGAATTTCATCTATTTCCTAGTGTTGACATTACCATTAGCATCTATGTACAAGCATTTTAATATTTGTTTTCAATTGTCTGGGGAATATAGCTAGCAATATAATTGGTAGGTCATATAGTAATTTTAAATTTAACTCATTAGCAATCATCAAATTATTTTCTACAACTACTGTACCATTTTATATTCTTTCCATAAATATGTGGGGCTTCCAATTTCTTCACATGATTACCGACATTTATTTATTTATTTATTTATTTTTTTGTAAACAAATGGGATACATGTTGTTTCTCTGTTTGTACATGGCGTAAAGGCATACCATTTGTGTAATCATAAATTTACATAGGGTAATGTTGTTTGATTCATTCTATTGGTCATAAAGTGTTATCTCATGGCATTTGGTAGGGTTTTGGTGTCATAATTTGGTTCCCAAAATGGCTTCTTCATATAACATAGCTGCACATATGTCACCTTGTTCTCAACACTACAAGACAGTTCCCCAAGAAAAATGGAGGGACAGTGTGCCTCAGGTGCAGGGAGGGGAAATTGGTCAAACTTTAAACCTCTCCAAGTAATTTCTTTCCCAATAACAATGGTCACTAGAGGAGAGGGGGCAGATCCTGTATGCTGGGACCTGAGCTTTTACCTTTCCTCATTTCAAATTAGCCCTAAAGGGAGGCACAGCAAATATTAAATCTCTGGGAAGTAGTAGATCCCAGAGAAAGTAAAACCATGATCAAGATTGGAGTGCTCATCCTTGGGATCTGGACTTCTCTCTCCCAAGATAATAATGAGTTTAAACCTTCTTACTACTACCTTTCTAAGTTAGTTTTAACATGTACAGCTAGCCCCTATCTGTCAAAACTGCATATTCACAATCTCCAATGAAACTCTAAAACTCAGACTCCTTTTGTAAATTCACATATTCAGAAAATGGGCCATCCTGGGCCTGATTGATGGACTTTGCTGCAGAATAAAAGAAAGCTCACTGATCCAAGGTTTGCTTCCTGTCTCCTGCCTCTGTCATTTGTGAGTCATGAACTTACAAAGTGGAACACTGTTACATCCTGGCCTAAGAGGTCATGCTGTCAGATCTTAAAAGGGAGAATATTTAGTCCACAGGCCATTATTTAATACTAGTGGAACCCATTTCTGAGTTTTTTATGACTGGCAGCTTTGATCCCCCACCCTCAATAAGATAGGAAACTTAATTGTCAGAGAATGAGTGTAATGGGCCCCCAAATCCTTTTTTTTTTTATGTAAAGGTAATCTGTGAGTTTAAACATTTTAGTCCACTCCTTTGTCCCAGAGTGTCAAGAATATGGAAATGTGTGTGGACCCAATTGAAGGTTACCAAAAGTTTAGACTTAAGAGCTAAAAGCACACAGTCAAATATATAGTCATGAGCCTTGGTACCTTCACATCTGAACAACATAGATTCCAATAATTAGCCCAATTAGCATCAAATGCTTTTTGATGTCTGTTCAGCAAGGACTCTGTTAAATGATTGTTTTATTAAAACATCATTTTTGTCTTAGGTTCATATCCACAGGTGACCCATTCTGCCATGATAGTTCCCAAGAAACAATCTGTAGGATGAACATAGTATTACCCACATCTTAAAGATCCAGATAAAGACATAGATAAAGACATAGATAAAAATGTCTTTATCATAGATAAAGACAAAGAACATCCCACAAACTGTGGGTAGTAGGTGGGAGCCTTTAAAACAGACCAGATAGGGGAACATTTCCCCAAATTTCCAATTCCCACTTAACCATAACTTCTACACACAAATGTCTTGAGGAGGAGGGACCAAATGTGTAGGATCAGGGTTTGGATATGTATAAAAAAAATGTGGCTCAGTTCAGGTTCCAAGGTAGCTCAGACCCTTAAATTCGTGAGAACAAGGACTCTGGGGTGCCTGGTCTGAGTCATGCCCCAATGAATTCACCCATAAAACCACTCCAGACACAGGAATTTATACAAGAGATTCTATTAGGAGGATGACCAGAGTGTCTGGTCTCAGGGCTGGGAGAGAGAGAGAGAAAAAGGTGGGAAGCTTCTCTTAAGTGGTGGAATTTCATGGGCTAACAAAAATAGGGCTAATTCCTAATGACAAAGTTCACGGGTTAACAATGGTCAGACCAGTGGCTCCCAAGAATTTTTCCAGACTGACAATCTGGGTTTTAAAATGGTGTGCATATATGGGGGGGGGGAGCATAATGGCGGCAGCAAAATGGTAGCTCTGATGCCAATAGTAGGTACACAGGGGAGCTCAGAAAATGGACAAGCTGTGGAGACTTACCGATTTCAGTTTTATTTTTTTCAAATAGGCCACAATGGAACAATTCATAGACTTTTAGGAAAGGAAGGTGGGTGTTCCCTGAAGCAAAATGGACTCTGGAAGTTGCTGGGATGGTCTCTATGTATTTCCCTTTACTCCCAGAAGGAGCCCCTCTGATTATACCCAAGGCATACTAGCTTGTCTCCTAGCTTTCCAGCAGTCAGCTCTCAAAAATATCAGCCTTACTACCTCAGAATGCAAGTGTGATTATATGAGATGCTGCTCTCAGGTCTCATTTCGGTCTCCAGTTTTGTTACTGAAAACTTGGTCCTTGTCACCAATGTCAATCCAATAATAAGGACAAGATTTTGAAGTTCTTATTTATTTCTGAGCAAAAGAGAAACACAGGGAATCCTGACCCAGAGGCAGTAGTTCTGCCATTTGGGGAAAACAGCTATTTTAAAGAAGATATACAAAGACTGCATTCTGGGCTGGGGAGATAGCTCAGTTGGTAGAGTGCTTGCCTTGCAAACACAAGGCCCTGGGTTTGATCCCCAGCACCACAAAAAAAAAAAAAAAAAAAGCTGCATTCCAGGTGGGCCCTGGCAGGGGTTCTCAGGTGCATCCTGATGGTGTATTAAAATTCACTAGTAATTTGGGATTCAGCCACTTCCTAGTTCTGGTGACATCTCCTTCCAGTAGCAAACATATAACTCAAGGGAATCTTGTTCCCTGACCCCAGGTTAGGGAGGGGGAGAAAGAGAAGAGAAAAACACAAACAAGTCACTTTTAAAATAAGCAGCAAAGGCTTTGTTTAAAAGTCACAGTGGATCTGTTATACTCTCACTTCCACTTTAAAGTTTTTCTTTTATTTCCCCGCATTAGAGTTCACTCTTTATAAAATGAATTCCATTGTTTTGAAAAATGGCAGGCATTCATTTATGTTTTAACCCAGCAGAGGACAGGAAAGTTCCTTCACCTTTAAAGGTGTGTGTGTGTGTGTGTTTGTGTGTGTGTGTTATTGTTGTCTTTTTTTTGTTTTTGTTTTTTTTTTGGAAAGAGTCTTGTTGGGATGCCCAGGCTGTACTCACTCTTTTGGGTTCATGCTATCCTGCCTCAGCTTCCTAAGCAGCTGGGACTGCAGGCAGAGGATGCAAGATCACATCTACTTTTTATCTAAAGGCTGTAGTTTTGTCTAACCCTAAAACCCAGTAGTTTCCAGTCTATTCTACATTGTCTCCTTTTCAGAAATGTCATGTAAGTGGAATGAAATAAGTACCCTTTGTATCCTGGTTTCTTTGACTTTGCAAAATGTGTTTAAATTTCATTATTGTTGTTGAGCTAATCAGTAGGCTACTCTTCTTTGATGCATGGGAATTTCTTGGAAGAAATACATTTACTTTTTCATGAATTTGTAAAAGAATGTCTGCATTCTTTCCAACTTACCATGTCACTGAATGAAGCTGCTGTCAACACTTGCATATGCAGTAGTGGTCCACTTAGGACTTTGAATATAGTCCATGCCATGCTGCCTCTGAGGTTTCTTTTAAAATGAACATATTTTCTTTTCCTCTTCTCTCTCTCCTCTTCCTTCACTTGGGGGCAGGGAACAGAATTAAATTTTTCCCATTCTAGTTCCAATTATCAGTCTTTGAGTGCCCACCCACCAAAGGAACCAAGTAATTAAGACATCAAGGATGACACCAGAAGATCTCAAGAATTGCTGTCTCCCAATGTACCATGTGAATCCTAATTCCCCCACAGGGATTACCTGGCAGGTAGTCTCTGAATAGATTCCAAAGAGAAATTACCAGTTCCCTTCAATGAGCAGAATCACAGCCTCTGTGTCTGGAGTTCTCTGTGCTTCCCCTTTGGTAGCAAAGTTCTAAACCTACATTCTTTGTTTTTCTCAAACCCATGAACTCCTTATTAAATTTGCATTCAGTGACATGCCTTCAGTAACATACACTATTTCTGTGGGCATCAGTTTACAAATAATTTGGGTAAATAATCACTGTGTCATAGGGTAACTTTATTAAGGATAAAAACTCAGGGTTTCTTCTCCAGAAGAACATATTTGACTTCTGAACAAAAATCAAGGAGATTCCTATGATCTGCAATCAACCACTATTTGTTATTCTTGGGTTTTGTGTAAAGTCCTGTTACTTATGAGTGGTTATTGGGATCTTCCAGTATTTAAAATTTTATTTCCCCAGTGGTATGTGCTGTTAAGCATCTTTTCAAATGTCAACATGATGTGTATAGAGCTTCTTTGGAGGGTCTTTTCATGTCTCCATCTTTCCCCTCCACTCTTGTCACTTTCTGCAACACTGTGGCACAGAATCCTGTCATTTTAACTAGTTGGATATGACCATAAATCTAGGCACTACTATTGTGATTTTGATTATTTTATCATTTAGTAGGTATATATGCTGCAACCTATTTTACGACTTACCTCTAATTTTGACTATTTCTTTACATCATAATTTTGAAGACAAAATTACCAGACAAGAGTAGTGATACCATAAGTAAGTAGAAGATATATGATATTGTAATATTTCTCACAGTTCATCTGCTGAAATATTCAGTGACATATAGTGCTCTCTTCTATTTAGAAATGCAACTTTATTTTTTTCCTTTTTCTAATTTGAATAATACTACAAATCCATACTTTCCATGGCATGAAATGTCAAGGACAGCAATTTTCCATGTATTCCTCTATAATTTGAATTTGACATTGTGAACTCATGTGAAACACTTTCCCAGAAAATGAAAAGACTCTTGCTACCTAAGGCAACATACCCCTTTGTAGCTGCTGCTTAAATAATTCCATAACAAGAATTCTTCTTGATTTTCAGACACCTTGCAAGGTAGCTCACACCCATAATCCCAGGGACTTAGAAGAATGATCCAGGATGATCACAAATTCAAGGTGAGGCTTGGAAAACTTAGGAAGGGGCTAAGCAAATTATTGATAACCTTTCTCAAAATAAAAAGCTATGGGGACATGTCTCAGTGCTTAGTCAATACTGGCTTCAATCCCTGACCCCAAACAATGACAACAAAATGATTTGGACCCAATTTACCAAAATGCAGTGAAACATTTAGAAATTATATTTTGGCATTTTTAGAGTCATGCCATCAAATTGCTTTTATTTTTAGGATATTTTCTTATCTGTTCATGAAAACACTGGAAACTACTTTTTTTTTTACATTTTAAAGAGCTGTTTCTTTTTTTTTAATTATTGTAAACAAATGGGATACATGTTGTTTCTCTGTTTGTACATGGCGTAAAGGCATACCATTTGTGTAATCATAAATTTACATAGGGTAATGTTGTTTGATTCATTCTGTTATTTTTTCCCTTCCCCCCACCCCTCCCACCCCTCTTTTCCCTCTATACAGTCCTTCCTTCCTCCATTCTTGCCCCCCTCACTAACCCTAACTCTAACCCTAACACTAACCCCTCCCACCCCCAATTATGTGTCATCATCCACTTATTAGCGATATCATTTTTCCTTTGGTTTTTTGAGATTGGCTTATCTCACTTAGCATGATATTCTCCAGTTTCATCCATTTGCCTGCATATGCCATAATTTTATCATTCTTTATGGCTGAGTAATATTCCATTGTGTGTGTATATATATATATATATATATATATATATATATATATATACCACATTTTCTTTATCCATTCATCAATTGAAGGACATCTAGGTTGGTTCCACAATCTGGCTATTGTGAACTGAGCAGCTATGAACACTGATGTGGCTGTATCTCTGTAATATGCTGATTTTAAGTCCTTTGGGTATAGGCCAAGGAGCGGGATAGCTGGGTCAAATGGTGGTTCCATTCCAAGTTTTCTAAGGAGTCTCCGTACTGCTTTCCAGAGTGGCTGCACTAATTTGCAGCCCCACCAGCAATGTATGAGTGTACCTTTCTCCCCACACCCTCGCCAACATCTGTTGTTGCTTGTATTCTTGATAATCGCCATTCTAATTGGGGTGAGATGGAAACTACTTTTAAAGATATTTATACATGTGCATTTTTATGGGGTACCTTATGGTAATTCAGGACATGTGTATAGTTTGTAGTGATCAGATCATGGTAATAAGCATTTCCGTCTCTTCAATTATTCATTATTTTTATGTGTTGGGAATTGAATTTTGAAACACATTTTAGATTGTTTTAACCGATGGTTACCATGCTGTACCAAAGAAGTACCAGAAGGGATTCCCCAACTCTGCTCCTGGTGCCCCTCACTGATCTCTTTCCATCTGTCCTCTCCGTATTCTTTCAATTCTCTGATGACCACTATTCCTTTCTCTTCTGTTATATTTATTTATTGCTTTTCCCAAATAAATAAGAACATGTGGTGTTTTTCCTTCTGTATATGGTGTATTGCATGTGAAATAATGAAGGTCATTGGGCACTTTTTATTATGGTCAGATGCACATAACAGAAAATTTTCAACTTTGATGTTTTATAATAGTACAGTTTAGAGGCAGCTAGCATATTCATACTATTGTGAAAACAATTACCATCCATCTCCAGCACTTTTTCTTCTTCCCAAACTACCCCTGTGTTTGTATCAAATACGAATTCCTCACTGACTCCCTCCCTCAGTCCCTGGTAAATGCCATTCTGTTTTTCTGTCTATAAAATTTTCTACTCATATTTCTACCTTCTACATTAAACTATTATAGCATTGGTTCTTCTTTTTTTAAAATTACTTTTAGCTGTAGATGGACACAATATCTTTAATTGATTAATTAATTTTTATGTGGTAATGAGGTTACAACCCAGTTCCTCACACATGCCAGGCAAGCACTGTACTACTGAACTATAATTCCAGCCCCAGCATTTGTTCTTTTGTGACTGACAAGTCCTTGTGATGTCATGAAGGTTCACAAATTACTTGCTCAAGAATTTGTTCTTCTGTTTCAGGCTGAATAATATTCAATGGTATGGCCAGGCTATGTTTTGTTTGTATATTCAGATGCTTTTGGACATTGCGTTGTTTCCACATTGGGCTATCATGAATAATGCTACTAGGAGCACATGTGTACATGTGATAACTTGAGCTCCTACATTGAATTCTTTCAAACAGATCAATCAAAGGACAATTGTGGTGGTGAACACCTGTAACCCCAGTGGTTAGGGTGGTGGGACAGGGGGATCATTAATTGAAAGCCAACCTCAGCAAAAGTGAGGCACTAAGTAACTCAGTGAGACCCTGTCTCTTAATAAAATACAAAATAGGGCTGGGGATGTGGCCCAGTGGCTGAGTTCCCAGAGTTCAGTCCCTGGTGACCCCCAAAATAAATACATAAAACTAAAAAGACAATTGATGGATCAGGTGGTAGTTCAGGAAAATAAATATTGATATATTTGGTTGGACAAATACAACTCACTGAAGCACTTTTTAAAAAGTGCTGTACACTCTTAATGTCTTATAAGTGGCTAACCAAGGCCATGAACATGAGACCTTTCTGATAAAAATCACTTGCTGACCCCAAGCACACAGATTGGACCCTTATGTAATTTCAAAAAAGTAAATGATTGCTGTTTCTAGTACATATTTTTATTCACTTGTCTCAAAGTAAACGGATTTAGCAAAACACACATATATCCATATTCACTTAACCCAGGGATCATAGAGTCTGTGCTGTGATTTACTGTTCAGAAGCCATTATACATTCAGAGAAATTACCTATCACTCTAGTGAAACATGTTTTGTCTTTCCCAAAAAGGATTTCAAACTGTTAATAAATTGTTTTTCAGTACTGATTAGCAATAAAGGGCTGGTTGTGGCATAGCCATTAGCCACCATCATCTGGATAAACTGACAAAGAGGGTCATTGTTCCACATAGTTCTTAAGGAAGAAAAGATACAGTCCAAACAGTACATGAGCATGAAGAAACTCATGAGCAGCAGGATGGTCCTGGTGGCCCTCTGTACAGGGGATGCTCTGGGAGAAAGATTGGTGGCATGAAGGTGCTGGAAGTGCTTCTTATGCCTGCACAAGAGGGTCACCATGTACCCACTTGAGAAGGTCATGAACCCTATAAGGAAGACATCCTGGAATACACCTAATACAGAAAATAAATGCCTGAGGAAGTAGCTCAATGGTAAAATCATGCAGGTTTCAGTAATAATTACAAGACCACATGAGGTCACATTGGGGATGGCAGTAGGAGAGATTGAGAAGTGAGCACTCATGGACATGTGGAATACCCACAGGAACACAAGGGAGCACAGGCTCTAATGTGGGGACTTATGTTTGAACTTTGCCAAGCAGGAGCTCCTGGGGCTGAGGGTGATGGCCTGGCAGACACTCACCAGGCAGGTGGCATAGATGGAGAAGCCCCTCAGAAACCTGTACAAGTAGATCAGTGATTTACATTTGTTGTCATCCCAAAAGACCTGAGTCACAAAAGTATTTGTAGCAGTGTGCCCAATAATTATCAGCAAACCTATGTGGGTTAGGGCCAAGAGTACAATTATCAAGTCAATGGGCTTGAGCTTGTGCTGGAGAAGGAACCTGAAGATGTGGAAGAGAAGAAGGACGGTGTTGGCTGAGATCCCAATAACAACTTCAGAGAAAAGTGCATTTCTCATACTAATAAGATCATATAGTTGGTTGGTCTTTTTCATCTTTTGGGCAAAGAATCACATTATATCATAGAAGAAAAGGAAGAGAAAGTTTTTATTTCAAATAGTAACATCATCATCAATCTCAACCTCCACATATATCATCAGGAAATGTGTTCAATCACCCCCACACACACTTTTCCCCCTTCAGTACTCAAGTCTCTCTGACAACCCTCCAGTTGCCATTCTCCTGTTATTACCAAATCAGGTCTGGATCATATAACAATTTTTGGTTTCCCACTGTACATCACCTTTTGTATCCATGCACAATTACCATATGCTATTGAGAATAGCTATAGGTAATAATTCAATCTTTGTTTTTTCTGGGGATTTACTTTGTTTTCATATTTTTTTTTGAGATGCTGGGGATTGAATCCAGGACTTTGTGCTTTCAAGGCAAGTACCCTACCAACTGAGCTACATTCTCATCCCATTTTTATCTTTCTCATCTTGATAAATCCCCAGATACGTATGAGAAGCTCTACGATTTGTGCTGAATTCAATTGGGAGGAATGCATAATGGTAGGGAATTCCAATTTTGTAAACAACTAAATGTCAATGGAATAGGTTTACAGTTAAATATATCATTTCAGTGTTGTCTTTTTTCTGGTTTATTACCAGACCTATATCTTAAAAATATGAACTGAGACAACATTGAGGAAAATACACTGTAAGACACATCGAATTTGTATCTATGATCTTCCATTGAGTTCAAGAATGACCTTGAGCAGTCTATGATGGTAAACACTGATCATCTCATATATGAAATATGGACAGTCAGCTGACATATATTCTACAAGTATGGTTAAAGAAAATGAAGTACCAACTGTGGAAATGTTTCAGAAATATAATGACCTCAAGAAATATTATGATTAAATCATCATTATGATTTAATTATGCCATTTCTCATGCATGTGGCATGGGAGGTTTAATTCATTTCTTTTTATAATGACTACTTCTGTTGCTTTCTCAAAATTTCCAAGATGTTAGAACATTTTAGCAGTTTGTATATAAATATTTTTGGTGGTACTTTAGTACTATCTTTGAATCCTAGAGTAACTATCTGTCTTAAATTCTGTTATTATTATCACCAAAATAACTATCCTAAGTGAGCCAAGTCCAGTTATCAAATATTAGTAGAAATATATTCTAATATTTTCTACTCAGTCATCTGTACTTAGGGTGTTAATTAAAGTCACAGTTAAAATAGATTCAGGGTCATTCCATTGTAAGGTTTTCATTAAAGAAAGAGCATGTCACCCAAGTCTGAATGGACATCCTAAAGAGTTACAATTTTCTTCTCCATGAAGGAAGCAAGTTTTCAGTTCAGAGACTGAAGCACAAAAGTGGTACTGAAAATTTTATATTGAACTACTGATGGAATATTTTCTATAGAAAGCATATTTGAGCTGTAACTCAAGTGTCTTAAAATACATATGTATTTTAAATCATTCACAGTCACATATTGAAAAATAACAGTTATCAAAAAAATCTTGTGTGTGAGGCTAAATCATTTCATGATGCTGTAGAAATGTCGATCTAAAAGGCAAGATACTAAGAAAAAACAGAAAAGTTAAATATCCATGATCATGGAGTACTATTTAAAATCCAAGGTGACATAGATACTTGGTTAAAACATTGAAGAGTTGAGTTTTGTTTATTTCGATTTTTAATTGGAGTCTACTATTTGTATTTGGATATGGAAATCAACATTATAATTCAGCATGTGTATACAGTGTGTAGTGATGTAATCAGTGTACTTCCCATCTTCTCAAATATTGTCATTTTTATGCTTCAAATCTGTCAACACTTCTCTGGTTATTTTGAATTGTATAAGTAGTTATTATATAGTGTCCTCATGCTATTGTGCTACTGAGCCCAAGAGTTACTTTCCCCTCTTAACTGTTTTTGGCTCCCCTCACCCATCATCTATCTCATTCTCTTTCTTATAATAGGTCTAGGAAGTTTTCTGATTTTGGTCTTTTTGTGATCATCTGTTTCAGGTTCAATGCAAGAGAACCAACATGGAGTATTAGTGGAAAATGAAAACTCTCTACCATCACTAGGAAAAGATGATCTTTTCCCCAAGCAATGATCAGGTAAAGTGACACAATTTTCTCCATTCACTCATTCAATATTTTGGGGTTGTCTCCCATGATGTCTAGAAAGATGAAAACAAAGATATAAATCAAATGTCCATATGTGTCACTAAGATTTTGTTCTTTTTGTGAGATCTGTGTACATATAAATGTCATGTGCCAAATCTAATAAATTTATTTCACAAAGTAAAATATTGTATGGATATTTCTATGGTATAAGTTGAAATAATCCATATTAGCATGTAATAACTGACTTCATAAAATTGTTTTAGGCCAGTTGCAGTGGCATATTCCTGTAATACCACTGGCTTAGGAGTCTGAGACAGGAGGACTTCAAATTCAAAACCAGTCTCAGTAATGTAGCAAGACCCTAAGAAACTTAGCCAGACTCTACCTCAAAATAAAAAATAAAAAAGCCTGAGGATATGGCTCAGTGGTTAAGTGCCCTGAGTTAAATCCCTGGTTAAAAAAAAAAAGTCTTAATATTACCTTTTCTCAACAACAAAATGTGCATTATGAAACAAAACAGAAGAAATAACATTCTTTCACATCATTTCTGTGACATACAGGATCTTATTTAATTCATTTAAACATTTGACCCTTACCAAAACAAAGTTTTCTAGCACTCTTTGAATAACATGCTTTAATTACCTGTGTCCTAAGGCTAGTGGATGACATTAACTTCACTTTCATTGAGTCTGTAGTCCTACAACCTGGAGTAATGAAAAGCAGGAGTGTATGGGTGCCATGAATTTGCAATAATAATCGGGAATTCATTGATTTCTTTTTGTTCATTGCCTTAAAACCATTGTAAAATTGTTTCTGAGAGTAAATTTTTGAATAACTAAAAGAAAAATCTTAGATCCTTTCCAGACAATATGCTTCAAAGGAAGGGACAGAATTTGATGTAATTCTCAGCACAACTAATATTTCTCCATATAGTGCCAGGAGAAACCCCAGAGAAATACTCTAGTCATGGTGCTATGTCCAGTTTTGTAGCACAACCAATCATACCACTAAATGATGCACATTGAGTATATATGATTGGGGCTGGTGCTATAGCTCAGTTGGTAGAGTGTTTGCCTCGCTTGCACAAGGCCCTGGGTTCAAACCAGCACCAAAAATAGTATATATGATTAAAATTATGGAAATATATCTTGGCAGTATTGTAAAGAAAGCTGTATTTTAATGGCCATGCTGATGTAACATTGTTGTTATAAAGCTTCCTGGGAAATGGGAACCATTCATAAAGATAAGCTCAGGGAAATCCTGAGGCATGTCTCTTCCCAGCTGTTCCCCATTTTGATCATGCCTGGCACAGTAGAGTCTAGGAAATCAGGGGACTGAATACAAGCGCTCTGCCTTCAGTGGGGTGATGTCAAAAACACTCCTCAATTTAGGGTCTCAGGAGTGTTGCCACCAGTGTTGTACCTGGATGTCCTCTTGTACCAGGTGCAAACATATACCTTACACCCTGGAGAACAAAAGCTGCCCCCAGACAGGATATTCTGTGTGTAATCACAGGGAGTTTAATATAAATTTCTAAAATAGTTCTCATTTGCAGAATCCACATCTGGTAACAAGAAGTAAAAGCGAAGTCAGCAGATGAGTAAAACAGATCACATATGAAAAACAGAAATGTCTGAAAACATTTAGAACTTTTTTTTTGTTAGAGCTGATAGTGAAGATTGGGATGTCCTCATGGTTAAGGCTCCTTTTATATCTACATCAAGGAAATATTTATGTTAGATATTGTGCCATCCTGCTGTCACCAGCATTGTGAGCAGTCATATGATACATACATCATCATACCTGTTCCCCCAAACCAGTGATAACATCTCAGGTAGTGGACTTGAGCTGGAGGCCAGAAGTAGAGAGAATTACAGGAAGAAGACACCCCTCTGCAGTTCCCACTGTGAGTCTGGGTTCTTAGGATTTTTGGTGTGGGCAGATTCCAGGGTGAAGGAGTGAAGGGAACACACATCTGTTCTATCATCTGCAGTGTGAGCATCTTCCTGCCTCTATCTCAGGAATGAGATGACAGATAAATCCTATTATTTATTCACCACTTAGCTTTGCATGTGCAGCCTCTCGTGCTTTGGACTGTCATTATCACAAAGCTCAGCTTCACCACTGTTGCCACTCTCCCCTTTACCCACTTCTATTCACTAAGGAAAAAGTGGGCAAAAGGGATTTGGGTGGTGAGACTAGTCCTGTTTCAAGCAAGTGGGTTTGTGACTGAGGTTAATGTTGGCAGCACCCTCTGCCTTTTGGCACTACTTTTGGTAAAAATCTTTGATGCGCACTAGAGAGAGATGGTTGGCACCTCAGGGAAGACAAAACCATCACTAAGCAGGTGTGAGTCCTGCAGGTAAATCTACTGGGAAACACACAAATTCCAGCAATGTAAGGAGCAAAACCAGGGACAAATATTTGGACAAATGAATGATAGTTATTTGTGACTAGTCAAAGTGATAATTATTGATTGCTCTTTAAATTGTCAGGGTTGTAAATTACAGCTCAGGGTTCACACTTACAGCTATGATATTGATATTATCACTATTTTAAATTCATCTGAGAAAAGCCATTAGAAGAAAAAGTGTTCTTTTAAAGTAAAGAGACAGAAAGTCCCCAAGGTGCTTCTTTGCAGACCCCAAACTTTCATTACTGGAAAACTCAAACAGTTCTGCAGGAAATTCTCTCTATCTGATTGATGTGGTGTAAGATTTGAGTCCTACTTTCCTGTGTGACAGCTTTTCCTATTTTGTCTCATGTTGTACTTTGTGTCTCCGTGAAAAGAAAAGGAGATATATTCACATTTATCTGCTCAAGCTGATTACATGAAAAACCAAGTTTTGTTAAAAAAAAAAAAATGAAAGCTAAGTACAGTGACCAGGGATTTGAGTGACCTAAATGATCCTCTAAGCAAAATCGAATCCAGGCATTTCCATTGTGATAGAAATTGCAAAGGGTACTTTTTTTTTTTTTTTTTTTTTTATTTTTTTAGTGACTGAATTTTAAAGAACTAATGAACACAAATACTTTTTCTCAAAATTGTGAATTATATTCTTGGGTGGTTTGGTGCCATGAATGGAATATTGCCACTATGTTCATTAGACTTTTTAAAAAATGTTTAATTTATCTCCAAATCTTGTCATTATGATTCTCTTATTTAATATTTCCTAGCTGATACAGAAAAGGGTAAGGAAATTTTTAATTTGTAAAATTAATTTGAATGCAGACTACACCACAAGATTTAAGTATATATTTTATACCAGTGCAAGTTTCCACTCTATGAAATGAGGTTTTGATCACAGAACCTCATTTCCTTATAAAGAATACAAACCTTACAATTATTCAAACTATGGAAGTCACTTACAATAATAATAGCTCTTTTTGATTTTTAAACATGACAGAAGCAATAAATAATAAAAATATTTAATTAAAACTTACAGCTTTCTTGATAATATATATCCAATTAAGTAATATATATAGTCTCTAGAGTAGATACCTTATGTAAGTTGTTTCACTATATGTCATTAAACTTAAAAAAGTGGAAAATTAAATTAATTGATATTCCCTATGCAAAAACTTGACTAATTTTAGGAGATTTTAAATAAGAGACTAACGTTCTTAGAAGGACTGTTAGATCTGATATCTCCTCTGCAACTAGTGGAAACCTCAATAGTAGGCTCAAATTTTCTCCTTCCAGAGCCTCACTGGGACCCACCTGCACTCTATTCTGCATCTGAGGAAAGAGCAGCACAAAACCAGATGGCTGAAGCAGGGGAGGACTCCAAGAAGCTGAGAAGAAGCCAAAGAGTTGTAAGTTTTTAGGAAAGGGTGTTTTTAAGTCCTGTATCTCCAGGCCTGTAATTTTATTATCTGTAGAAAGGTGAGAAGATCCCACTAGAGAACACAGAACTGTGGCTTTCCCAGTGGAACATGTCACCCCTCTCTTAATTTTACTTTATTCTCTTGTGGATAACAGCAGTCCTGGGAGACCTGGGTTCTAAACTTTTTGCTAAGTGCCCTGGACACATCTGGAGAGGGATCTTGTTTGGTATTACATCCCGGTCATGTTGAGACCTTTGTTACTCTCATTCTTATCCTAAGATCAAATTAGCCCAAACCTATTCCACAGTTTACATAGCCTCTAGCTTGGGGTGAGTGATTTCTGGCAACTCCCATGGTTTCCAAGTGGCTCTGAGAGTCTGCTTCCTACAGTATGTAAGGGACCCACAGTCCCTAGTCTGTTCTCATATGGAACTCCTGGTTTCTGGGTTGGTTCTGTATGCCACCATTTTCAAACTTTTAAATGTGTTACAAGCTCCAAGTAATATACTGAAATTAATCTAGTATAAAATGGAAAATAAACAAGTAGAGGCAAATTTAAAAGTCACAGTTTGAGGAGATCCCTGGAAGATTGAACATAGAGCTGAGGCAGAGCCCAAGCCAGTGTCTGCTCTAAGGAACCTGCATGAAGAGCCCTCATCTTTACTAAGAGAGGCGGGTGAAGTCCTGCATTTTCTATGTGAGAAACCATGTAAAATTAGTACCAATCTCCTGTGTACTTTATGGGAAGTTTTATAAAACATTGAAGACCAAATGGAGTCCTGTGACCTAGAGTCAGAGCAAAGTAAAATCAGTTGAAGCAGACCCACTGATGTTCCAGGTTTTGGAATCAGAATAGAGGTCTTTATGACCACCATTATCAATATGTGAATGGTTATGACAGGTATGATAACAAATAAAAAATAGTTATTTCTAGAGAGAATGGGAAATTTGAACTAAATTGAAATATATATAATGAAAAGTGTAACATCTTTAGGCTAAAATTCCATATGGATGGAAAGTTACAACAAATGCCAAGGCACGAGACCTCCAAAGCCACATGAAAGGAAAACATAAAACAGGAGAAGAGGACTAGTGAACAAGATTTCCATCATTTGTGCAATTACACTATGCTCTTCTGGGCAGGAAGCAGCACAGGTCTTCATGAGATATAAAAACACTTATCCCCACATGCAGCCCAATCCTGGCTCAGCCTCACCTCTTCCTTTGGTGACCTGGACTCTGCCCTCCTGTGTGGTCTGGTAGGGGTCATTGATCATCAGTGCCTCCTTGAATCCTTTCCCTCATGTACACTCTTCCCCTGGGAGGCTTCTGGGGTGAGCCATGGCTCAGAAATGGCCAGTGTCCTCCTAAATTTTTGGAGTCTCCTTTTTTGTGGAACCAGAAGGAGCTCTCTGGAGAGGTAGTGAGGTATAAACAAACATCCTTGTTCTACTGTGGACACTGTGTGACTTTGGGCAGGTGAGTCCAATCTCTATCTACATTTCCCTAATTTTTAATAGAAAAAAGACTCCATCCCTAATTGTGAGGATGAGGGATAGATACACAAATAACTGTGCTGTGGCTCCAACCAGCTAAACAAGAATCTCTAGGCATTAGGACTCAGTCTTTGGATTTATAAAAGCTTTCATGGAGATTCTCAGATGTAGTGTCTAGTCTAGAGTAAATGTTAATGGACCAAGCTCTGGAGTGGATCAGCATGCATTTGAATTCTGGCTATTTATATATGTACAGTCTTGAATAGATTTTTAACCTCTCAGAAGCTCTGTTCACTCATCTGAAAGATGGGCCTGAATCATAGTAGGTACTTGGTATACAGTGAGTGTTCCCTAAGCCAGGGAAGGACAGGTATTTTTTTTCCACTTAACTGGTGGAATACATAGTGGTAGCTCCATGCCTGGCCCAGCACTGGCACTTCAAATAGATACCTGTAAGTGAGTAAGTTAAACTCAGGTATTTGTTTAGACATAAGTGTGAGGAAGTATTATCAGTTACTAAGAATAAAACTTGTATCTTTTGTATAACGTTAGAAACTGCATTTCTCATCCTCCTTTGCAGGTAATTGTAGCCATGATTATGTTTTGACTAATAATACTTACATGGAAGCCACATCTCATTGGTCTTCAGCTTTTGGCTTCCATTAAAAAAATTAATTGGTGCACTACAGTTATTCATGTAGGATTCATTGTGTCATATGTTATGTTCACATAACATAATTTTGTCAATTTAATTTTCTAGTACTCTCCATAGCTTTCTCCTTCTTCCTCCAATTTCCTTTTCTACTCCACATTTCTTCCTTTTGTTTTCATGAGCTCCTTTTATTTTTCTTCTTTCTTCCTCCCTATCTTCCATCTTTGGGAGAAAACATTTGACTGTTGACTTCCCGAGTTTGGCTTTTTTATTTAACATGACACTCTCCACTTCCATTCATTTACCTGCAGATGGCAATATTTTCTTCTTCTTTCTGGCCATGTAAAAATTCATTGTGTACACATGCCACATTTATTTATGTGTTCACTTTTTGATGAGCTTCGACTTCTTCCATTACTAGATTATTGTCAATAACAGTGTTATAAAAATGGTTCTGCATGTATTTCTATAATATGCTGACTTTAGATCTTTTGGACAAGTAGGGATGTAGTGCAGTTATGTGATAATTCCATTCCTAGATTTTTGAGAAAACAGTATAGTCATTTCTACATTAATCATACTAATTGACAATCCAACAGTATATAAAGATTTCTTTTATCTGCCTCTTTGACAGCATTGATTATTATTTACATTAATGATGATTGACATTATAATAGGAGATGAAACCTCAGTGTTTTGATTTGAATTTCCCTGAGTGCTAAAGATGTTCAATATTTTTTTCACATATTTGTTGACTATTTCTGTTTTTTCATTTTTCTTATTTTTTTAAGAAATGCCTTTATAGTTAATTGGTACATTTATTTACTGGGTATGGGTGGGATTGTTAATGGTTTTTATTTCTTCCTATATTTTGCATATTAATCTTCTGCTGGAAGATTACCTGGAATTTTTTTCTCACATTCTGTAGGCTCCTTTCACAGTTTTAATTATTCTTTTCTGCTGTGCAGAACATTTTTATTTCAAAGTCATCCCACTTACTGATTCTTGATTTTATTTCTCAAGTTTTAGCTGTCTTAGTAAGGAAGTTGTTGCTGGTGCCAGTCTGTTGGAGGTGAAGCTATTTCTCTTTTTTTCCAACTGCACTATTTCTGGTGTAATTTCTGGGTCTTCAATGCACTTTTGAGATGATTTTGTGTATGCAGGGTGAGAAATAGGGATGAAGTGTTACTCTTCTACATATGGATAACCAGTTTTCCCAGCACCATTTATTTAAAAGACTTTCTTTTCTGCAGTGAATGATTTTGGCATCTTGGTCCAGGATCTGATGATGTAAGCATGTGTATTTGCCTCTGCTTTCTACTCTTTTCCATTGACCTTCATGTTTATTTTGGTGCCAGTACCATGCTGTTTTTGTTACTGGAGCTCTGTAGTATATGTTGAGATCAGGTATTGTGATGACCCCAGCATTGTTCTCATTGGTCAGGGGTGCTTTAACTCTTCTAGGTCTTTTATTCTGTTGTATGATAGGATTATTTTTTCCAGTTCTGTGAATAATTCCACTGGTATTTTCATGGGGATCACACTGGCTCACAACTGATAATATGGACATTTTAGCAATATTAATTCTGCCTACCCAAAAACACTGGACTTCATTCCATCTTCTAGTGTCTTTCTCTCACTTTAGTTTTCCATAAGTTTGATTATAAATTTCCTTAACCTCTTTGATTGGATGTATTTGTAGAGATTTCTTTATAGGGTATTGTGAATGTTATGTTTTCCTCTTTTCTTTTTCAGCAGATTCATTATTGATATCTACAAAAGAAATTGAATTTTATATGTCAATCTTGTATCTTTCTCTGTTTTGAATTTGTCTGTTCAGATGCCTTTTGGTGGAGTGTTTTCATTCTTTTTTTTTAAATACATTTTTATTGTAAACAAATGGGATACATCTTTCTCTGTACATGAAGTAAAGGCATACCATTTGTGTAGTCATACTTTTATATAGGATAATAGTGTTTGAGTCATTCCATATTTTTTCTCCCCCCACCTCCCACCCCTCTTTTCCCTCTACACAGTTCCTCTTTCCTCCCTTCTTACCTCCTTCCCACCCCCCACTGTATGTCATCATACACTGATCAGGGAGATTATTCATCCTTTGGATTTTTGAGATTGGCTTATCTCACTTAGCATGATATTCTCCAATTTCATCCATTTGCCTGCAAATGCCATAATTTTATCATTCTTTATGGCTGAGTAATATTCCATTGTATATATGTACCACAGTTTCTTTATCCATTCATCAATTGAGGGGCATCTAGGCTGGTTCCACAATCTGGCTGTTGTGAATTGAGCAGCTATGAATATTGTTGTGGTTGTATATCTGTAGTATGATGATTTTAAGTCCTTTTGGTATAGGCCGAGGAGTGGGATAGCTGGGTCAAATGGTGGTTCCATTCCAAGTTTTCTAAGGAACCTCCACACTGCTTTCCAGAGGGTCTGCACTCAGCAGCAATGTATGAGTGCACCCTTTTCCCCATATCCTCTCCAACGCCTATTGCTGCTTGTATTCTTGATAATCGCCAATCTAATTGGGGTGAGGTGGAATCTTAGGGTAGATTTGATTTGCATTTCTCTTATTACTAAACATGTTGAACATTTTTTCATATATCTGTTGATTGCTTGTAGATCTTATTCTGTGAATTGTCTGTTTATATCCTTAGCCCATTTGTTGATTGGGTTATTTGTGTTCTTGATGTAAAGTTTTTGAGTTCTTTATATATTCTGGAAGTTAGTGCTCTATCTGAAGTATGAGTGGCAAAGTTTTTCTCCCACTCTGTAGGCTCTCTCTTCACATTGCTGAGAGTTTCCTGTGCTGAGAGAAAGCAATTTAGTTTGAATCTATCCCAGTTATTGATTCTTGCTTTTAATTTTTGAGCTATGGGAGTCCTGTTAAGGAAGTCTGATCCTAAGCCAACAAGGTGAAGATTTGGACCTACTTTTTCTTCTATAAGATGCAGGGTCTCTGGTCTGATTTCAAGGTCCTTGATACATTGTGAGTTGATTTTTGTGCACGGTGAGAGATAGGGGTTTAGTTTTATTCTGCTGCCTATGGATTTCCAGTTTTCCCAGCACCATTTGTTGAAGAGGCTATCTTTTCTCCATTGCATATTTTGTCAACTTTGTGTAGTATAAGAAAATTGTATTTATTTGGGTTTGTGTCCGTGTCCCCTGTTCTGTACCATTGATCTACCTGTCTATTTTCGTGACAATACCATGCCATTTTTGCTACTATTACTTTGTAATATAGTTGCAGTTCTGTTCTTGTGATACCCCTGCTTTTCTCTCCCTGTTAAGGATTGCTTTAGCTATTCTGGGTTTCTTATTTTTCCAGATGAATTTCATGATTGCTTGCTCTATTTCTGTAAGGTATGTCATTGGGATTTTAATTGGAATTGCATTGAATCTGCATAGCACTTTTGGTAGTATGGCCATTTTGACAATATTAGTTCTGCCTATCCAAGAACATGGGAGATCTTTCCATCTTCTAAGGTTTTCTTTAATTTCTTTCTTTAGTGTTCTGTAGTTCTCATTGTAGAGGTCTTTCACCTCTTTTTTGAGATTGATTCCCAAGTATTTTATTTTTTTCGAAGCTATTGTGAATGGGGTAGTTTTCCTAAATTCTCTGTCTGAAGATTCATCACTTATGTATAAAAATGCATTGGATTTATGAGCATTAATCTTATATCCTGCTACTTTACAGAATTCACTAATGAGTTCTAAAAGTTTTCTGGTGTAATATTATGGTTCCTCTAAATCTATAATCATTTCATCAGCAAATAGGGATTATTTGAGTTCTTCTTTTCCTATTCCCTTTAATTTATTTGGTTTGTCTAATTGCTCTGGCTAGAGTTTTGAGGACAATGTTGAATAGAAGTGGTGAAAGAGGGCATCCCTGCCTTGTTCCAGTTTTTACGGGTAGTGATTTCAGTTTTTCACCATTTAGAATGATATTGGCCATGGGCTTAAAATAGATGGCCTTTACAATGTTAAGGAATATTCCCACTCTCCCTATGTTTTCTAGTTTTTTTTTTATTATTGTATACAAATGGGATACATGTTGTTTCTCTATTTGTGCATAGAATCAAGGCATAACATTTGTGTAATCATACGTTTACATAGGGCAATGATGTTTGATTATTCTTTTTTCCCTTCCCCCAAACCCCTCCTACCCTTCTTTTCCCTCTATACAGTTCTTCTTTCCTTCATTCTTACCACTCCCCTTATCTGTAACCCTAAACCTAACCCTAAACCTAATGCTAACCCCTCCCACCCCCCATTATATGACCTCATCCACTTATCAGTGAGATCATTCGTCCTTTAGTTTTTTGAGATTGGCTTATCTCACTTAGCAAGATATTCTCCAATTTCATCCATTTGCCTGCAAATGCCATAATTTTATCATTCTTCATTGCGGAGTAATATTCCATTGTATATATATGCCACAGTTTCTTTATCCATTCATCACCTGAAGGGCATCTAGGTTGGTTCCACAATCTGGCTATGGTGAATTGAGCAGCAATGAACACTGATGTGGCTGTATCTCTGTAGTATGCTGATTTTAAGTCCTTTGGGTATAGGCCAAGGAGTGGGATAGCTGGGTCAAATGGTGGTTCCATTCCAAGCTTTCTGAGGAATCTCCACACTGCTTTCCAGAGTGGCTGCACTAATTTGCAACCCCACCAGCAATGTATGAGTGTTCCTTTTTCACCACATCCTCGCCAACACCTGTTGTTGCTTGTGTTCTTGATAATCGCCATTCTAATTGGGGTGAGATGAAATCTTAGGGTAGTTTTGATTTGCATTTCTCTTATTACTAGGGATGTTGAACATTTTTTCATATATCTGTTGATTACTTGTACATCTTCTTCTGTGAAGTGTCTGTTCATTTCCTTAGCCCATTTGTTGATTGGATTATTTGTATTCTTCATGTAGAGTTTTTTGAGTTCTTTATAGATTCTGGAAATTAACACTCTATCTGAAGTATGGTTGGCAAAGATATTCTCACACTCTGTAGGTTCTCTGTTCACATTGCTGATAGTTTCCTTTGCTGAGAGAAAGCTTTTTAGTTTGAATCTATCCCAGTTGTTGATTCTTGCTTTTATTTCTTGTGCTATAGGAGTCCTGTTAAGGAAATCTGATCCTAAGCCAACAAGTTGAAGATTTGGACCTACTTTTTCTTCTATGAGATGCAGAGTCTCTGGTCTGATTCCAAGGTCCTTGATCCATTTTGAGTTGAGTTTTGTGTAGGGTGAGAGATGGGGTTTAATTTCATTCTATTGCATATTGTTTTCCAGTTTTCCCAGCACCATTTGTTGAAGAGGCTATCTTTTCTCCATTGCATATTTTTGTCCCCTTTGTCTAGTATGAGAAAATTGTATTTATTTTGGTTTGTGTCCATGTCCTCTATTCTGTACCATTGATCTGCCTGTCTATTTTGGTACCAATACCATGCCATTTTTGTTACTATTGCTTTGTAGTAGAGTTCAAGATCTGGTATTGCAATACCCCATGCTTTGCTCTTGCTACTGAGGATTGCTTTAGCTATTCTAGGTTTTTTATTCTTCCAGATGAATTTCATAATTGCTTGCTCTATTTCTGAAAGGTACATCATTGGGATTTTAATTGGAATTGCATTGAATCTGTAGCACTTTAGGTAGTATAGCCATTTTGACAATATTAATTATGCCTATCCAGGAACATGGGAGATCTTTCCATCTTCTAAGGTTTTCTTTAATTTCTTTCTTTAGTGTTCTGTAGTTCTCATTGTAGAGGTCTTTCACCTCTTTTGTGAGATTGATTCCCAAGTATTTTATTTTTTTCGAAACTATTGTGAATGGGGTAGTTTTCCTAAATTCTCTTTCTGAAGATTCATCACTTATGTATAAAAATGCATTGGATTTATGAGCATTGATCTTGTAACCTGCTACTTTACTGAATTCACTTGTGAGTTCTAAAAGTTTTCTGGTTGAATTTCCAGGTTCCTCTAAATATATAATCATGTCATCAGCGAAAAGGAATAGTTTGAGTTCTTCTTTTCCTATTCGTATCCCTTTAATTTCTTTGGTTTGTCTAATTGCTCTGGCTAGAGTCTCAAGGACGATGTTGAATAGAAGTGGTGAGAGAGGGCATCCCTGCCTTGGTCCAGTTTTTAGGGGGAAAGCTTTCAGTTTTTCACCATTTAGAATAATATTGGCCATGGGCTTAGCATATTTGGCCTTTATAATGTTAAGGAATGTTCCCACTACCCCAATTTTTTGTAGTGTTTTGAGCATGAAAGGATGCTGTATTTTATCAAATGCTTTTTCTGCATCTATTGAAATAATCATGTGATTCTTAACTTTAAGTCTGTTGATATGGTGAATGACATTTATTGATTTCCAAATGTTGAACCAACCTTGCATCCCTGGGATAAAACCCACTTGATCATGGTGCACTATCTTTTTAATATATATTTGTATGCGATTTGCTAAAATTTTGTTGAGAATTTTTGCGTCGATGCTCATTAAGGATATTGGTCTGAAATTTCCTTTCCTCAATGTGTCTCTGTCTGGTTTAGGTATCAGGGTGATATTGGCTTCATAGAATGAGTTTTGGAGGGTTCCCTCCTCTTCTATTTCATGGAATAGTTGGAGGAGTATTGGAATGAGCTCTTCTTTAAAAGTTTTGTAGAACTCGACTGAGAACCCATCTGGTCCCGGACTTTTCTTTGTTGGTAGGCTTTTGATGACCTCTTCTATTTCATTGCTTGAAATTGGTTTATTTAAGTTGTGTATGTCCTCCTCGTTCAGTTTAGGTAATTCATATGTTTCTAGAAATTTGTTGATGTCTTCGAGGTTTTCTGTTTTGTTGGAGTATAGATTTTTGAAATAGTTTCTAATTATGTTTTGTATTTCACTCGTGTCTGTTGTGATGTTTCCTTGTTCATTCCAAATATTAGTAATTTGAGTTTTCTCCCTCTTTCTCTTTTTTAGTGTGGCTAAGGGTTTATCAGTTTTATTTATTTTTTCAAAGAACCAACTATTTATTTTGTTAATTTTTCCAATTGTTTCTTTTGTTTCAATTTCATTGATTTCGGCTCTGATTTTAACTATTTCCTGTCTTCTACTACTTTTGGTATTTGTCTGCTCTTCTTTTTCTAGCACTTTGAGCTGTAGTGTTAAGTCGTTTGTTGATTTCTACTTCTTTTTTTGAATGCGCCCCATGAAATAAGTCTTCCTCTAAGTACTGCTTTCATAGTGTCACAGAGATTTTGATATGATGTGTCTTTGTTCTCGTTTACTTCTAAGAATTTTTTTATTTCCCTCCTGATGTCTTCTGTTATCCATTCATCATATAATAGTGTATTATTTAATCTCCAGGTATTGGAGAAGTTTCTGTTTTTTATTCTGTCATTTATCTCTAATTTCAATCCATTATGATCTGATAGAGTACAAGGTAGTATCTCTATCTTCTTGTATTTGCTAACAGTAGCTTTGTGGCATAAAATATGGTCTATTTTAGAGAAGGATCCATGTGCTGCTGAGAAGAAAGTGTATTCGTTCTTTGTTGGATGGTATATTCTATATATGTCCATTAAGTCTAAATTGTTGATTGTGTTGTTGAGATCTATAGTTTCTTTATTCAATTTTTGTTTGGATGATCTATCCAGTGGTGAGAGAGGTGCGTTAAAATCGCCTAGTATTATTGTGTTGTGGTCTATTTGATTTCTGGAATTGAGAAGGATTTGTTTGACGTACGTGGATGAGCCAATGTTCGGGGCATAGATACTTATGTTTATGTCTTGCTGATTTATGCTTCCCTTAAGCAGCATATGATGTCCTTCTTTACCCTTCTGACTAGTTTTGTTTTGAAGTCCACATTATCTGAAATGAGGATGGATACTCCAGCTTTTTTGCTGTGTCCGTGTGCATGGTATATATTTCTCCATCCTTTCACCTTTAGTCTATGGGTATCTCTTTCTATGAGATGAGTCTCTTGCAGGCAGCATATTGTTGGGTTTTTCTTTTTAATCCAATCTGCCAGTCTATGTCTTTTGATTGATGAGTTCAGGCCATTAACATTCAGGGTTATTATTGTGATATGATTTGTATTTCCAGTCATTTGACTCATATTTGTTTTTGACATGATTTGGTTTCTCCTTTATTTGGGTATTCCTTTAGGCTAGTGCCTCCTGTTGCTGATTTGCATCATTGTTTTTCATCTCTTCCTCATGGAATATTTTGCTGAGAATGTTCTGAAATGCTGGCTTTCTTTTTGTAAATTCCTTTAGCTTTTGTTTATCATGGAAGGATCTTATTTCATTGTCAAATTTGAAGGTAAGTTTTGCTGGGTATAAGATTCTTGGTTGGCATCCATTTTCTTTCAGGGCTTGTTATATGTTGTTCCAGGCCCTTCTAACTTTTAGGGTCTGGATTGAAAAGTCTGCTGATATTCTTATTGGTTTCCCCCTGAATGTAATTTGATTCTTTTCTCTCATGGCCTTTAAAATTCTGTCTTTATTTTGTATGTTAGGTATTTTCATAATAATGTGCCTTGGTGTGGGTCTGTTGTAGTTTTGTATGTTTGGAGTTCTATAAGCCTCTTGTACTTGGTTTTCCATTTCATTCTTCAGATTTGGGAAATTTTCTGATATTGTTTCATTGAATAGATTGTTCATTCCTTTGGTTTGTTTCTCTAAGCCTTCCTCAATCCCAATAATTCTTAAATTTGTCCTTGTCATGATATCCCATAATTCTTGTAGATTCTTTTCATGATTTCTTACTATCTTCTCTGTTTGGCCAACTTTTATTCAAGATTAAATAATTTGTCTTCAATGTCTGAGGTTCTGTCCTCCAGGTGTTCTATCCTATTGGTTATGCTTTCTATGGAATTTTTAACTTGGTTTATTGTTTCCTTCATTTCACATATTTCAGTTTTTTTTTTTTTTTCAGTATCTCTAACTCTATTGAAATGATCTCTTGCTTCCCGTATTTGGTCTCTAACTGTTGATTGGTGCAATCATTTAATGCCTGCATTTGCTCTTTCATCTCCTCCTTCAATGCCTGCATTTGCTCTTTCATCTCCTCATTTGCTTCCCTAATCATTTTAATTATGTACATTCTGAACTCCCTTTCTGACATTTCTTCTGCTGTGCTGTCATTGGGTTTTATTGATGTAGTATCTAGGTTTGTTTGGGACATTTTTTTCCCTTGTCTTCTCATATTGGTCAGCTGTCAGTGGGACCCTGAGATATTGCAGATTTCCTCTATTGGCTTATAGTGTCCTGGTAGATTTCCAGTGTATCACCTCCCAGCCTTCAGTAGCCTGATGTCTTGGAGGAATTTGATAATGCAGTGCACCCAAAGAAAGCTTCCCCTAGCCCCCTACTAGTTCCAGGGTTTGGAGCTGGCTCTGTGGGGAAAGGCTCTCACTGGGGGCCTGCATCGTGCAGCTGGCTGTGTGGGAGGAGCCCACCGCCGGAGTGTGGAAGGCTACCTGGGGAAGACTCTAGCTGCCCTGCCCTGCTCTGATAAGCCACCCCTATCTGTGCCTGCCACCCAGGCCAAGCTTTACCCAGTGGGCAGACTCACCCGTGGCTCTATTTCAGTCCGAGTCTCTCAATGCCTCCCCTTCTTAACTCCTGGGTTCTGGAGCGACTGGGGATGCAGTCACCCTCTAGGCCGCCATCTTGGATCACTCCGTGGAAAAAGCCTGCGGCCGGAGTGGGCAGAGCTGCCTGAAGAGGTCTCTGGCTGCCCTGCCCTGATCCCAGAGGCTGCTTGTGGATTGAAGCTCTCCATTGGTTTGGGGACTTGTGGTTGGCTCTATGTAGAAAGCCTCTCACTGGGCAGTCTGCTCCGAGAAGCTAGCCTTGAAAGGCACCTCCCACCGCAGGGGTCCAGGCTGCTTGGGGAAGTATCTGGCTGCCCTATCCTGGTCCCTGAAGTTGCTTGCGTGCCGGAGCACGCTGTGCTGGCTCCGGGACTTGGAGCTTGTTCTGGTCAGAAAGGCTCTCACTAGGTGGCCTGCTCCGAGAACCTGGAGAAGCTGGCTGTGTGGGCAGGGCCCACCACCAAAGTGCACAGGGCTGCCTGTGGAAGACTCTAGCTGCCCTGCCCTGCTCCTATAAGCCACCTGTATCTGGGCCTGCCACCCAGGCTGAGCTTTACCCAGTGGGCAGACTCACCCGTGGCTCTATTTTAGTCCAAGTCTCTCAATGCCTCCCCTTCTTAACTCCTGGGTTCTGGAGCGTCTGGGGGTGCAGTCACCCTCTAGGCTGCCATTTTGGATCGCCCCATGGAAAGAGCCCTGTTTTCTAGTTTTTTGAGCATGAAGGGATCTGTATTTTATCAAATGCTTTTTCTGCATCTATGGAAATAATCATGTGAATTTTTTTTTTTTTTTGGTACTGTGGATTTGAACCCAGGGCCTTGTGTTTGCAAGGCAAGCACTCAACCAACTAAGCTATATCCCCAGCTCAATCATGTGATTCTTGACTTCAATTATATTGATATGGTGAATTACATTTATTGATTTCTGGATGTTGAACCAACCTTGCATCCCTAGGATAAAACCCACTTGATCATGGTGCACCTTGTTAATATATTTTTGTATGTGATTTGCTAATATTTTTTCAGAATTTTTGAATTAATGTTCATTAAGGATATTGGTCTGAAATTTTCTTTCCTTGATGTGTCTCTGTCTGGTTTAGGTGTCAGGATGATATTGGCTTCATAGGATGACTTTGGGAGGATTCCCTCCTCTTCTATTTCATGAAATACTTTGAGAGGTATTGAAATGAGTTCTTCTTTAAAGGTTTTGTAGGACTCCGCTGAGAACCCATCTGGTCCTGGACTTTTCTTTGTTGGTAGGCTTTTGATGACTTCTTCTATTTCATTACTTCAAAATGATCTATTTAAATTGTGTACATCCTCTTGGTTCAGTTTAGGTAATTCATATGTCTCTAGAAATCTGCTGATGTCTTTGAGATTTTCTCTTGTTGGAGTATAGATTTTCAAAATAGCTTCTAATTGTGTTTTGTATTTCACTTGTGTGTGTCGTGATATTTTCTTGTTCATTCCGAATTTTAGTAATTTTAGTTTTCTGTCCTCTTCTCTTTGTTAGTGTGGCTAAGTGTTTATCAATTTTGTTTAGTTTTTCAAAGAACCAACTCTTTTTTTGTAGCAGAACATTTTTTAAATTTTATTTTATTTTTAAAAAATTTTTTTATTGTAAACAAATGGGATACATGTTGTTTCTCTGTTTGTACTTGGAGTCAAGGCATACCATTTGTGTAATCCTAAATTTACATAGGGTAATGTTGTTTGATTCATTCTTTTACTTTTTTTCTTCCCTCCTCACCCCTCCCACCCCTCTTTTCCCTCTATACAGAACCAACTCTTTATTTCATCAATTTTTTCTATTGTTTCTTTTGTTTCAGTTTCATTGATTTCATCTCTGATTTTAACTATTTCCTGTCTTCTACTATGTTTGGTCTTTCTCTGTTCTTCTTTTTCTAGGGCTTTGAGCCATAGTGATAAGTCATTTATTTGTTGATTTTTTCTTATTTTATTGAATGCACTCCATGAAATAAGTTTTCCTCTAAGAACTGCTTTCATAGCATCCCAGAGATTTTGATATGTTGTTTCTTTGTTCTCATTTACCTCTAAGAATTTTTTAATTTCTTTTCTGATATCTTCAGTTATCCATTCATCATACAATAGCATATTATTCAATCTCCAGGTGTTGGAGTATTTTCTGTTTTTCACTCTGTCATTTATTTCTAATTTCAATCCATTATGATATTGTGGAACACATGGTATTATCTCTATCTTCTTGTATTTGCTAACAGTAGTTTTGTGGCATAATATATGGTCTATTTTAGAGAAGGATCCATGTGCTGCCGAGAAGAAAATATATTCGCTTTTTGTTGGATGGTATATTTTATAAATGTCCATTAAGTCTAAATTATTTATAGCATTTTTGAGATCTATGGTTTCTTTGTTCAATTTTTGTTTGAAGGATCTGTCCAGTGGTGAGAGAGGTGTGTTAAAATCACCTAGTGTTGTGGTCTATTTGATTCCTGGCATTGAGAAGGATTTGTTTGATGTATATGGATGAGCCACTGTTTGGGGCATTGATATTTATGATAGTTATGTCTTGCTAATTTATGCTTCACTTAAGCAGTATAAAATGTCCTTCTTTATCCCTTCTGACTAACTTTGGCTTGAAGTCCACATTATCTGATACAACGATGGATACTCCAGCTTTTTTGCTGTGTCCATATGCATAGTATGTTTTTCCTGTTCTTTCACCTAGTCTGTGGGTATCTCTTTCTATGAGATGTGTCTCTTACAGACAGCAAACTGTTGTATCTTTCTTTTTAATCCAATATGCCAGTGTATGTCTTTTGATTGATGAATTCAGGCCATTAACATTCAGGGTTAAAATTTATATATATATATATATATATATATATTCCTGGTCATTTGGTTCATTTGTTTTTTTTTTGATCACGACTTGATTTCTCCTTTATTTGGTTGTTCCTTTAGGGTAGTTCCTCTCTTTGCTGATTTACATTATTGTTTTCCATCTCTTCCTCATGGAATATTTTGCTGAGAATGTTCTGTAATGCCAGCTTTCTTTTTGTAAATTCTTTTAGCTTTTGTTTATCATGAAGGATTTTTTTCATCATCAAATCTGAAGGTAAGTTTTGCTGTGTATAAAATTCTTGGTTGGCATCCATTTTTTTTCAGAGCTTGAAAAATGTTGTTCCAGGTCCTTCTAGCTTTTAGGATCTGGATTGAAAAATCTGCTGATATCTGTATTGGTTTCCCCCTGAATGTAATTTGATTCTTTTCTCTCATGGCCTTTAAAATTCTGTCTTTATTTTGTATGTTAGGTATTTTCATAATAATGTGCCTTGGTGTGGGTCTGTTGTAGTTTTGTATGTTTGGAGTTCTATAAGCCTCTTGTACTTGGTTTTCCATTTCATTCTTCAGATTTGGGAAATTTTCTGATATTGTTTCATTGAATAGATTGTTCATTCCTTTGGTTTGTTTCTCTAAGCCTTCCTCAATCCTGATAATTCTTAAATTTGGCCCTTTCATGATATCCCATAATTCTTGTAGGTTCTGTTCATGATTTCTTACCATCTACTCTATTTAGTCAACTTTGTTTTCAAGATTAAATATTTTGTCTTTGATATCTGAGGTTCTGTCTTCCAGGTGTTCTATCCTATTGTTTATGCTTTCTATGGAGTTTTTAATTTGGTTTATTGTTTTCTTCATTTCAAGGATTTCTGTTTTTTTTAATATCTCTAACTCTTTATTGAAATGATCTTTTGCTTTCTGTATTTGCTGTTTTAACTGTTGATTGGTGCGATCATTCAGTGCCTGCATTTGCCCTTTGATCTCATCCTTCAATGCCTGCATTTGCTCTTTCATCTCCTTGTTTGCTTCTCTGATTGTTTTGATCATGTAAATTCTGAACTCCCTTTTTGACATTTCTTCTTCCATGCTGTCATTGGATTTTATTGGTATACCATCTAGGTTTGTTTGGGCCATTTTCTTCCCTTGTTTTGTCATATTGTTCAGGTATCTACCCTTCTAGTAGAGAAACTCTGTAAAATTGTAGCTTTCCTCTATTGACTAATATTGTCTCTGTAGAATTCCAGTAACTCACCTCTTACAGTAGCCTGAAGTCTTGGAGGAACTTGAAAATGTAGTGCTCCACTAGGAATCTGCCCCTCTAGGGGTGGTGGCCTTCAGGTGGGGTATATTCTCTGGTGGCTCTGAGTTGGTCCCGAGTCTCTCAATACCACCTTTTGTTGGCTCCTGGGTCTTGTCAAAGGTCCTCTAGCCTCCTGTAGTTGTCTCAGGAAGGGAGTTGTCCTTCCAATGACGAAGGCCACACCTTCAGGAGTAATTCAAAATGCCTGCACCAGCCTACAAAGAAGCTTCTGGCTAACTCCGTGATGGTGACAAACCTCAGTGTGGTGGTCGGGTGGTGTTGTTCACTGATGGCATCTGTCTTGGCCTGGTGGTTGTGTGGGTTGGCTACCTGCCACCCAGCTCCACAAGGCAGGCAGTTTGGATATCCCTTGCTACCTCCTCCATTCAAGTGGCCTGACTCACCTGCCAGTTTGCTCCACGACTGCGACCAACCAGTGATGGCACCTGTTTTCATTCTTATATAGGATGAAATGATCTGCAAACTGATCATTTGACTTCTTTCCTTTCTGTTGGTATCTCTTTTATTTTCTCCTCTTGCCTAGATGCTGTGACTAAAATTTCCTGAGCTGTATCAAATAGAAATGGAGAGAGTAGGCATCCTTCTCTTGATCCTAATTTAGAAGAAATGCTTTCAGTTTTCTCCTGCTCAGTGTGATGTTGTCTTTTAGTTTGTCATATATAGTCTTCATGATGCTGAGGTAAGTTGCTATTGAGCCTAATATCTTCAGGGTTTTTATTATGAAATGGCACTAAACTTTTTCAAGGCTTGTTCTGCATCTATTGAAATGATAATGTAATCTTGTTCTTAATTCTACTTATATGGTGAATTATGTTTATTTATTTGCATATATTGAACCACCCTGGAATCCTGGAATGAAACAAAATGGATCATGATGTACAATATTCTTAACACATTTTTGAATATGTTTAGCTCATATTTTATGAGGTATTTTTACAACTGTATTCTCAGACAAATTGCTCTACAGTTTTCTTTGTGTGGTTTGTCCTTATGTGGTTTTGGTATTGGTGTTACATGAGCACCATTAAATGAATTTCAAAGCATTTCCCTTCACTTACTGTTTCATGGAGCAATAATATTAGTTATTTTATAAATGTGTGGTAGAATTCATTTGAGGTTACACAAGGTCCTCTGCTTTTACATTTCAGATGACTTCAAAATACATATTTTTAGTTTAGCCCAGTGATGCACACCTGTAATCCCAGGAGCTTTGGAAACTGAAGCAGGAGGATGGCAGGTTCAAAACCATCCTTAAGAACTCAAAGAGGTCCTGTATCAAATAAAACATTTTAAAAAAGGGCTGGCAAAGTATCTGAATGTTTAAGAGCCCTTCAGTTCAATCCCTAGTACAAAAAAAATTATTAGTGATTTATAATTATCTCCCAGTTTGTTCATTATGACATATCCATGTATGTGCAAAACATCATTTGATCAGTCTCATTCTTCAGTGCCTCAGTTTTCCCTCTCATGCCCCCTCCTTGCAAGCCTCTATTTTTCTCTTCTTCTTTCTGTTTTTGTAAGATCCACTCTCTTCATTCCATTTTTGTTTTTACAATACACATAGGAGAGAAAACACTTGATCCTTGACGTTCTGAGTTTTTCTTATTTTGCTTACCATGATGTCCTCCAGTTTCATTCATTTCCCGCAATTGACATAATTCCGTTCTTCTTTATGGCTGAGTAGAATGAGTACAACTGTGAAAAATGTGTAGATGCTATTTTCTGGGAATGTCACGTATCAGCACACAGGACCTCCCATGTTCATTCCCAGGTGATGTCATGTGAACCAGAAAACAGAGACCCAGGGAAGAGAAGACAATATCTGAAGCATATAATGGACTCCTGTCTATGGTTTTGACTGCTTTTACATCCATTGAGCAGCCTGGGCACATCCAGAGTGTCCTTCATTTTCTGTGTTGACAACTAATCTATGTCTGTGGCCCAGGTTTCCATGATAGTTTTCTTCCTGAGAGGAAATAGTTAGCCTGAAGGTGAAAACTCATGATTCTGTAGGTGTTCCCATGACCAGATTAAAACAGTGTACCATCTCTCTGCATCCTAAAATGGTAAGATGAGGATTCTCTTTGAGTATTTTCTTCTTCTTTTTTTTCCTGGTCCTCAGAGCAGTTTATTAATAATGCACAGTGGTCACACCAAGAGGCACCAGTCACTGGCTGCACCACATAAACAGTATAAAGCTCTATTAGTAGTGCAAGAAATTCAAGGGCGCAGCTGGAAAATGGGGGCAGATAGGCTAAAAACTAGAATGCTCATTCCAAGATTCTTTTCATAAATCTTTTTACTCTATGAAGTAAATACACTGAGAAACAGTGAAAATATATTTACAATCATTTCACATGGACACTACCAACACATTTAATTTAAAAAACTGTTTCTTTGCCTGTGTCTTTCAAAGAAAAACTTAAATGTAATTTTAGTTTTTAAAAAATACAATAAAGAAATAATTACATTTTTTAGGAGGAAAATATAACTTATAGCCAGGGTCAATCAATTCTGAATATCTAGAGTATAAAAATTAAAGTCAAAATGTAAAGTGAGTATTTCATTTCTCATTAGAAAATCAGCTAGAAAGATGATCTTGTTCAAGCACCTTTGGTTCCTGTGGATGATGGTCTTGTAGGTACCACCAGGGGTCTCCCACAGTGCAGCAGGTCCTGGGTCCTTGTGTGCTGGGAAGCCAGTGCCCTGGTGTCTGAGGTGCCCTTGGCAGCCACAGTCCAGCAGGGTGGCTGATCACAGTGGTCCCTGGGCCTCCAGCAGTGCTTTGTCTCCTTCCTTCCAGCTTCACAGTATGAACACAGCCCATGGGTCAATGAGAAGACAGTAAGAGCAGGACCAAATTGAGTTGTCTCTTTAAAACCAAGTCATGAGCTAAAAGTGTTGTACCCCTTAAACATCATTTTAGGAAAAGGGAAAACAAGCGGAGGAAGGTGGTAGTTCATCCTCTCAATGCTGTATGAACATGTGAACCTCAGGGCATCCTGCCTGTGGTGGTTTTGGCAAAAGCTTGCTTGACATCTGCATGACCAGCAGGACTACCTGGTTCCAGTGGGGGACCCTGGAGCATGCAGGAGGCAGATGTTGGTGGTAGAGGAGGTCACCCCTCTCTCTGGGGGGGAGGCTGCTGGCCCCTTTCTTCTGCCCACCCTCAGGATGTGCTGCCTGGGGTGAGTGCAGGGCTGTGGGAACCTACTGTCCCCTAAATGGGCTTCAGAGTTGTCCTCTGCAAAGGAGCTGTGTTGGCAGGGCCTCTCTCAGGCCCCAGGGGGCCACCCGTGAGAACCTGTGCACAAGACAACACTAAGTAGAACCAGGCAACACCTCTGAAGCCCTCTGGTGCCCAAGGTTGGCACACGTGTTTTTGGTGTGATCACCAACCCACCAGCACAGATCTGGCTATTTAGAAACAGCCAAAGAAATCTGGGGACAAGCAAAAACAAGGTGGATGCAGGACTGGACAACACCTAGGTACACACAAGAGGAATGGGCAGAGACATATGTGTGACTGGTGAGCATCACTGCAAGTGAAGAGGGAAGTTTCCAGAAGTTTCCATGCCAGCAGGTCCACACTCACCTGGACTCACATCTGGGCCAGCCTGGCCAACCAGACCAAGGGCCCACAGCCCTGGCCAGCATGCTGCTTCTGTGTGAAAGGCTGGGCAAGCAACAAGACATCATACAAACCTAACAGTGGGGTGCTGGCTGGTGACATAATGCCAAGTTGTGGCCCAAGGAGAACCCCAGGAATGACAAGAGACTCAGAATGAGGCCTGAACCCACAGAGCAGCTCCTTTGCCTCTGTTCTAGCCACCACTCCATGCTGGCTGACCTCCTGCAACCCCATTGTGAACATGGCCACCTGCTGAACTGATAGCTGGCCATTTGAAGAGCCCTGACTTCCTCAGAGACTGCCTGGCCTTCACCAACTTGACATGAGGACAGAGGCTGTGGAGTGCTTGGGTGTTTTCCAGAGACTGGCTGGCCTTGGCAGACATTTGGGGAGATGAGGCAGGTGACCAGTCACCTCTGAGAGGATCCTGGAGTCACCAGTGTGCACAGGTATGTTACAAATTTTTGAAGCAAATACTTTAAACTAACTCTCTCATTACCTAGAAACATCTTGGGGCACACAGGACACTGCAGTGTCTCAGTACAGAGCCCTGCCTTCCACAGGACCCATTTTAATGGCTCAGCAGGACTGACAGTTGATTTTGACTTGCATACTCCTCAGAAGACTCATAGATGTGAGAGAGGACTACAAACATGGGGTTTGAAACCTGAAATGCTCACTGGAGCCTGCAGACCCAGCTACAAACCCTGGCTCCAAAGAGCTGTGTCCAGATGAGACTCCTGAGGCCTTGGGTCTCCACCTGAGTCATGGAACCGGTCATGGTAGTGCCCAAGGTCACCTCCCATGCACACACTGCTGATGTTCCACCAGCAGTGTGTGGTCATAGCTGTCTCCCATCTTGGCCAAGACTAGAACCTCAGTTGGCCACAATCACAACTTGGCTCAGTGCTTGTGGCAAAGATGATCCCAATCAGAAGGGTCTAGAGTTGAGAAAGTTCATCTGACCTGAAGACAGCAGAAATTTATGGCAGGTCAAGCTTTCTTCTCTTTATGGAAAATTAGTGTCACAGGATACAAAGAGGTCACAGCTCCCTGTGATGAAAGGGAAACCCTCCCAAGAGGGAAGGGGCATCCTCATGACAGTCAGCTGCTGCCCCTCCCAAGCCTCCCTCTGTGGATTCCAGCCTGAGGCCCCTGTGGTTGATGGTGGTGTGTACTGCAGAGTGGGAATGCCATGCATCTCATGAACCAGAGACACTCCTGGCAGATGGCTTCCCAACAAATTCATGTTTCAAGTGGATGTGAGTCAAGCCACCTCCAGTTCCTGCTCCAAAGTTCTTACTCACTGGAGACTGCCTTCCAACTCCACAGCAAGTCAATACAGCCCTTCAGGGCCAGACGGTGTGGTAGGAAAGCTGATCCTACCGTGAAGGTCTGAGGATGCTGACACTGGCTGGAACAGGACAGGGAAGAGTGTGGAAACACTGCTTCTGGGCACCTCTTCCTCTGGCTGACAAGAACATGCTGGCTATGAGCAGGAAAAAGGGTGCTGGGTTTGAGGACGGCTCTTGTGTTGTTTGCTATGCCTCCTAGATATCTACGTGTACAGGTTTGCAGGCAAGAGCAGAGGGCTGCGAAGAAGATGGACACTTGAGAGGCAGGGGAGGTGGAGAATGCTTCCTGCCATGAGACTGAGGTGATCTAGGTTGAGGTGAAGATGGAGAAGCACAGGAACCTTGCTCTGAGCTGGGCACATGCCTATATTTAGCAAAGGAGAAGAAAACCATGAAGGAGACAGAGAGCAGGGGACTCCAGTTAGGGGAATGAAAAACAGGGAAATGGAACAAGATAGATTTCTGAGAAGAGAGAATTGTAAAAAGAAAGGCAAGGCCTCATGTACTGAAGACCACTTAAAAGTGAACTAGAGGGCAACCAAGGAGGGACTATTATATTTGGTGCCATAGATGTTTCTGATGCTCTCAGTGGCACCACTGTCCACAGGTGGTGGGAACTAAAGTCACCTGAATGACTTATGGAAGAATAGAAGGTGGCACAGTGAAGGCAACAACTGGGTATCAAATAAGGAGGTTTAACAGAGAAAACCTATCTCCATGAGGTCATGTCATCCAGAGAGCAGTTCTGCCATTCCACACATTACCATGTGTGCACTGGCTCATGTGAAGGGAACTTAGACATCACAGCATAATTACACATTTCCTGTCCTTCCCAACACAGATTTCAAAAAGTTGATATGTTTTTCAGTACTGATAAAGACCAAAAGACTGATGGTGGCAAAGTCATTGTCCACAAACTTCTAGGTACAATGATGAATTGACTCACTTTTCCACATAATATGTACAAACATAATGCAGTCCACCAAGTGCCTGAAAACAATGAAATGCATTAACAGCAGGATGGTCCTGGGGGCCCTCTCTTCTGGGGATGCTTTTGGAGACAGGCTGGTGTTCTGACAGTGGTGACTGCCTCTTATATCTACACAAATTGGCCACCATGTACCCACTAGAGATAGGCAGGATCCCTATGAATGGGACACATTGGGATTCAAACTCCATTCTAAGAAAAAATTCAAATCACACTCTGAGCAAAGAACTCTTATCTTTTATGAGTAAGGTATTCTCAAAACACAATAGTAGGAAATGCAAAAGACTTCAGGTGAAGTTTATCAAAGAAAATATAATTAAAGGGAAGTCAGTCAATGTCCTTATCCTGAGGAATTCATGAAGTAAGATGGTGGGTGAAGTGTCAAGTCAAGAGACTTACATCCAAGACCCAGGAACACACTTATCAAAGAGAAAATAAAGTGTTGACCTACAGCAGCTTGGACAAATCCCTATAAAATTACACTAAAAATCCAAAAGCTGGCACATGGCTGAGTCCACTCAAGGCACACTTGTGATCATGCCAGGTTGTACCCAGGAAAAACAGCTTCCAGGCCTTCAGGGGTTAAGAATGTGACAGGGCTGGGGAGATGCAGAGGTGACAAGAGTGAGACAGGAGGGAAGCTCAGCACTGGAGGCCATCTGCATCCTAACTGTGCTGCTGTCATCACCCGATGAGGCCACAACACAGGTTTTCAAGACAAGGACACTCAGGAAGATTGGATACAGGGCACTGGGTCTCACATCACTATTTCTGACTCAGTGTCCGTCTCAGTTACCTCAATACAAAACATTTAATTCTTTTCATGTGCATCAGGCTCCAGGACAAAGTGATATAACCCCACTCACTGGGGGATGATTCTTGAATGATAAAGAGGTGAATGGTCCAAGCACAGAGCGAGGCACAGAGGTGAACTCCCACTTGGCTCTCAGAGATGAGCAGTGCTCAGTCAGAAGATGATAGGTAAGAAGTAGAGCCAGGGAAGGCAGGCCTGGTGAGGGTCAAGTGATGGTGAGCAATGGCCACACTCAGCCTCAAATGCATATTCAAGGCACTTATGTATGGTGAGGGTCAGATATGGGATAGTGGGTGACAGGGGCACAGAGATGATTCCCACATTTCTCCCTGGACCACTGGATTGCTGGTGCCACCAGTTTCTGAGCAGGTGAGGGGTGAAGGGCCGATGGATGGAGAAGGGGCTAGTTGTGGATGTGGTGAGTTTGTGTGAATTGGGACAGACTGCAGGTGTCATCTCTCAGCTGTATGCACAGGGTTGTAGTTCATTACTCACTCCTGGGATGGAAATTTAATGGCAATTAAGCCTCTTGTTTGGGGTAAAGGCATAAGTCTCACCCAGGACACTCAGAGGAGAAAAAAGACAGCAAGCATTTTGACTTTCTCAAGTCAAGAAGAAGGCATTTTAAGAAAGAGCCAGTGGCCAACAGTGACCTCACAGCAGATAAACATAAACACCAATTAATTCCAATTGCTTGAATTAGTGAGCTGGGTGTCACTGGTGACATGGGAAAGACAACTCTAGTCAGAGAACAAACTAAGTTTCAGCCAGAGTGATCTGAGGAGACACAGTGAACAGGACTCATGGATTCTGGAAGCAGAGAAGAAACAGAAGAACAGGAGGGGCTGAAGCTTAGCAGGACTGTGAAGATGAACTGGATGAGCAGGGAGGAAGAGAGCACAACATTCCTGACCAGAGGGACAAAGAGGATTAAGGACAGTGTGGTCCAAATACTAGGACCTATGTACAGTGAACAGCAACAGCTGGATAGTAAGCTGGCATCTGTCCACTCTGAGGGAGATGGGAAGAACCCACACAGATGTCTTTGAATTGTAACTGCAGTGTGATGCATAAGTCTGGCTGTTGTTTTGGGGTAAAACAAAATGGAAATGAGCAGTTTAAGAGTTGACAGGTTGTGGTTTTGCAGCCTAACACAGGAATGCTTCTTATGGCTATTGAGCATAGAGACTTGCAGTGGATGCAGGTACATGGAGGAAGTGAATCACAGTAGAAGAAGCAGGAGTCAAATAGAAGGGACAGAGCCCTCCCACGTTAGGCTCAGTGCAGTAAAAGTTCCTGCTGTATATAAGCTGAATTTCCTAGGCTGTTGACAGTTTTCTACTTGTATAAGGAATACATATTGTACCCACTAACTGAACAGCACCATGTTCCTTGCCTTGGTGTACCCCAAAGTTGCTTATTATAACACTAACAGCCCTGCTGTGCATGGGGCTCATGCTGTGGGAATTACCTCTCTGAGCCCTGGTGCAACTAATATACTTGCTTCCAGATCTTGGTGTTCTGATCCTCATTTCGCATGACATTTTCATATTTCAGACTTCATTGTGAATGACCTGCACAGGAAGCCCAGCAGGGTGCAATGGGACGAGTTTCTTCTATACCCACCACCTAGCCCCTGCCTGCAACACAGATAGGAAGTACATTCATTTGACTTTACAGGTTACTGTGCCCTTAATGCAGTCATTCATTACAACCAACCAGCAACTTCTTCAGGTTAATTACCAGGGAATATACCACCTGTCCTACTCCCCAGAATTCCCTATGTCTTGTAGGTCTCTCTTTAGAATCCTGCAAGGTTTAAAACTCAAGGTTAGTATTCTAGTTAATAAAATAAAATATGTAATTGAGTATTGTGAAATCTAATGATTTTGTATTTATTGAATAGCCTTCAGAATGATATGCAGATAAATTCATTTTCACCTTTTTCCATTTACATCTGAAGTCCATACCTGTGAGTTAACCACCCTTATTCATCCAGTTAACATGCTTCATTTTCCTCCATTTATATCCATATATGCATTTTAGATTGCATCATGCATGAGGAAAGTCACATTTTATGTAGACGAGAGTTTTGAACACAAAATCTAAAATGTTACACACAGAACTTGACTGAATATAAACATCTGAAACAGCTTCATTGTGACATAATTCAATTATTCTAAAATTCAGGTAAAGTTGTACAGTTCAACTTGTATATTCACAGATTTTTTAAACCATCACATATCAATTTATGAATTAATTCATTATTTCAAAAAACATGCCCTTTGTTCATGTTCCTCTAACAGTATGCACTGTGGAAATCAGTTGCTCTCACTTTCTATAGTTTTTCCTGTTCTGGCATTACATATAATAAATTATGAGGTCAAATGTTCTCAGCAGCACTATCCCAATGTGTGAGAGTATCTAAGATGCAAGGGACTCAGGGTCCTACCTCTCGTAAACATGGACACAGAAGAGAGCAAAAAAGTTCAATAGAAATTTCAAGTAATTTTAGTAAATTTTATTCATGAATAACACACAATAAATTAACATGACCTTATAATCAAAATTAAATGCAATTACCATCCTGGTTAGTCTAAATCCTACTACTGCAAGGAAACCCAAATTAAAATAGCTGCACCCTGAAGCTCTGGGTTCAATTCTTAGCACTCAAAAGTAAAACACATAAAAAATAATAGCCAGGTGTGGTGGGGTGTGCCTGCTCTCTCAGTGAGTGGAAAGGTTGTGACAGGAGACCACTGTGGTGATGCACTCCTGTAATTCCAGTCACTTGGGAAGATGAGGTAGGAGAATTGCAAGTTCAAAGCCATCTCAGCAACTGAGTAAGGCCCTAAGCAACTTAGATGACACCATGTCCCTAAATAAAATATGAAAAGATTTGGGGATGTGGTTTAGTGGTTTAGCATCCCTGGGACCACTCCCTGGGTGGCACACCCAGCCCCCTAAAACAACAACCCCAGCATTCCCATAAGACCAGAGATCAGAGACATTATTTGGAATATAAAGTAATTTCCATTATATCATTTCCATTCATGAACCATATGTACATATATAATTCATAAGTCATTATGACCATATATACAATTATAAATATAAATTTTCTCCTCGCTAGGTTAGGCTGCACTACTGCAAGAAAACCCTGCCTTAAAATTGCTGAAGCTGAAGCTCTGGGTTCAATTCACAGAAAGTTAAACACAAAAACTAAAGCCAGGTGTGGGGGCACATGCCTCTGATCCTGAGGCAAGCCCAGGCAAATTCATGAGACCCTGTCTAAAACAGAAAGGAGTGAGAATTTGCTTCAGTGTAAAGTGCCCTTGGGTTGAGTCCCTAGTATTGCAAAAACCAAAAGCAACAGCCCAAAGTCTGTGATCTGTTCTCAGTAATTCCTGGATTGGCCACATTTGACTGTCACTCAGAGGTGGTTCAAAGGCTCAGAGTTAGGGGCCGGGGCCTGAAACCCCATCCAATCAGAGGCACCGGGCTGAGAACTGTCCAATCTGCATGCAGCCAGCAAGGAGGACGGGCTTCTGAAACCTAGCACGTGCCTTGGTCTCTGAGCCGTCATTCTCCGGATCCACTTCTGGATTTTCCTCCTGTGCTCAGCAGTCACAGGTTTCTGTGCAACACAGGGAAGGAGAGACTCAGAGGGAGAACATGGGGCAGAGAGAAGACCAGGAAATGGTGAGTGTGCTTCAGGCAGCTGGAGACGGGGCGAAGCCCAAGCCCTTGGGACTGGCGGTGGTGGGAGCGGAAATGGTGGAGGGGCTGTTCCTGGTCCTCTCGGTCTGCCGCCATCATCTTCCTCTGTGGCAGCTCAGCCATTAGTCCCCATGTCTACCTCTAGTGCACCCAGTAGCTGGACCCTGTGCATGAGTGCACAGTATCCTCAGCCTCTGCCTGAAGCCCCATGAGGACATCAGGGTGCTGGCAGCCCAGTGTCTCCTGGGGTTGAAAGCAGCAAAGTGGAGGGTGATTAGAGGAGGACAAGGGTGTCCCTTTGGTGGCAGCCCAGCATCTCTGCAGGCTGTGTGCTGAAGACTGAGAGGATGGTGAAAGGAAGACCCCAATTCCATGGTGTTCCTCCATGAAAGGAGCTGTGGTCTCTAGAGGCCTCAGTTCCTCCTTCCTGCTGAGCTAGCTGAATATTCAGGAAGCAGCATCTCAAATCCAGAACTCTGGGCTCCATCCCAGCTATTTGGTGGTCTAAGAGTGAATTACTAAATTTTATTTTTTAAATTGGTTCTCTTTAGTTGCTCATGATGATTCATTTTGGTATAATTATTCAAGCATGGAATATATCTCTAATAAGGTCCCATTTCTTGTAGTTGTTCATGATTGTGAAATACACTGTGGTGTATTCTTGAGTATATACCAGAAATTTTCTAAATTTTCAGCTACAGTTCACATTCCCAGTGCCAATTTTTCCTCTCAACATTATCAGTTTGTTTCCCAGGCTATATGTCAATTTGACGAAATATTTTGTTACTTCTTCAAATACTGAATGGCACATGTTGAAGTTTTTGTTTCAAGTTTGTGAAAAATTTTTGTGAGAGGGAAGCAGGGAAGTATCACTTTACCATTTGAACAAACTGTGTGTGCCTCTCATTCCTCTGTCTTCCAGGGCACAGACACATTATCACAATATTTTGTGTTGAGATTCACCATTGATGAATTGACTGTGTGGTACTTCATTATCACAAACTCTCATGTCTTCCTGTCCTTCAAAACTGACCAATATAAGATGCCCACATCAGCTGTGTCTATAACTCCATGGGGTATGTAGTGAATATCAGTCTCTGAGACTTGTTCTCTTGGAGAGCAGTTTGAATTGTTGGTGGAGTCTCTCAAGAGAGTACCTGGATGCCCTACATCAGGGAGAAATCTCTTGACATTACATGACTCTAAATATCATTCCAAGGCCCAGGAAGCTGAGGCAGGAGGATCACAATTCAGTCAGTTGCAGCAATTTATCCAGGCACTTAGCAACTCAGCAAGACCCTGTCTGTAAACAAAACACAAAAATATTGCTGGAGATGTGGCTCAGTGTTTAAATGTCCCTGGGTTTATTCCTCTGTACCAAGAGAAAAAATATTCTTCTAAAAGAATTTTTTTTTCTTGCAGTGCTGGGGATCGAACCTAGGGCCTTATACTTGCAAGGCAAGCACTCTACTGACTGAGCGATATCCCCAGCCCAACATTTTTTGTTTTTTGTTTTTTGTTTTTTTATTTTAGTTACCATGGATAGTGCTGCAATGAAAATGGAGTTCAGCTATTTGTTTAACAGAATGATTCCAACTCTTTTAGATGTATACTCAGAAATGTAACTGAATCACATATTTCTGTTTTGTTTTCAAAATGATTTTGCAAACTATTTTTGAAAAAATGTTACCAAATTTATATTCTCATCAACAGCTGTACAAAGCTTTCCTCTTATCCATTTCCTTAAATCTTGAGCACATTTTATTTTTCATGTGTTTTATAATATCTATTCCTACAGCTGTGTTCCAGGTGCAGGAAATCTGTTTCCCTGCTGTCTTTAATCACTGATGCAAGTTTGTTACATCCCAGGCTTCCATGAAGCCACTGTACACTGTAAATAAACAGGAATCTGTGATATTCAATTTTTTTTTGCAACTGTTCTTGTGGATTTTCATCCATCTCTGTGCTTGCAAGGCAAAGCCAATTCATTTGATTGTAATGTATGGAGATTTGAACATGTTTAGTCACATTTACTCCAGAGATTGAAGTTTAAGGTTGTAATCTTTTAAGAATAGGTGTTAAATTTAGAAAGTCAGGGCCTATACAAATTCTAGGAGTAATTGTTAGACCTGGAGGTATTATTAGTGGGGTGAGTAGTGGAGGGATAGCAATCAGCAAGTGAACTGTCTCCTAGTCTATCAATGGCATACTGTATTTCCCCCTATTAAATGCATGAATCAAGCTAGATAGAAACTCTAGTACCAGCAATAGCAGGTGGCAGAATATTCTGTCAAATTTCTGCTAAGGAAATTTCACAACTTAGAGATATAATTCCTCTTCCCTGATCCCTGTTGATGAAATCCATGGATATACTTGAATACTCATAGAAAATCTACACTTTTTGTGGTTTGATATTGTATATACTATTTGTTTCTTTTTTTTTCTGATAAAGGTCAAATTTTAAGATGAAAGCTGAGAAGGGGAAAGCAACGATAAAGAATTGCTGAAACTTGCAGAGGAAAAAAAATAGCAGCAGTTGGTAGCAATTCAGAAATGAGGATATTTTCAAGTTCCTTTAGGAAAATGCCCCCAATGACTTAGTTCAATCAAGGCCAATTTCTTGGTCACATTAATTATTCAGTGTGTGTTGGGAGTAGTTCCACTTATTTTGTCACCTAGCACCCAATGTGAGGGAACTCCATCTTATCATAGCTGTTTCAAAGACAGAGTCAGGAAATGTACTGTACAAAATGATGTAGCCTATCTTGATAATATGGGCAGTGGCACACATCATCTGTTCATGGTTTGTTGGTCAAAGTAAGTCACAAAACACTGTCTTAACTTCTTTTGTTTTCCTTTTTAAAAACCACTTATTTGGATCTTTGGAGATTTGAACATGCTCAGTGAACTTTGACCCAGTGCTTGGGATTTTAGGATGTAGTCCGTGGAATGAAAGATGTTAGAGATGAACTATCCAGTGAGTAGAAAGCCTTCTTCCAAGAGGAATTGGCAGGGTTTCAGTTACTATAGAGGCAAGCTAGGAGAGGAAGCTCAGGAAGTGCCAAACACCCACTAAGGCTAGAAGTGTTCGATGGAATTTCCCTTTGAACTGTGATGCAGGAGAGGATAGAGAATATGGCCCAACTGTCATATACATTACTTGCTTAAGTACCCTAACAAGTCTCTTTAGGCATAAAACATGTCCCTTGTGATTTAACTTCCCCTCTCCCCTCATCCCAGTTGTGGAAATCCATGGAAGTACTTGCATGACCATAGAAGACCACCACTCTTTCTGTGGTCCTGATACTTATTACTGTCTAGATTCTTCCCCTTAAGTACTAGGTAAATTGAGGTCTCTACCACAGCAAGCTTTAGAGTTAGGGAATATATATATGGTCACAATATTTTTCTCCTCAGGGTGACACTGACTATTGGTGATTCTGTTCCAATTACGCAGTACTTTTGCTAAATCTGCACTAATGCCTGAGGCAACCCTAGGTTTTATTTCACTTTTGATGGCACATATTTTCTCTGTGGTCCAATGTACATAAGTCTATTGACACATTTATTATTTTGCCAAGAGGGAATTGAAACAATATGCTTATACAATGTGTTCCTGGCGGAGAAATGGTCAGCAGCACCATATGGTGTTGTATTTCCAATGTTATCCTCCCTCTACTATGAGCATAAGCCATTTATTTTTGTGCTGGAGTTTGAGCCCAGGGCCTTGCACATTGTGTACATACACTTTCAGTGAACTGTGCCCCAAGCACAAACATCTACCTTTAGATTTGGTTGTATCATGCCTCCACATTTAATGTTAGTCTCAATGTCATTGGACTTATATAGTCCCTTCTATTTCTATTTAAAATACAAATAGTTTTTATATACCTATGGATTCATTTATGGATTTCTTTGTTTCATGCTTGCTTGGTTTTTATTTATTTTTTTTAAATTTTCTTTTATTGTAAACAAATGGGATACCTGTTGTTTCTATTTGTACATGGAATAACAGCATACTATTTGCATATTCATACATTTATAAAGAGTAATGATGTTTGATTCATTCTGCTATTTTTTCCTTCCCCCACCCCTCCCACCTCTTTTCCCTCTATACAGTCCCTCCTTCCTCCATTCTTGCCACCCTCCCACCCCCCATTACATGTCATCATCCGCTTATCAGTGAGATCATTCGTCTTTTGGATTTTTGAGATTGGCTTATCTCACTTAACATGATATTCTCCAATTTCATCCATTTGCCTGCAAATGTCATAATTTTATTATTCTTTATAGCTGAGTAATATTCCATTGTATGTACATAACACTGTTTCTTTATCCATTCATCAATTGAAGGACATCTAGGTTGGTTCCATAGTCTGGCTATTGTGAACTGAGCAGCTATGAACATTGATGTGACTGTATTTCTGTAGTATGCTGATTTTAAGTCCTTTGGGTATAGGCCGAGGAGTGGGATAGCTGGGTCAAATGGTAGGTCCATTCCAAGTTTTCTAAGGAATCTCCACACTGCTTTCCAGAGTGGCTGCACTAATTTGCAGTCCCACCAGCAATGTATGAGTGTACCTTTTTCCCCACATCCTCTCCAACACCTACTGTTGCTTGTATTCTTCATAATCGCCATTCTAATTGGGATGAGATGGAATCTTAGTGTAGTTTTGATTTGCATTTCTCTTATTACTGATGGTGAACATTTTTTCATATGTTTGTTGATTCCTTGTAGATCTCCTTCTGTGAAGTATCTGTTCATATCCTTAGTCCATTTGTTGATTGGGTTATTTGTATTCTTGGTGTAGAGTTTTTTGAGTTCTTATAGTTTTGTGAAATTAGTGCTCTATCTGAAGTATGAGTGGAAAAGATATTCTCCCACTCTGTAGACTCTCTCTTCGCCTTGTTGATGGTTTCCTTTGCTGAGAGAAAGCTATTTAGTTTGAATCTATCCAGGTTATTGATTCTTGCTTTTATTTCTTGTGCTATGGGAGTCCTGTTAAGGAAGTCTGATCCTAAGCCAACAAGGTGAAGATTTGGACCTACTTTTTCTTCTATAAGATGCTGGGTCTCTGCTCTGATTTCAAGGTCCTTGATCCATTGTGAGTTGATTTTTGTGCACAGTGAGAGATAGGGGTTTAGTTTCATTCTGTTGCATATGGATTTCTGGTTTTCCCAGCACCATTTGTTGAAGAGACTCTCTTTTCTCCATTGCATATTTTTGGCACCTTTGTTTAGTATTAGAAAATTGTATTCATTTGGGTTTGTGTCTGCATCCTCTATTCTATACCATTGATCTACCTGTCTATTTTGGTGTCAATATCATGCTGTTTTTATTACTATTGCTTTGTAGTATAGTTGAAGTTCTGGTATTGCAATACCCCCTGTTTCATTCTTCCTGCTAAGGATTGCTTTAGCTATTCTGGGTTTCTTATTCTTCAGATGAATTTCATGATTGCTTGCTCTATTTCTGTAAGGTATGTCATTGGGGTTTTAATTGGAATTGCATTGAATCTGTATAGCACTTTTGGTAGTATGGCCATTTTGACAATATTAATTCTTCCTATCCAAGAACATAGGAGATCTTTCCATCTTCTAAGGTCTTCCTTAATTTCTTTCTTCAATGTTTTGTAGTTTTTATTGTAGAGATCTTTTACCTCTTTGGTTAAATTGATGCTCAATTATTTAATTTTTTTTGAGGCTATTGCAAATGGAGTTATTTTCCTCATTTTCCTTTCAGCTGTTTCATCGCTTGCATATAAAATTGCTTTAGATTTATGCATGTTGATTTTATAGCCTGCTATTTTGCTGAATTCATTGATGAGGTCTAGAAGTTTTCTGGAGGAGGTTTTTGTATCCTCTAAATATAGAATCATGTCATCCGCACATACTGACAGCTTAAGTTCCTCTTTTCCTATTCGTATCCCTTTAATTTCTTTAGTCTTCCTAATTGCTCTAGCTAGAGTTTCGAGGACAATGTTGAATAGAAGTGGTGAAAGAGGACTTCCCTGTCTTGTTGCCATTTTTAAAGGGATCGTTTCAGTTTTTCTCCATTAAGAATGATGTTGGTCATGGACTTAGCATAAATAGTCTTTACAATATGCAGGTATGTTCCTACTATCCCTATTTTTTCTAGTGTTTTCAGCATGAAGGGGTGTTGTATTTTGTCAAATGCTTTTCTTGTGTCAATTGAAATAACCATATGATTCTTATCCTTAAGTCTATTGACATGATGGATTACGTTTATCGATTTACGAATGTTGAACCATCCTTGCATTCCAGGAATGAACCCCACTTGATCGTGGTGCACAATTTTCTTAATATGATTTTGGATACGGTTTGCCAATATTTTGTTAAGGATCTTTGCATCTATATTCATCAAGGATATTGGTCTAAAATTTTCTTTCCTTGATATGTCTTTTCCTGGTTTGGGTTGAGGGTCATATTAGCTTCATAGAATGAGTTTGGTAGGGTACCCTCCTTTTCTATTTCCTGGAATACTTTGAGAAGTATTGGAATGAGTTCTTCTTTGAAGGTCTTGTAGAATTCGGCTGAGAATCCATCTGGTCCTGGGCTTTTCTTGGATGGTAGATTTTTAATGGCTTCTTCTATTTCATTGCTTGATATTGATCTGTTTAAATCGTATATGTCCTCCTGGTTCAGTTTGGGAGGAGCATATATCTCTAGAAATTTGTCAATGTCTTCTGTAGTTTCTATTTTGTTGGAATACAGATTTTCAAAGTAGCTTCTCATTATGTTCTGTATCTCAGTGGTGTCTGTCATGATATTTCCTTATTCATCATAAATTTTAGTAACTTGAGTCTTCTCTCTCCTTCTCTGTTAGTGTGGCTAAGGGTTTGTCTATTTTGTTAACTTTCTCCTAGAATCAAGTTTTTGTTTTGTCAATTTTTTGAATAGTTTCTTTTGTTTCAATTTCATTGATTTCAGCTCTGATTTTAATTATTTCCTGTCTTCTGCTACTTTTGCTGTTATTCTGTTCTTCTTTTTCTAGGGCTTTGAGCTGAAATGTTAGGTCACTTAGTTGTTGACTTTTCATTCTTTTCTGGAATGTGCTCCATGCAATGAATTTTCCTCTTAGTACCTCTTTCATAGTGTCCCAGAGATTTTGATATGTTGTATCATTGTTCTCATTGGCCTCTAAGAATTTTTTAATCTCTTCCCTGATGTTTTTTGTTATCCATGTTTCATTCAATAGCATGTTATTTAGTCTGCAAGTGTTGGAGTAATTTCTGTTTTTTATTTTGTCATTGATTTCTACTCTCAGTCCATTATGATCTAATAGAACACAAGGCAGTATCTCTATTTTTTTGCATTTCCTAAGGACTGCTTTGTGGCATAACATGTGGTCTATTTTCGAGAAGGTTCCATGTGCTGCTGAGAAGAAAGTGTATCCACTCATTGATGGATGGAATACTCTCTATATTTCTATTAAGTCTAGGTTATTGATTGTGTTATTGAGTTCTATTGGTTTCTTTGGTTGGATTTTGTTTGAAAGATCTATCTAATGGTGACAGCAGTGCGTTAAAGTCACCCAGAATTATTGTGTTGTGGTCTATGTGATTCTTGAAATTGAGAAGGATTTGTTTGATGTACAGGGATGCACCATTGTTTGGGGCATAAATATTTACTATCATTATGTCTTCCTGATTTATGGTTCCCTTAAACAGTGTGAAATGCCCTTCTTTATCCCTTCTGACTAACTTTGACTTGAAGTCCACTTTATCTGTTATAAGGATGGAAATCCCCGCTTTTTTACTGAATCCATGTGCATGGTAGGTTTTTTCCCATCCTTTCACCTTTAGTCTGTGGATGTCTTTTTCTATGAGATGAGTCTCTTGCAGGCAGCATATTGTTGGGTCTTTCTTTTTAATGCATTCTGCCAGTGTATGTCTTTTGATTGATGAGTTTAGGTCATTAACGTTCAGGATTATTATTGAGATATGATTTGTATTCCCAGTCATTTGACTTATTTTTGGTTTTTAAGTTGGCTTGGTTTCTTCTTGGAGTGGTTTTTCTCTAAGGTAGTTCCTCCTTTTGCTGACCTCCATTGTTGTTTTTTATTTCCTCCTCATGGAATATTTTGTTGAGAACATTCTGTAGTGCAGACTTTCTATTTTTAAATTCTTTTAACTTGTTTATCATGGAAGGATTTTATTTCATCTTCAAATCTGAAGGTTAATTTTTCTGGGTATAGGATTCTTGGTTGGCATCCATGTTCTTTCAGAGCTTGAAATATGTTGGTCCAGGCTCTTCTAGCTTTTAGAGTCTGGGTTGAGAAGTCGGCTGCTATCTGTATTGGTCTCCCCCTATATGTAATCTGATGCTTTTCTCTCGTGGCCTTCAAAATCCTATCTTTATTTTGAATGTTAGGCATTTTCACTATAATGTGCCTTGGTGTGGATCTGTTGTGATTCTGTGCATTTGGTGTTCTGTAAGCCTCTTGTATGTGATTTTCCATTTCTTTCTTCAGATTTGGGAAATTTTCTGATATTATTTCATTGAATAGGTTGTTCATTCCTTTGGTTTGTATCTCTGTGCCTTCCTCAATCCCAAAAATTCTTAAATTTGGTCTTTTCATGATGTCCTGTGGTTCTTGGGGATTCTGTTCCTGATTTCTTACCATCTTCTCTGTTTGGGTGACTTTATTTTCAAGATTAAATATTTTATCTTCATTGTCTGAGATTCTGTCTTCCAAGTGGTTTAGTCTGTTGGTGATGCTTTCCATTGAGTTTTTTTATTTGGTTTATTGTCTCCTTCATTTCAAGGATTTGCATTTGGTTTTTTTTTTTGAGAATCTCTATCTCTTTTTTGAAATGATCTTTTGCTTCCTGCAGGTGCTCTTTCAGCTTATTGGTATTATCTTTCATTGTCTGCATTTGCTCTCTTATCTCATCCTTTGCTTCGTGAATCATCTTAATCATGTATAATCTGAAGTCCTTTTCTGACATTTTTTCTAACATACTGTCATTGGATTCTATTCATATAGAATCTAGATTTGTTTGGATCATTTTCTTGCCTTGTTTTTTCATGTTGTTCATGTATCTTCCCCTCTATCAGTGCAGATCTGGGGTACTGCAGATTTCCCACTATAGGCTTATAGTGGTCCTATAGGTTTCCAAAACCCTTTCTTTAAGGGGAGATCAATATTAGCAGTGCCCAAATCAGACACTCTGCAATCCTAGACCAAATAGCCCCTATGGGGACAATAACAAAATTGTCATAATAAACAAAATGAGTTCAAATATTATCTTTGGTAAAACACACAGGTTTGCAATAAGGTCTGCAGTTTCTAATGGAGGACAAAGAGGATGCAGAGGGATGTAGAATGTGACTGTTAATGGGATAAGAAAAGAATATACAGAAGTTCTAGAAAATAGAAAGTGTGAGAGTGTAATCAAAAAGAAATTGGATGTTAGCATGCAAAAAAGGGAGAAAGAGACTCTGAGGGAACAGGTAAACAAAAGAAAAAGAAAGCAAGAAAAGTAAAGAAATAAAAACTTAATTTTTTTTTATAAAGGAGAGAAAAGAAAATCTCCTGTATAGTAGTCATATACTAATGAAATCAGTGTTCAGTAGCCTGATGCATGAGAGGTACCTGACAAAGAGCTTCAAGCCTCCAGCAGGCATCACAGGATGGGATTTGCCCCACCCAAAGATCAGAGCTATGGCTTCCAGGATTATCCAAGATGGCTGCTCTGGCTTCGAAATGTGTTGACAAATGGGGAGCTGCAGCTCAGGGTTGGAGATGGTCTGCTGGATGTCCTGGAGACGGGATGCAGTTGGCCTGGCAGGGGCCCTGGAGGTCCAGTGTGTTTGGTGTGGTTGTAGGATCCAGGATGCCGGGTGCAATCAGTCAGTCTGGGGTCCCGGTAATAGGGCACAGTTAGTTGGTCTGGGGGTCCTGGCAGCAGGGAGCAGTCAGTCAATGTGAGGACCCCAGAGGCAGGGAGTGATCAGTCAGGCTGAGGGATCCTGGAGATGGGGCTCAGTCAGTCTGGTCAGGGGTCCTATAGGGCCTGGTTGTTTTCTCAAAATGGCGGCAGCCATGTGTAATCAAACCTGCAGCTGCTTGGTTTTTATTATTGCAAATTTTTACTTTAATAATACACATTGGTGTCAGAAAATAATAATGCCTTTTTTTCTCTTAGAATTCAAAGTTGCTTGGATAAGCTTATTGCAGTACCTGCCATCTCTAGTTTTATGGTGCCCAGATCCTGTGCAACTTGAGAGTTGTAACATGTTGTGGTACTTCTATGATCTATGGAAGGGTAGATTATATATCTTCACATTTCCATGGCTACATCAACACAAAGGGAAGAGAAGCATTTATGAATGTAAGCCAAGGAGTGCTAGTAGCAACCAGAAGGTAAAATGATTCTCCCCTTAGTCTCTTAAGGCAGTGTGGGTCTGCTAACCCTTTGACATTCATCTACAGCACTGAAAAGATACATTTCTGTAAAAGAATAAGCTTGTGTTACTTTGAGTTCTGATATTTTTGGTGTTTTCCATCAGCAAAAATAAGAATACAGGAATTTCTGTACCTTAGACTATGTGACTAAATTGAATCATGTTAATGTGGTAAATGTCAAAGATAAGCCATAGTTGTCCAGATTGTGCAAACATTTGGTCATCATGATGGACAGGTGACTCCTTAATGTCAGAAATAGCAACACCTTGGCCAGGTAAATTCTTTAGTATGAACTATGAATGTTTTGTAATCCAAAACTGCAGTTTCCTCATAATGCTATCCATAACTGGGCATCGATATATGTACAGTTTGTGTAGAGTGACTAAAAAAGTCATGAGGCAAGACTCCAGATAGACATGTGTTTCCTGTGTAAGAGGAGCTATTTTCCCTGAGGATCTCAGTTCTTTCTCCCCAGGTGTCACCTCTTCTGTAAGTCTTTCACAATGTAAGATGGGTCACACATCTAAGATACTCTTTCCTCATTCTAGTTATTCATGGGTATAATAAATTCTCACATTTTTAGCTCCCTCACCACATTTCCCATTGTCCATTATCCCTCTCTAGTTTTCAGGATTATCAACTATCTTTCCCATGAACACTGAATCAGACCCGGCATATTCCCATTTTTCTCCAAGTAATGAATGGTAGTTTAAAAAATATTTATATTCTGGTGATTACAATTTCACTTGGGAGTTTAGGAGATAATCATTGCCTGACTCTGCTGCAAGAAACTTTTGTACTTCTCTTCCTTCAATCATCTGTAGGCACAGTCATCTTATCAGAATGTATTTGGAAACTGTTCTTATTTGAAACTGGGCTGTCCCCCAAATAACATGTGTTGGTAGCCTAGGCACCAGTGAAGCAGGACTCAGAGATGGGGCTTTTAGGCTAATATAGAATCAAAAAGTTTCTGCATCTTCAGTGGATGAGTGTGTCTGTATCTTCCTGTCATCCTGGGAGCTGGAACCTACTTAGAGGAAATGGTCACTGGCAGGTGCACTGCACAGGTTTATCTTCTTTCAAACTCTTCCTGCCTCTCTCTACTTCCTAGATTCCATGAGCTCAGCAGATTTTCTCCACATCTCTCTTCCATGATGTTTATACCTTGGAGACAGCCTATCACGTACTGAATTCTTTGAAAGTGTAATTAAAAAAAAAAAAAACAAACTTCTCTTTTAAATTTTTCTCATCAGGCATTTTGGTCACAAAGATGAAAAAAGTTAACTAATACTGAAAGAATACAAAGTAATATCCTCATCCACCATCATTTTTTTTCCAAGCAATAAATATCACAGCTGTCAGGGCAGTAAACTTGATGCTCACAGGAATAATTTCTTTTGACTTTTATAGAGCCTTATTGGTGTCTGGTCATCTCTTCTAAGATGACAGTCAGAGGAATGGGGTGATGATTATCAGGAGAGTAGCTGGTTGTCTATGGCCTAGAAGGATATCCTATTATCCCTTTGGTCTACATAGGTAATCTTTTGGGAAATGATATATAAAGATTTTTCTTCACTACCTCATTTTTATGCAGATTTTTGGTAGTCTATAAATTGGATACTGGTATTGAAGGGAAAATAGAGAATTTATTTTTCCCTCTGATATGTGAAAGAAGGGAAATTAAAACAAAGTCTAAGGAAAACTCATACATGTTCATGTGTTCCGGAATAAACAATGTCCTTCAGTAAGTAAAAATACATATTGCAGAATGCCACAGGTGACACAATATGTGGACTTGAAGATTATGTCTAACAATCAGTACTGTTCATTTCTTGGTTTGTAACTTCAAGATTTGTTCACTTATTTGAAGTTCCATTTTTAATAATTGCAAAATGCATTTTGTTCATAGAGCTTCAAACACTAGAAAATGTATCCAAAGAAGGATAGAGTTGGATTTCAAAAAAATTATTGTCCTTACTTTATATTCATCAAAATTTTTCTTCACCATTTTTTTCCCTGAATGCTGATAATAAATTTATCACATCTTTTCCAGTTTGGGAGGTGATTTTAAATGAAATTCCAGAACTTAACTTTGTAAATTCTATCAGAAAAATTTTAAAAAAATTTCCTCCATTGTGACTGCATAAAAATCAATACATTTCCTCAAGTTTGTGTGTCAGATAAGTTGATGAATTATTGCTTTACCACATTCAATTTTCTCTCTTAAGGAATTGTGACTGTCAATCTTATATCCTATTCTCTGGAGATTGCAGTTTAATTCTAAATTATTGTTATGTTTTGTATGTAAGGTGTCCCCCAAAAGCCCATTTTTGAGACAGTGCAAGAAGGTTCAGAGAAGAAGTGATTGGGTTGTGAGAGTCCTAACTCCATCAGGTATTTAATGCCTGATTGGAATTAACTGTGGTAACTGAAGGAGTATTTAGGGTGTGTCTGGAGGAGATTGGAATTGGGGCATGACTTTGGGGTATGTATTTTTATCTGGAGAGTGGAGACTTTTTTTGCTTTCTGATTGCACTGTGAGCTGTTTCCCTCTGCCTCAATCTTCCACTGTGATGTTCGGGCTCACCTCAGTCCCTGAGGAATGGAGCCAACCTTCTATGGACTAAGTCCTCTGAAACCATCAGTCCTTAAATAAACTGTTATTCCTCTACAATTTATGGTGATATCTTTAGTCAGAGCAGCAAAATAGGTTACTAAAACAGTCATATATATAATAGTGCTTTGCAAATCCTGAATTGCTCACATAAAATTCATGGTGTACCAAGTAATTATTTCTATGGAGTTAGCAACAAAATTACATATATATTTTCCTCTTGAGGAATATATTGTAAACAACCTACACATATTTTTCCTCTTGTACACATAAACATTGAGTTTGGGCAGGTATGGTCGTGCACACCTGTAATCCCAGCTACTCAGAAGACTAATGCAGGAGAATTAAAGTTTAACATTAGTCTTCACAATTTAGTGAGACCCAGTCTCAGAATAAAAACAAAAACAATAAGGAGAGCTATCAGTGGTAAATCAATCAATTTTCTCTGGGTTCAATACCTAGTACAAAAGAACATAAGCAAAACCCCACTGAATTTGAATATTTTTACTCACATCACAGTGGGCAGTTTCTCATTCAAACTGTATCAATACAATTGGGTACAGGAAAGACCTGAGCTCAATGACTTCTAGCTAAAACTAGTCTTGAGCCTACAAAAGTGGTTCTGTGTTGTATTCTGGTCCATGTGTTCTGATGCATCTACAGGCAGTTTTTAAGGGATAGATTTGAACTACAGGTAATCACTTCTGAGAAAGAAGTCCAGCGAAAGAGAAGAAAGCAGATGTAGCAGGTTTTCAAGTGTGTTCCAGGTCTTGGGTTGCATTTTCCTTCCAAAATATCATGTATTTTAAATTTGCAAACTTCCTTCCCTAGTATTTATTTTTTTGGTAACGTGTCTTAAACTACTTTATTTCCTTTATAGGAGTTAATTTGTAGTCCTTTATAATAGAAGCATCTCCTCAATTTGCACACTTCAGTTTTATTCATGTGATGGATTCATGACCTGTAGTGTTGAATATATTTTCTTTTTTGCATTTAAATGTGTTAGTGTGATATATTTTTATTTGCTATTATTGAGTCATTTGATATTTCTAGGGAAGTAAACCATGCTTTTTTTTTTTTTTATATTCCATCAGGATGTTCCATCAACTTCAAGATTTAACAACATGCACATTAAAAGTGAATTCCATTCATTGCCTATGGTAACATAAATTTTGAAAGAGAATAATTAGAGGAGAATCACCCTCCATTGCATTCAGGGAGCCAAAATCTGTCTTTTTGTGGTCACTTTTCATCCACATGAGTCTTGACAAGGCCTGTATTTTGTCTTCCCTGCCTAGAGGAGTCAGAATGGAACCACCTCATTTGGCAAATCAGCTCAAATTTATAGCACTGAATCATGGTTCCTATCAAACCAGTCATGGACTCTTAAGTCTCTGGAAATCCCCATTGATCCACTCCTCAGCTGCTTTCTCAAGGAAGCCAACCCAGCCTGCCACAACTGCCAAGTCTCACTAGAGGAAGATTTCCAAAGTTCTCAACCAGCAAGACATGCTGCAGCTCTGTGCATGTATGAAGACTTTGAGGGATGGAGATGAACCAGCTCACCTCATAAACAAGATGGGTTCTATCTGTCATGCTATCCTGAACAAAACAGGGCTACCCTGTCCACCACTCTCCCAAACTTCCCACCATGTGCTTAATGGGGCTGCATCAGTCCCACATGGGAGACAAGTTAGGAATGTCTTTGTCTTTGTTCTTCCACTTACTCAGGCATGATGAAGTTTGAACTGCAGTCCCTTGTGTGGGCTTTGCAGACTGTCATAGCCATAGGAGTTTATTGCTCTCCAGGCAAGTCCTGCCACCAGGTCCTCTAGCTCCTCTGAACTTTCCTGCACCCTCACTTGGTGCCAGCACCTCTGTTCCCTCTGTCCATCTGCCTTGGAGGAACTCTGTCCAAGTGTGACATTGGAAGATTTCCAGCACTGTCACTGGGTTCAACCCATCACTTCCTTTACTCTGACAAACATGATGTGCTCCATATTAACCTAGAGAATCAGACTGAGAGGACTGGGAGGCAATAATTGACATAGGGAGCAAGGAACAGATTCCAGCTGGAAACCCATGCTCTGAGAGTCCATCTTCATCTTTCCGGTCAATGTCTCTAGACTTGACCCTTACATTTCCACTGGGGGTTAAATTCTTTGAGCCCAGTTCAGTGATCTTTCCCTCAGTTTTACATGCTCATTATGGATGACATTAATCTTGAATCTTTTGGCATCCCTTCCATTAAATCAGAATTACTTTCTCATATTTTATATTAGAAAGATGTTCATTATACTAAAGCAAACCAGGAAAAGAAGACACTCACTCTCTGGAATATTAAAGTGTTTATTCAACTACACTTTAGCACTTCTATTGCATGGAACATGTGCACAGATCAAAAGTCAAGTAAAACTTTTATCAGAAGAAGATCGACATTATGCTCTACTTTTTATTTCATTTTGCTTCCTTGTGGCCACTCATATCAAAATCATGATGCTGTTCTTTTATATGCATTGACACTTTATATTAAATCTATCTGCCAGATTCTTCCCAATAATACTAACGAATTTGTCTTTATTATTAAGTATCTCCTTAGAATTTTTTAAATACTCTGTGTAAATCACCATGTTTTATACGGATTTTTTAAAATTTCTTTTTACTTCTGACTTGCTTTGGAGAACAAAAATTCTCATGTTTGTTTACTAGACATTGGTTTTGTAATTGGAGGCTTGAAGGAAACTATAGCTCTGTATGTTTTTATTTTATTTCACCTCAAGGTCAAACCCATACACATTCTAATCTCCTTACATTTTCAGTAAAAGAAACAATTTTAAAAAGCCTATTTCTCAGTACATTAAAATTCTAAAATATAGTTCATAGGTGGTAAGTGAAAAATATCAAAGAAAATAAAAGACTCATAAATTTTAGCTCTTTATATTCTATTTTTCAATGTTATATCTCAGTAGTGTTGTAACTACTACAAAGCATCAATTCTAAGTTGAATTATAATTTTAAACAATTGATTATTTTTACTTTTATTTACATGAAAAGCTGTCTTGTTTTAGTGCATAAAAAGTTGCTCTTGGGCTGGGAGATAGCTCAGTTGGTAGAGCGCTTTCCTTGTAAGCACAAGGCCCTGGGTTCGATCCCCACCACCGCAAAAAAAAGTTGCTCTTTTCACATAAGTACTAAAATGTAAAACTTAATCAATTTGATTTGTTGCATTTTTAATATGTTTGCATTATTCTTCTCAGTTATAATAACTGTCAATAACTGTTCTGAAAATTCTTTGATTTTCAGACTTTATTTTGACATTCTATTTTTGAATTGTAGGCCAGGTAGACTTGCAAAAACCCAGGAAGAGCATTAATTGGATGTTTGACAATATGTCCGCAAAGATTACAAAAAAAGGTTTTACCACTGTGAAAACATTATTTTGGGTGTATGCATTAAGGTATGAGAAACTCTTCAAGTGATAGGTATATATTTGAAATGATCAAAAAGGACTCATTGCTATTTGCTATTGTAGCAAAATGCACAAACTGATTAAAATATTTGAATTCAGATTCATGAATGAACTCTTCTTTAGTGTACTACCTCATTGTTATTCTTGGACCAGTGCCACTGGCATCAGTAGAGAGCTTGCTACATACTCAGAAACCCAGATCCTGTCCCAGACTCCTGACTCCATCTATGCATTAGCAATGCATCCAATCCATGTCTATGCTCATTACTATTTGGGAAGCAATCATCTAACTCAGTATATCTTTCTCATCTGAGAAATATACAAAAGTACAAATATATTCTTTTATTTTAATTTTGCATTTTAGTTCACAAAAGTGTAGGATATACACTTCTTTGGGACTTCTGTTTTCCTCTTTCCTCAGAGGATATACATTAGACAAGCAAGCTTTGTTAAAAAGTGTCTTATTGAATGATTGAGGTTCCTCACCTCATGTCAGACCCAGTTCTCTTAACTCTCATTGGGATAAGGTAAAACCTCTGTGAATGATCATATGGTCAAAGTGTCATTTATACACATATTCTTACTTCAGGAACCATTGACATTCATGGATGTGGCCATTGATTTCTCTCAAGAGGAATGGGAATGCCTGGACCCTGCTCAGCAGAAATTATACAGAGATGTGATGTTGGAGAACTACAGAAACCTGGTCTTTCTGGGTGAGTGAGCTTCCCTTCAGAATTCCTGATTCACTATCAGTATTGAATGTCCTTCCTTTGTAGAGTATCTCTTGGTAGGTTCCACTGTGCATGAATGAGTTTCAGATACTTACTTTCATGGGAATATATTGGAAAATTGTTGATATAGACAGGAAAATATTAATTATATTTCTTTTTATGTTCAACCTCATTCTTTCTTGATATGATTTATACCCCTCACTTCGGATTTGTCACAGAAAGTCAACAGGATAATATATTGTGACCTTCCCTTTAAATGTAATTCCTTATCTTTGATTCACTCCCTTTACTGTTGATAGTTGAGAATTGTACTCAGGATTTGAAGAGTGTAATGCTTTTTATATATTATAATGGGTCTGTCAAGAAACAATATTTGGGGAAATAATTTTCCAGAATCTGGTCTTACTCTAATGAACACAGTAGTAGGACATAAACATCAGTAATTACAAGGAGGATTCCCAACAGTCATTCCATTTTCCCATAAACAATCCTCACTGTCTCCAAGTCATTCCTAGTCACCTTTATGGACCAAAAGAAAGATCCATGGAATGTAAAGAGATAAGAGACACTAGTTGTTTCAGTGAGTATTTTTTTTCTGCTGTGACTAAAAGATGTGACAAGATCATTTTAAGGAGGAAGAGTTTATTTGTGGCTCATCGTTTCAATGGTCCTTGTCAAAAACAGCCAGCTCCATTTCTTGTGGCTTGAGAGGAGGTTGAACCTCATGCTGAAAGGGTTTGGTGGAGGAACATGGTTCACATGATGATCAGAAATCTGAGAGGTATAGACTCCAGAGACCAGATGCAGAAATGCCCTAGAGTCGTGCCTCCAATGCCTAGAGTTGTGCCTCCAATGACCCACCTCCTCAAGCCAACCCTACTAGACCACAGCTACCTAGAGATCAGTTAATTTTATCCAAGGATCAATACCCTGATTGGGTTAATGCTCTCATAACCCAATCACTTCACCTCCAACCCTTTCACATCATCTCACACATGGGCATTTGGGAATACTGCACATCCAAAATATAAGAGCAGCCATATATAAAGGTGGGTAGAAATGAATAAAACCAAAGATTACTGAAGATAGGTCCCAATTTGGAGGAGGAAACCACATTTTAATATGTTAATTGAGAAGTTCTAGTTTTATCTGTCTTGCAGTCATAAAAGGGCATGCCCTTCCCCATGCTTATCATAATTTCAAATCCTTGTAGACTTCTTCTTCCCTTCAGTGATCTCTGAGTATATTCAAAGTGACAGCCAAAGTACTCCCCATTCTCTATTAGGATATGCATGGTCTCACATGTCTTTATTGATTTTGAAGGCCTTAGAATACATGTTTACATTTGTGAATATCTCTATGTTAAATCATTGCAGTATGTTAATATCCTAAACAGTTTCTCTAATATGATTTAAATATTTATTCATTTAAATTTTCTTCTCAGGGCTCTTTATTGATCTGGGTTTTCTGTTAATATTCTCTGCCATGTAATGAATGCTTCCTACTAACAATTCTAGTTCTTTTTGAGTGCACAGTTATAACTGAAAATTATTATTATAAATAGAATTTTTAAAATAATATGCTTATTGATTATTTTTTTTTCACATAAGGGAATTTATTAAGCAAACAGTGTCTCCCTGCAGGGTAAGAGAGAAAATGAGAGGAAAAGAGAAATGAAATGAAAAGGGCATGTGCTAGAGAGAGTGGGAAGCCAGGAGGATAGAGAAAACTGTGTAGGAAGACAGAAGAATGGAATAAAGATGGCAGGGAAGCTACAGTAAAACAGTTGAATTCTGCCGGGCTAACAGGGGACCAATATGGGAGAAGGATACTTGCAAGCTGACTGATGTTCACAGATTGACAAGTGGTTGGGAGGCAGGCAAAATGACTGTACCTGGTGGGCGGGGGTGCAACTTTATACATTACATTCCCCCATTTCTTTTTTAATAAGAAAATCTTTTGCTCTCCAGTTCTTTTTGAAGCCTTCTCTCTCCATCCTGCCTAAGTGACTGGGGTTGGTTTTGCAGGTGAGATGTAAAAAGTCCATTCTCCTTCCAGACTCCTAAAGGCAGATGATTTTCATGGACTTCATTTCCTCAGTTTGACTGATCCCTATTTCTACACTAACTGCCTGTCTCCAATTCTAACTTCATTTACCCCTCTAATTCTAGGAACTCCTTCACTGCTGTAGGGAAAAGGGTTGATGACCGATCTGGCTTCTTTGAGCTGGAAGGGGGCAGCATGGGGCAAGCAGTTTGGAGTTCCCTTTTTAGAAATCAGGTCAATTGAGGGGTTCATGGTAGAAGTCTGGTTGGGAAGAGCAGGTTGTAGAGGCATCTGGGGATGGGTGCTTCTATGAGAAAAGAACAAAAAAACATGAGTACTGAAATGAGATTAATACAATATAAATGTTGCAGAATCTGGAACATGCCAATGACTATCATGAAAGTGACAGAAGTCAATAATCCCTCACCAGGGGGTGGAAGAACTGATAAGGCCTAGCAAAGGCTGAAGAGGACAAGGCCTTTATTTGGGAACTTTAACATTGTTTAGGTTATCAGGAATGTAAACACAACATTCAGTAGAGATACTAGCAAGCATAGATTAAGCCTACCTGTGTCTGTAGGCCTTAAAATGACTAAAAACTTTTGACTCTGGCAGTCTCTCTTGATAGTTATCAGGAACATTTGCCTAAAATTCTCTCTTCTGTAGCTTTTAGTCTTTATTCTAGTGGGCTAACACAAGTGTACATCTTAAGTTACATTTAAGTATTATTTCTTTTAAATGCCCAAGATTGGCTATATTTTGGTTTTAACTATTTTGCTAGGTGTTTAAGATCAAGCTTGTCAAAGTGATCTGATCCTGTCTGTTAAAGAGTCAGCTGAGTTCCCACAGGGGTCACTCATAGAGAACTTAAGAGCAGCTTCTTAGCTCCATTAGTGCCATTGGTTAGGCAGGGTCTTCTCGATGAGGTGGCTTTCCTTGAAAGCACCAGGGATGTTTCCCTTTTTCCATGACCCACCTCTGCAGAAGATGCACTGAGTGATTTTTCATCTTCTAGTGGTCTCATCAATCTCCTTGGTCAGGAGGTTGTGTGACCCAGAGTTGCAAAGCTCCTTGGAGAAGTCTTCTTGTTCCCTGGGTTCAGGCTGACTTTGAGGGCAAGACCCAAATATGGACTTTTCTTGACCTCTGTATTTAATATCAATCTCTAAATTTGATTGTAACCATCAAGCAAGTCTCACCAGTCATAAAGCAAGAGAACTGGGTTTTAACTTCAATGTCCATGATTTTACATTTATTTACCCCCTTTTATCTAATTTGGGTTTACATTATCTGTTCTATAGGTGATGGCTTACTATTCCAATTTACGGTGTTTGCTCTTGAAGCAGTACTTCTGCAAAATATTGATCAGGCAGCAATTAGAGTTTACAAGAAAAATACAAAATGGAATCATCAACAGTAAAACATTCAGTTTGTGCAATAGCTATCATGAATTTTGGCTGATTTCCCATTTGAAATCACAGTAATCTTTAAAACAAACATCAGACTTTTGATCACAACTTTAAATGAGTTAAAGTCAGGTTTACTTTGGAGTCATTGTAATGTGTAGCAGGGTTGTGAGGCAGAGCCTTATCTCAGGTAATGTGGGGCTTTTCTGTCGGGGTTGCGTACGGACCCCTGGCCCTAGGTGGAGCCTGGCCAAGATGGCGCCTGGCAAGCTGCCAGTGCAGTTGAAAAACTGCTATTCTGCACGTATACAACTAACTTCACCTTGAGGAAGTCTCAGTAATTGGTCAAGGCCTCTGCATGATTCTTGCGTGATTCTTAGGTGCTTCAAGTTATACCCATATACGTCTATCTTTTCCCCACATATCGTGAATATTCTAATTAGTTGATATAACCTATATAAGTGACAATAACTTCCCAGAAAGGGAAGAAATAAAAAGAAGAATCAGCTGTTAATAGGGAAGTTTGCCACCCATCACGTCTCCGGGTCGTTCTTGCTGGCGGGAGCGACACTTTTCAGTGAGGGTCAAAGGAGTATTAGAAAATAAAGGGTTATAAAAACAGATTTTGAAGATTAAGCTGAGATCAGATGGAGCTCTGTTCTCTGATGGAAATGCAGATCTAAAGAGTTATGTCAGCAATCTTTATATATGTGCAATATTAGGTTCCAAAGTTACTGTAAGGTGGGCAGGAACCAGAGAAGGAAGCTGATGAAACACTGGTTATTTACCCCCTTTTATAGCAAAAGAATTCCTTCCTGCCCAAGAGCTGTGTGCCTGAGATCAATGTACTGCCACAGCAGTTAGGCATCTTGTGCCCCTACACAGGAGCACTCCCAGGCACCAGGCATGCCACAGCCATGAGGTCATCAGAGACCCCAATTTCAGTCACTGTTGTCCCATTTTTGCTACTGTGCATTACACTCTTTCTTAAATGTCATTTTACATATACCCTATTGATGACAGGTCCTATAATAGAACATTAAATGATAGGTTTACCATTACAAACAAGTTTAATTTGGAGAACAGCAGCTTGATAAATTTTCTGCTTTAAAGACTTGTATACCTGGAAAATATGAACACATTTAATATACAAAGAATAATGTTTTTAAGTATGTTACTCCATGGAATAACTATAAATTAATTAGATGTCTCTAACAAACACATTTGAGTAATCCCATACATGTTGACTTTAATTCATTCATCTTATTGTAGAAAAACCAAGATATCAGACAAGTGTACCAACAATATTTGCTGTCTCTTTCCTGTTGAAGAAAAATCCTAGAAAAATTGATGTTAGACATTTTATAAACATCAACATTTTATTAGTTTGACCACTTAGAGACTTGTGAGTTAATTTTAAGGACATTTTACTTCTATTAGTCTACCAATTTAAATTGAACCTCTTTAAATCACGTGAATTAAAAATATTTGGATCCATTTTTAAAATGTTAATTTTTATGTGCACTTATATTTAACACAAAAGCAAAGGCCTTGTAATATTTATCTCAATTGCAATGTAACAGATGTTCAAAAATAACTCTAGAGTTGGATAAAAAGAACTGATCAAAAATTATTAACCTAGGTATGTAGGATCAAAATTGTGAGCTCAAAAATATAGCATTTAAGAAAAACAAAAGTCTTAGAAGAAAAATGATAATGGTTATTAATTAAAGCATGAGAAAATGAGAAGGAGAGAAAAGTTGAAAGGGAGAAAAGTATTCTGAGTTGTAGCCCAGGATAAATTTAAAATGGACACTTTTTTTTTTCTTGGATTTGAAACTGATCTCGTACTGCCCCTTTCTTCATTTACATTTCAATGTAATCGTTGACTGAGATCTGAATCTGAAAGAGGCTAAAATGTTCTAGCAGAAACTTGATGCTTAGGTCCTTTTAATTTAGGTTTGGAGACACTTGAGCCTGTAGGGAGAGCTAAGAAGTGAGAAAGAAAAGATTTGAAAATAAGGAATCCCTTTCCATCTGCCCGCTCACCCACAGAAGCTGTGTGTCATTACACAAATGGATTTTGATGGCTTTAAGTACCAGGGGTTGGGTCCCAGGGTGGAATCTGCCAGATTGGAGGACCCAAATTCCATGGTTTGGACTGATGCAGCAGAGTCTATGGCCAGGGCGACCCGAGGCCAGAGTACTGGTCTGGACATGAGGGGCAGTACATAGATCATGTCATCACTTAAATATCAATGTGGGGCCAGGCAAAAGCCAAGAAGAATTGAGAACCTGAAATCAGGATTTTTGAGGATGAGTGTGTGAGCATGAGATGAGCCTCAACCCTGAGAGAATCTCCACCATAAAATCGGGAATCCACCCAGCAGGTAAACCGGCGTACTCACCAACCTGAAGTCCGGTGATAAATGCAGAGCAGAGCAACTGGGTGGAATGGAAGGTGGGGCCGTATGGGGGGGCACTGGGGCTTAGATGGGATTCTGCTTGCTTAGTCAGTGGAAGGACCCATCCCGAGTCCACAGCACCAAAGTAAGAAATCCCACGAAAACCATGCCAGACACGGAAAATCACATAAGGAAATTTATTAAGCAAACAGTGTCTCCCTGCAGGGTAAGAGAGAAAATGAGAGGAAAAGAGAAAGGAAAAGAAAAAGGCATGCACTAGAGAGAGTGGAAAGCCAGGAGGATAGAGAAAAGTGTGTAGGACAGACAGAAGAATGGAATAAAAATCGCATATTGATGATTTTATGGATTAAATTTTCTATCAATCTCATGTCCATTTGTGTGTTCCATTGTTTACCATAGATTCCTGTTGAGATGTAGGTTTCCTCCCATCAGTCAGTAATGTGTTTATTTTTGTAATGTATATATTATGATTTCATGTAAATTGCCTTTACTTCACATTTTTGAACAATGTAAGTTGAAATATGCATGGATCATGTGTTGGTTCTCTTAGAACTACGTGTATTACTTGTTTTTATAAATATTGCTTCTGTTTTGTTTATGACTGCATATTGTGCCTTGTTTCTTTTCTCTATCTAGGTATTTGTATAGTTTATCTAATTAAAATATGTGGATATATGTACATATACTGAGGTTTGTACTCAGGTTGCTCTAAACCTTAGTTACATGTGTAGCCCCATTTTTTTTTTTTTTTATTTTGAAATGATTCTTGCTAAGGTGTTCAAACTGGCTTCAAATTTGCAATTCTTCCTCAGGCTTTCTCTCAGCCAGAATTACTATCATGCCTATCATCTATTTATTGATTAAATTCTTCTTTTGTCCAAAATAAAGATTTTAGTATTTTAAAGTATGACTTTCAAATATTTTTACTTTTCTGTTTATCTTTTATGTATTTTTAAAATTTAAATGCAATCAAACCACAAAAAACTAAACTGACTGTTTCAATATTTCAAGTATTGTGTAGTAGTTTTAATTCAAGTTGTTTTCCAACATCTTTCTTGGAAGTTTACATCTCCCACAGTAAAGTTGGATTTTTACAAAAAACAAGTGCTCCTTTGTCTACCATCACAAACACCATTCCTTCTGTGAAAGAGTTTGATTTCTTTAGATGTCTCATATCATTAGAATCACACAAGATTTGGTTTTTGACGAATGGTTACTTCAGGAAGCATAATGTCTTAAATTGAATCTTTATGATATATGGTGTGCAGTTTCTCATCTTTGTAAAGTTGAAAAACATTTTGTAGTTTTTTTTTCCAAATTGCCCTCATTCACACATATGAAAGGACATTTATTTTTTGTAACCCCTGTTGGCCCTCTTGAATGATTTAATGATTGCAATTATGTAACTATGTCTTAATTCACACATATAAGTGAGGATTTACTCTGTTGTGTTCCATATGGCTACTTTTCTGAGTCCATTTCCATATTAATCTCTTGAATACTGTAGCTTTTATTCCCTATTAAATCAGAAAGCATTATTCAAATTTGTTTCTATTTTGATTAATTTTGAATTATTTATAAGCCCTTGTAATTGCACAGGATTTTAAACACAGTCTTTCTGTGTTTGAAAAAAATAATGTTGGAATTTTGATAGTTTATACCAGGAGTGTCTAGATCATTTGGGTAGTATAGACAACATCTAAATTTATCTTTCATTTCTTGAATGAGCCCATGTTTAAGAGTGTATTATTGTCACACATTTTTGGAGCTTTAAATGTCACTTCCCATTTTGATTTCTAATTTACTATTGTTTGCTTATGAAGTCATTTAAATATTGTCATTTCTTAAAGAACTTTCTGTTTTTAAGCTGATCAATCCAGAATTTTATTAGCTATTGATGAGGTTGGGTCTGTAATTCTAGTTGATTTATACTAGTTCCTGAAGTCTTCTAGTCCCTGTTTACCATTCTGCCTGATTTTATTTTCTGTTTCAGTCATTGGGGATTGGTGTCTCCAAATATTACTGTGTCACTATTTATATCAACTCTCTCAAGGTAGCCTCTCTATATTTGGAAGTATAATGTGAGTTAAACATGTGTTTACTACTATTTTAAGGTTTTAGAGAGTGATGTCTTCTATCTTTATATAATATTCTAGTTTGTCACTTTACAAAATATTTTCATGTAGAAAACCTTTTATCTCACATAACTTTTTTGCTAAATTGTTTTATGTAATTATTGCCATCTTTGGTTTCTTTTTTTTATCTTTGCATGTAATATCCTTTTCATCATTTCACTTTTACTAAATTTGACCATAAATTTAAATATAATCTCATGTAGAGACCAAACAGGAATTTTGAGATTTAATCCTATTAGTCATGTTTTGTATTCCAATTAGTGTTTAATAATAATCTGTTTATACTTAGATAAATTATTGAAGAGAGTGAACTTATTACTGTTACTGTGTAAGTTGTTTTCTCTAGTTCTTATAATTACTTTTCCTACTTTTTTATTTGTGCTAATTTTTGGTATATAAATTATTATTGTGACATTCTTTGAAGTCTCACCATATTCTCTTTATATATTTTATGGTTATTATGCCATTAAATTGTATATTATATAAACTACATTATGTATTGATACTAAATTTACATAAATTTCATATAAATATCAATATCTTTGCATGTCCTCTTAAAGTCATTATTGATTTCACTGCTATTTTTATATTGTACACTAATTAACAGGCTTATGATAGCCTCATCTTTGTCTTTGAAATTCTATAGCAAAATTGTGTTATGTATCATAATTACAGTGTAATAGAATTCATATTTGTGTGCATTTGTTCTTTTACCAGAAAGTTTTGAGATTTCAAATGATTTCTTTTATGAAGATGTATTTTATTTTCAATTGAAAAGATTCTTCATAGAATTCCTTGTAGGACAGGCCTAGAAGTCATAAACTTTTTCAGCATTTGTGTATCTTGATATTCTTTCTTTTTCTTTACTTTTGAATAATAGTGATTTTGAATATAGTATTTATGGATGTTAGTTTTTTTTTTTTTTTTTCATTCATTGGATTGTATTTTCCAATTCTTTTCTGGAAGTCTTCCAGTAAAGAAATCACATAATAATTATGAAGATGTCCTTGTAAGTGATACATCTCTCATCTTTTGATCCTTTCAAAATTTGTATGTGAATTTTGAAACTGATTATATGTGCTTTATTTTGAATGTTTTTGTGTTTTCCTTGTTGGAAATGATTGTGCTTCTTAATGTTTGATATCTTTTCTTCCTCACATTTTCAATTTCTCTGACCTTAATTCTCAAGAAATATTTCATGTACATAATTTCTAATAATTTCTATTACTAACTTTTTCTCTCAATTTCATTTACTTCTTTTTTTAATTATTATTTTTAATTTTCATTAATTTTTCAAGATTTTTACAGACAGCAGTTTGATTAGTTGCACACAAATGGTGTACATCTTTTTCCTTCTGTTTGTGCACAATGTGGATTTATACCATTTGTGTACTCATACATGTACATAGGGTAGTGATGTCCGTCTCATTCTGCCATTTTTCATACCACCTCCCTCTCATTTCCTTCTATATAATCTAATGTTCCTCTATTCATTTCTCACCCCCTCCTCCCTACCCTCATTGCATATCATCATTCCTTATCAGGGAAAACATTCAGCCTTTGTTTTTTGGGGATTTGCTTATTTCACTTAGCATGATATTCTCCAATTCCATCCATGTATCTGCAAATGCCTTAATATTATTTTTCTTTATGGCTAAATAATATTCCATTGTCAATATATACCACAATTTCTTTATCCATTCATCTGTTGAAGGGCATCTAGGTTGGTTCCACAATCTAACTATCAGGAATTGAGATGCTATAAATATTAAGGTAGCTGTGTTATTGTAGTATGTTAATTTTGAATCCTTTGGGTATAAACCAAGGAGTGGGATAACTGGATCAAAAGGTAGGTCCATTCCATTTTGAAACTCCATCAGCAATGTAAAAGTGTGTTTTTTTTCTCAAATCCAGGCCAACATGTATTGTTATGTGTATTTTTGGTTGTAGCCATTCTCACTGGAGTAAGATGAAATTGTACACTTGTTTTAGTTTTCATTTACTTTAATTCTCGATCAGCACATTCAATATTACAGCAATTGTTATTTACTCTTATTTAGTAAATTCATAACTTTTGCATTCTTATGGTCTTTTCCTAGTAGTTTTCTATTTTTGCTTTGATTGATCCAAGTTTCCCTTTTTTCTTTCTTTCTTTTTTTTTTTTTTTTTCCTTTGGTGCTGCTGGGGATCGAACCCAGGGCCCTGTGCCTGCAAGGCAGGTACTTTACCAACTGAGGTATCTCCCCAGACCCCTCCCTTTTTTCTTTGAGTGCTATTATTTCCAGTGAGATTTTTCTACATAAAAAGAAGCTTACAGTACATTATTATAGTTATTTTGAAAATATTTGGAAATTACTAAATAAATAAATAATAGATCTCATAAAAAGACACATGCCTGTAATCCCAGATAAGTGGGAGTCTGAGGCAGAATGACTGCAAGTTTCTTGGTGAAATCCTGTCTGTAAAGTAAACAATCTAGGAAAAGCCTGAGGGAACTGTGGTTGAAGCTCAGTGCTAGAGCAGTTTCCTACCATGTGTGATCTTGAGGTTTTATCCTCAGCACCCCATAAAATCTAAAAAGAAAAATTAAAAAATGTAAAATGAGCTGGGGAAGTTACTCAGTAGAAAACTACCCCTGTATTCAATCCCAAATACACTCCCCCCATAAAACAAAAGAAGAGGGAAAAAATAAGGTAAAAAGTCAATTGTTACATCACTTGACTCATGTGAAATTTGAACAAGTTGAACTTAGGAGCTATGATTTGGGAGATATTAGAGGTAATGTCAGTCAAAGTTTTTATTTTATTTTATTTTTTGTGGTGCTGGTGATTGAACCCCAGAGTCTTATGCTTACAAGACAAGCACTCTATCAACAGAGATATATCCCCAGGCCTGCAAGTCTTTATTTTAATGGGTAAAAGGCAAGTATTCTGGACAACATGTTGGATGTAGTTTATTATATTATTATTTTTATTTTGTATTGGGAATTTAACTCAGTCGACTTCACCACTGGTCAATACCATCAGCTCTTTTTCCTTTTTGTTTTTTAGTTAGTGTCTTGCTAAATTGCTGAGGTTGGTCTTGAATAGGCACTCCTTCTGTCTCAGCTTCCTGAGACACTGGGATTACAATTGTGTGCCAGCCACAGTGCCTGAAAAATATATTGTATTCCTTTTTTTTAAGGATTTACAAATATTTATTGGTGGTTTTACTTAATACTGAATGCAGAGAATACAAATAAATTGGCATTTAAAAGGAAGCATTAATCTTTAAAGAAGTGTAATATATTTACATATATTGACTAGTTTTGTATGTTAGCAATTACAAAAAAATGTAAAACTTTAATTCTGAATATACTTTGAATTTGAGGTTTTTTTTTCTGTAGTTATACCAAGACTGATTAATTTTGTTTCTATCTAACCTAAAAGTAAGATTTTGCAAGATGCTCCTGAAACAAAACAGTAAATCAGAAATTTTAAAGCAGATTTTTAGGGGTGGATAAAGCCACACAAAAGAAAAAAGTTTCTATACCAGATATGTAAATGCAATGGAGGAAATATCAAGGAGCAAAAAAGCACAAGTGCCAATCACTTAATACTGAAAGCAGAGAATAGAAAGAAATCAGCACTTAAAAGGGAACAGTAATTTTTTTAAAAATGTGATATATTTACATATATTGACAGTTTTGTATGTTTAGAATTACAAACAAATGTACATCTTTCATTCTGAAGATACTTTGAATTTTGAGATTTTATTTTTTAGCTGTAATTATACCAACTATGATTAATTTTGTTTTGTATCTAACCTAAAAGGAAGACTTTGCAAGATGATCCTTAAACAAAACAGTAAATCAGGAATTTTAAAACAGCTTTTTTAGGGGAGGATAAAGTCACACAAAAGAAAACAGTTTCAATACTAGATATATAAAAACAAAGGAGGACATATCAAGGAACAAAAAGAATCACAAGTACCAATACTACTCTAATTGTGATTTCTATTTCTAGCAACAATTCAAGTAGCAGTAAGTTAGATGCTATTGTTCTAATAAATAAAATAATCAATTCTTTCACTTCAATTTTCAGACATCTCAATGAACAATTATTAAGCATTCAGATTCTTTTGTAATAACTGAAGAAATGATTTATACATATAAAAACACTAACAAAAGAGACCTTCAAACACACTTCTGAAAATGGCAATATAGATTTTTTTTTTCATGGTCAGTTGTCACCGTTTTACTGCCTGATTTTTGGTGTTTTTTTTTAATTTTAATTTATTTTTATTGTAAACAAACAGGATACATGTTGTTTCTGTTTGTACATGGACTAACAGCATACCATTGCATAATCATACATTTACATTGGGTAATGATGTTTGATTCATTCTGTTATTTTTTTCCTTTCACCCACCCCTCCCACCCCTCTTCTCCCTCTATACTGTCCCTTCTTCCTCCATTCTTGTCCCCCTCCCATTCTTCATTATGTGTCATTATCCACTTATCAGTGAGATCATTCATCCTTTGGTTTTTTGAGATTGGTTTAACTCACTTAGCATGATATTCTCCAGTTTCTTCCATTTGCATGCAAATGACATAATTTTATTATTCTTTATATATATATAACAGTTTCTTTATCAATTCATCAATTGAAGGACATCTAGGTTGGTTCTACACTCTGGCTAGTGCGAATTGAGCAGCTATGAACATTGATGTGGCTGTATCTCTGTAGTATGCTGATTTTAAGTCCTATGGGTATAGGCTGAGGAGTGGGATAGCTGGGTCAAATGGTGGTTCCATTCCAAGTTTTCTGAGGAATCTCCACACTGCTTTCCAGAGTGGCTGCACTAATTTGCAGTCCCACCAGCAATGTATGAGTGTACATTTTCCCCCACATCCTCTCCAACACTTATTGTTTCTTATATTCTTGATAATCGCCATTCTCATTGGGGTGAGGTGGAATCTTAGTGTAGTTTTGATTTGCATTTCTCTTATTACTAAAGATGGTGAATATTTTTTTTATATGTTTGTTGATTGCTTGTAGATCTGTGAAGTGTCTGTTCATATCCTTAGCCCATTGGTTGATTGGGTTATTTGTATTCTTGGTGTAGAGTTTTTTGAGTTCTTTATATATTTTGGAAATTAGTGCTCTATCTGAAGTATGAGTGGTAAAGATATTCTCCTACTCTGTAGGCTCTCTCTTCACATTACTGATAGGTTTCTTTGCTGAGAGAAAGCTATTTAGTTTGAATATATCCTAGTTATTGATTTTTGCTTTTATTTCTTGTGCTATGGGAGTTCTGTTAAGGAAGTCTGATTCTAAGCCAACAAGTTGAAGATCTGGACCTACTTTTTCTTCTATAAGATATAGGATTTCTGGTCTGATTTCAAGGTCCTTGATCAACATTGAGTTGAGTTTTGTGCAGGGTGAGAGATAGGGATTTAATTTCATTCTGTTGTATATGGATTTCCAGTTTTCAAGCACCATGTTAAAGAGACTATCTTTTCTCCATTACATATTTTTGGCCCCTTTGTCTAATATGAGAAAATTGTATTTATTTGGGTTTGTATCCATGTCCTCTATTCTGTACCATTGATCTACCTGTCTATTTTGGTGCCAATACCATGCCGTTTTTGTTACTATTGCTTTGTAGTATAGTTGAAGTTCTGGTATTGCGATACCCCCTGCTTCATTCTTCCTGCTAAGGATTGATTTAGCTATTCTGGGTTTCTTATTCTTCCAGATGAATTTCATGATTGCTTGCTTTATTTCTGTAAGGTATGTCATTGGGGTTTTAATTGGAATTGCATTGAATCTGTATAGCACTTTTGGTAGTATAGCCATTTTGACAATATTAATTCTGCCAATCCAAGAACATGGGAGGTCTTTCCATCTTCTAAAGTCTTCCTCAATTTCTTTCTTCAATGTTTTGAAGTTTTTATTGTAGAGATCTTTTACCTCTTTCTTTAGATTGATTCCCTGGTATTTTATTTTTCTTGAGGTTATTGCAAATGGAGTTGTTTTCCTCATTTCCCTTTCAGCTGTTTCATCACTTGCATATATAAATGCTTTAGATTTATGCGTGTTGATTTTATAGCCTGCTATTTTGCTGAATTCATTGATGAGGTCTAGAAGTTTTCTGGAGGAGATTTTTGAATCCTGTAAATATAGAATCCTGTCATCAGCAAATAGTGACAGCTTAAGTTTCTCTTTTCCTATTCATATCCCTTTAATTTCTTTAGTCTGCCTAATTGCTCTAGCTAGAGTTTCGAGGACAATGTTGAATAGAAGTGGTGAAAGAGGGCATCCCTGTCTTGTTCCCATTTTTAAAGGGAATGGTTTCAGCTTTTCTCCATTAAGAATGATGTTGGCCATGGACTTAGCATAAATAGCCTTTACAATTTGCAGGTATGATCCTACTATCCCTGTTTTTTCTTGTATTTTGAGCATGAAGGGTGTTGTATTTTGTCAAGCCTATTTCTGTGTCTATTGAAATAACCATATGTTTCTTATCCTTACGTCTATTGACATGATGGATTACGTTTATTGATTTACGGATGTTAAACCATCCTTGCATTCTGGGGATGAACCCACTTGAACGTGGTGCACAATTTTCTTAATATGTTTTTGGATACGGTTTGCCAATATTTTGTTAAGGATCTTTGCATCTATATTCATCAAGGATATTGGTCTAAAATTTTCTTTCCTTGATGTGTCTTTGCTTGGTTTGGGTATGAGGGTGATATTAGCTTCATAGAATGAGTTTGGTAGGGTACCCTCCTTTTCTATTTCCTGGAATACTTTGAGAAGTATTGGAATGAGTTCTTTTTTGAAGGTCTTATAGAACTTGACTAAGAATCTGTCTGGTCCTGGATTTTCTTGGATGGTAGAAATTAATGGCTTTTACTATTTCATTGCTTGATATTGATCTGTTTAAATTTTGTATGTCCTCCTGGTTCAGTTTGGGAGGAGCATATGTCTCTAGAAATTTGTCAGTGTCTTCAGTAATTTCTATTTTGTTGGAATACAGATTTTCAAAGTAGCTTCTCATTATGTTATATTTCTCAGTGGTGTCTGTTATGATATTTCCTTATTCATCATGAATTTTAGTAATTTGAATTTTCTCTCTCCTTCTCTTTGTTAGTGTGGCTAAGGGTTTGTGTATTTTGTTTACTTTTTCAAAGAATCAAGTTTTTGTTTTGTCAATTTTTTGAATTGTTTCCTTTGTTTCAATTTAATTGATTTCAGCTCTGATTTTAATTATTTCCTGTCTTCTGCTACTTTTGCTGTTATTCTGTTCTTCTTTTTCTAGGGCTTTGAGCTGAAATGTTAGGTCATTTAGTTGTTGACTTTTCATTCTTTTCTGGAATGCACTCCATGCAATGAATTTTCCTCTTAGTACCTCTTTCATAGTGTCCCAGAGATTTTGATATGTTGTATCATCATTCTCATTGAACTCTAAGAATTTTTCTATCTCCTCCCTGATGTTTTCTGTTATCCACATTTCATTCAATAGCATATTATTTAGTCTCCAGGTGTTGGAGTAATTTCTGTTTTTTATTTTGTCATTGATATCTACTCTCAGTCCATTATAATCTGATAGAACACATGGCAGTATCTCTATTTTTTTGCATATTTTAAGGGCTGTTTTGTGGCATAATATATGGTCTATTTTCGAGAAGGTTCCATGTGCTGCTGATAAGAAAGTGAATCCACTCGTTGATGGATGGAATATTCTATATATGTCTATTAAGTCTAGGTTATTGATTGTGTTATTGAGTTCTATGGTTTCTTTGGTTGGTTTTTGTTCGGAAAATTTCTCTAGTGGTGACAGCAGTGCATTAAAGTCGCCCAGAATTATTGTGTTGTGGTCTATGTGATTCCTGAAATTGAGAAATATTTGTTTGATGTACAGGGATGCACCATTGTTTGGGCCATAAATATTTACTATCATTATGACTTCCTGATTTATGGTTCCCTTAAGCAGTATGAAATGTCCTTCTTCATCCCTTCTGACTAACTTTGGTTTGAAGTCCACTTTATCTGATATAAGGATGGAAACCCCCACTTTTTTACTGAGTCCATGTGTGTGGTAGGTTTTTTCCCATCCTTTTGCCTTTAGTCTGTGGATGTCTTTTTCTATGAGATGAGTCTCTTGCAGGCACCATATTGTTGGGTCTTTCTTTTTATTCCATTATGCCAGTCTATATCTTTTGATTGATGAGTTTAGGCCATTAACATTCAGGGTTATTTTTGAGATATGATTTGTATTCCCAGTCATTTGGCTTATTTTTGAGTTTTAAGTTGACTTGGTTTCTCCCTTGAGAGGTTTTTCTCTAAGGTAGTTCCTCCCTCCCTTTGCTGACCTACATTGTTGTTTTTCATTTCCTCCTCATGGAATATTTTGTTGAGAACATTCTGTAGCTCAGGATTTCTATTTGTAAATTCTTTTAACTTTTATTTATCATGGAAGGATTTTATTTCATCTTCAAATCTGAAGGTTAGTTTACTGGGTATAGGATTCTTGGTTGGCAACCATGTTCTTTTAGAGTCTGGGTTGAGAAGTCGGCTGCTATACGTATTGATCTCCCCCTATATGTAATCTGATGCTTTTCTCTCGCGGCCTTCAAAGTCCTATCTTTATTTTGAATGATAGGCATTTTTGTTACAATGTGCCTTGGTTTGGATCTGTTGTGATTTTGTGCATTTGGTTTTCTGTATGCCTCTTGTATTTGATTTTCCATTTCATTCTTCAGGTTTGGGAAATTTTCAGATATTATTTTATTGAATAGGTTGTTCATTCCTTTGGTTTGTTTCTGTAAGCCTTCCTCAATCCCAATAATTTTTAAATTCGGTCTTTTCATGATGTCCCAAAGTTCTTGGAGATTCTGTTCATGATTTCTTGCCATCTTGTTTGGGCAACTTTATTGTCAAGATTAAATATTTTGATTTCACTGTCTGACATTCTGTCTTCCAAGTATTCTAGTGTTTTGGTGATGCTTTCCATTGAGTTTTTTATTTGGTTTATTGTTTCCTTCATTCAAGGATTTTCACTTTTTTTTTTGAGAATCTCTATCTCTTTTTTGAAATGATCCTTTGCTTCCTGCAGTTGCTCTTTCAGCTTATCACTTATTGCCTGCACTTGCTCTCTTATCTCATACTTTGCTTCATGAATCATCTTAATCATGTATAATCTATAGTCCTTTTCTGACATTTCTTCTAACGTACTGTCATTGGATTCTATTAATATAGAATCTAGATTTGTTTGGATCATTTTCTTCCCTTCTTTTTTATGTTGTTCATGTATATTCCCCTCTAGCTGTGCAGATTTTGAGTATCGCAGATTTCCCCCTATAGGCTTATAGTGGCCCTGTAGGTTTCCAAGACCTTTTATTTAAGGGGAGATCAATTTTAGCAGTGCCCAATTCAGACACTATGCAATCCTAGACTAAATAGTCCCTATGAGGAAAATAACAAAATTGTCATAATGAACAGAATGAGTTCAAATATTATCTTCAGTAGAACAAACAATTTTGCAATAAGTTCTGCAGTTTCTAATGGAGGACAAAGAGGATGCAGAGGGATGTAGAATGTGGCTGTTAATGGGATAAGAAAAGAATATATAGAAGTTCCAGATAATAGAAAGTGTGAGAGTGTAATCAAAAGAAATTGGATGTTAGCATGCAAAAAAGGGAGAAAGAGACTCTGAGGGAACAGGTAAACAAAAGGAAAAGAGACCAAGGAAAGTAAATATATAAAATCTTAAATTGTTTCAATAAGGAGAAAAAAGAAAATCTACAGTATAACAGTCATATAGTAATGTAACCTCCCAGTCTTCATTAGCCTGATCATTAGAGGTACCTGACAATGAGGTCAATCCTCCAGCAGACATCTCACAATGGGATTTGCCCCACCTAAAGATCGGAGCTATGGCTTTGGGGATTATCCAAGCTGGCTGCTCTGGCTTCCAAATATGTTGGCAAATGGGGAGCTGCAGCTCAGGTTGTGGACGTGGTCAGCTGGAGGTCCTGGAATTGGAGTGCAGTTGGTCAGGCAGGTGTCCTGGAGGTTGGGTGTGTTTGGTGTGGTTGTGGGATCCTGGAGGCTGGGTGCAATCAGTCGGTGTGGGGTCCCAGTGATAGGGTGCAGACAGTTGGTCTGGGGATCCTGGTGGTAGGGAGGAGTCAGTCAGTGTGAGGTTCCCAGAGGCAGGGGGTGATCAGTCGGGCTGAGGAATCCTGAAGAGGGGACTCATTCTGTCCAGCCAGGGGTCCTACGGGGCCTGGCTGTTTTCTCAAAATGGCGGCAGGCACATGTTATCAAACCTGCAGGTACTGCAGCAGTGAACTTCCAGGCAACAGCAGGCAGCTGGTGCTCCACTGGTCGTCAGTGATCAGCTTGCTGACTGTTGTCGGATGATCGGGAGGTGAACCTGGTGCATTGGGTGATGGATAGGTGTAAGGCCGGCGATGGACAGGCTGAGGCAGGCAAATGGCGGATAATAGAAGGCTGATGGTGAGCAATCTGCACTCAAAAAAGGCATCCATATGCTGGCAGACTGCAGGTGATCACAGCAGACAAATGGTATAAACTGCAGGGGATCTGTAAGCAGCAAAAACTGCCTCACCAAGAAATGGATATTCTCTGCCTGAAACCAGAGTTATGGAGCAAAAAGAAATGCAGCCTCCCTCTAGTCCACCATCTTGGATCTCCTTGCAATATAGTTTGGGGGCCATATTTCAATGTCCATAATGTTATGAGTCATAAAGAGCTTAAGACAGTACAGTACATCTCAGGGTTGTTGACTGAGTACTCCACCTGTTCCTACCATCCAAGAGTCACTGATGTGGATGGGACTACATTGATAAGTCTGACAGGTCTCTAAACAGGACTACCCATTAAATAATTATGATACAATTGTGATGAATTGCTAGCTTATAGAACTGACATTTCCACTGTAATAGCACTACAGAATTCTAATGCCATTAAATATTAGAATTATTTCTCCCTGCTAACTATACAGCAGAAAAAGAGTTTTGGGACTGCATTTTTGGGGAACAGGACACCTCTAAAATATACACAAGGGGAAAATAGAAAGTGAGCAAAGTAAATTCCTGCAGTTGATTTTTCACAGATACTAACAAGCAAAGCAATTTGCAATAAATCAAAATCACCCTAAAGCACAGATTAAGTCAATCATTTCAAAGTAAATATATCTCATTTTGAAAGTTTTGTCTGGTTTGTGATTAGACTTCAAAATGTTAAAATAAACCAAATAGATTCTAAGAATATTAATGTGCCATATAGGATTTTAAAAATCTACTCTAAATTCAAAGGTTTTGTTCTCTCCACAGAGAAAGTAAATAAAAAGAAAAAAGGAGATCCTGCAAAAATAAACAAAACTAAACCTGTCAGAGTTTTCAGGACCCCCAGCCTTAGGCATGGTCAAGATGGCGCCTGATGCTGAGCCAAAAGTGGCCAGCTATACAGTAAACAACCAGCGAATTCCAATGATTGGCTAGTTAACGATGTGACTAGAGCATGCCCCCCTCGTGTACCCATCCTATGCTTGCAGCTGTCCGCGTTTACCTTGTGTACTCTCCCCTGATTGGTTGAAATGTATATAAGCCTGGTGGGTGGGAGAGTAGGGAGCAGAAGCTGAGGAAGAGGCAGAAGCGGCGGGGGCTGAAGAAGAGGGAGAAGCGGAAGAAGCGGTGAAGGCGGAGGCTGAAGCCAAGCTGGAAGCTGGGAGTACGCGGAAGCTGGAAGAAGCTGGGAGAAGGGAAGCTGGGAGTGCGCGGAAGCTAGGAGTAAGAGAAGTGTAGGAGAGGGACTGTGCACAATAAACTTCCAAAGCTTCAGACATTTGTCGTGTCTCTCTCTGCAGCCAGAGGGGGCGCGATATAAACCAACCACCCAAAACATTCATAAAGTGAAGGCTTTTTTTCTTTTTGGATACTTCAATTAGTTCAAGGGTAATGTTTCTATCCTGAGGACTTCTACTCTCTTCCTTTAGCTTCAATTCTCCAGCCATTTCCATGTTTTCATTATACAAGGCTATGGGCAGATTTTCTTAAGAAGTCAGGTTGAGTCAGAGGTAGCATTAGGATGCACTATAGTTGACTACAGTATGAAGTTCAAATGAACACATTATTCTTCTAAAAGGACTACAATAAGTGAAAGTACATAAAGGAAAATGTTTAGCCCTCAGTTCCTTGCACTAAGAAAAAATTTGAGAAGCTGGGAATCATTGTTGGGAGTCAAGAAATAGGCATTGGCCTCACCTCTTTGAGCCCCTTTAATGCACCAGTTCAGGCTGATTTTCCACGAAGGGCAGTCCTCCACTCACATAGTAAGCAATGCCAAGAGACAGCAAAGCAATGGCAAAGGTCAGGAGCAGGAACCCCCAGAAGCTCATATCCTCTACAAATTCCTGCCAAGTCATTCAAAAGCTGGACAGGACTCCTTCACCTTGCTGTAGGGTGGGATTGAGGAGAGAATGGCTTTCCATGGCACTTTCAATCTCAGCCATCTGTATTGTCTCCAGTTTCAAGTGGGTTCCTCTGTGAAATCCTTTTACCTCCTGTTCTTCCAAAGATTCCAGCAATCGGATGACATCTTTATTCTCTCCCCGGCATTTTGCCAGAACTAAAGGAGTCACACCTTGATGATTGCATATATCAATTTTGAGTCCATGAACCTCCTGCCTCAGCTTCCAATGCTTATTTCTGATTTTTGAGGAATCTCCATTCTTCTTGTTCCAATTTTCATTCCTACAATGTATGCACATCCCCTTTCCCCACATCTGTGCCAATAATTGTTGTTACATGTATTCATAGCAATTGCCATTCTGACTGGAGTATGGGGGAATCTCAGTAAAGATTTATTTTGCATTTCTCTAATTGCTAGAGATATTGGTCAGTTTTATATGTATTTGATGATCCTTTCTATTTCTTCCTATGGGAAGATTTCTTGCCCATTTATTGATTAGATTTTTTAATCTATGAAATAGATTTTTATCTATGAAATAGGGTTTTTTAATCTATGAAATAATTACAATCTTGGATTTGCTTTGCTCTTCCCTTTCTGATGTGCTCACATTGATAATAACTTCATTTTTTTGCAAAGTATATTCACAAGAGTGTAACAAGTAAAATAATTTATTCTTTTGATTTCTTTCAGTTATGTATTCTCATCAAACCCAAGAATTTTCATCAGAGCAGGGAACAAAATGTTCATTTAATCAGGTGATAAAGAGAAAGTATGGAAAATGTGGCATTGAAAATGTATGCTTAAAGAAAGAATGGAAAGGTGTGGAGGAGAGTAATGTTCAGGAAAACTGTCATGATGAATATAAGAATTGTGAGATAACTATACAATAAAAATTTTTATCATGAATTGATATCAAGAACATATGAAGTCTCAGAAAATACCTCCATTTTCCTAGTCAGTTTTGAGGAAGGATTTGAATGTCTTGAATATTTATCTCCACTGAATTTTTTATATCATAAACTTGCTGTGAAATGAAATTTGTAAAATATGAAATAAAATCTATTGCATGCTTCAGTTCATAACAGTAAACATTTGAAATGTAGAAATTGTTTAAATTTTTACTCAAACATTTTTGTAGACAATAGATTTAGTAATATAAAATATATTACTAAGTATGATCAGTTTTTTTAACATAATAAGGATCTGTTGTTCTACATTCAACAAACAGTCCTTTCTTGTGTCCAAATATAACATCTTAATTAATGTAGGAAGGTCTGTACCTATACATTTTTACTTAATAAAGAATCAGGTAGAGCTATTTAGGGATAATTCTACATTTATCATAAAATTTTAAGAACTTTTAATCAAATCTGTACCCTGAATAAATATGAGCACATTTTTATTGGTGAAAAATGTAAGAAATGCAGTGAAACTCACAAATATTGAATGTTTTTTCAAATCCTAGAAAATACCATTGTGATCATTTTACAAAGAATCTTTACAAAGGCAATAAATGCAACAAGTATTTCAACAGTGCTCAAAGTTTACCATTCCAAGCATCCATATTCAAGGAAAAAATTGCAAATATAATCAATGTGGAAGAACTTTAAATAAAATCCCAAGAATTATTCAGTGCAAGAAAATTCATGTGGGAAGAATATCATACAGATTTAGGAAATGTGTTAAGCATTTAAAGATTTCTCAACCTTTTATCACAGTAGTGATAAACCCTACAGTTGTGAAGATTGTGGTAAAGCTTTTAATGAAATTTCAGTCCTTAGGAAACTCAGGAAGAATCATGCTGGAGAGAATCCATATACTTGTAAAGAATGTGGAGAAGCATTTATTTACATCTCAAAACTTACTGAGCACCTGAGGATTCATAATGATAAGAGACTGTACAAATGTATAGAATGTGAAAAAGGTTTTAAATATGTCTCAAACCTTACTCAACACCAGAGGATTCATACTGGTGAAGTCCTACCAATGTGCAGAATGTTGAAAAGCATTTACACAAATTTCACACTTCACTGAACACCAGAGGATTCATGGTGATGAGAGACCCTATGAATGTAATAAATGTGGCAAAGGCTTTAAGTATGCTAGAACACTTATTCAACACCAGAAGATTCATAGTGATGAGAGACCATATGAAAGTAAGGTATAAGGAAAAGGCTTTACAGATAGGAGAGCCCTTAGTCAACACCTGAGGATTCATAGGGATGAGAGACCATATGAATGTAAGAAATGTGGCAAAGGTTTTAAGTATAGTGCAGTCCTTATTAAACATCAACAGGTTCATAGGGATGAGAGACCATACAAATGTAAAGAATGAGGCAAACCTTTTAAATTCATCTCTGCTCTTACTCAACCCCAGACTATTCATACTGGAGTGAAGCCATATAAATGCAAATAATGTGGAAAAGCATTTATTCTGAACTCACATCTTATTAAACACCACAGGATTCTTAATGATGAATGTAAAGAGTGTTGCAAAGACTTTAAGCATTGTCCAACCATTATTAAACATCACAAAGTTCATAGTGATGAGAGATCATACAAATGTATAGAGTGTGTAAAAGGTTTTTAACTCAACCTTTCCTCTCTGCCAGAGAATTTATGTTGGAGAAAATTCATATGAATGTAAAGAATGAGGCAAAGCTCTTAATAGGAGTTTACTTTTGGTTTTTAATTTCACTTGGTTTCCCCTTTGATTGATTTTTTCTCTAGTGTAGTTTCTTCCTCTGCTAACTTTCATTGTTTTTCATTTCTTCCTTGTGGAATATTTTTCTTAGAATGTTCTGTAGTTTATGCTTTCAATTTGTAAATTCCATTAACTTTTGTTTATCGTGGAAGGATTTTATTTCATCATCAAATCTGAATGTTAGTTTTGCTGGGTATAAGATTCTTGGTTGGTTTCCATGTTATTTTAGAGTGTGAAATATGTTGTTCCAGAACCTCCAAGTCTTTAGTGTCTGGACTGAGAAATCTGCTGATGTTCTTATTGGATTCCCCATATATGTAATCTGATGGTTTTCTCTCACAGAGTTTAAAATTCTATCTTTATTTTGTATGTTGGTCATTTTCTTTATAATGTGCCTTAGTGTGGGTCTGTTGTAATTTTATACATTTGCTGTCCTATAAGCCTCTTGTAATTGATTTTCCATTTCATTCTTCAGGTTTGGAAAATTGTCTGATGTTATTTCATTGAGCAGATGTTTCATTCTTTTGGTTTGTATCTGTGTCTTTCTCAATCCAAATAATTCTTAAATTTGGTCTTTTCATGTTATCTCATAATTCTTATAGTTTCTGTTCATGTTTTCTTTAAATCTTCTCTTTGTAGTGAACTTTATTTTCAAGATGAAATATTTTGTCTTCATTGTCTGAGATTCCATCTTCCAAGTCATCTAGTCTGTTGTGATGCTTTCCATTGAGATTTTAATTTTATTGTTTCCTTTATTTCAAGAATTTCTGCTTCATTTTTTTTAGAATCTCCATCTCTGTACTGAAATAATCTTTTGTTTCCTATATTTGATCTGTTAACCATTTATTAAAGTGATGTCTTATTGCTTAAATTTATTCTCTTATATTTTACTTTATATCACAGATCATTTTAATTAGTACATTCTGAACTCTATTTCTAACATTTCTTCTACAGTGCTGTCAATATATTCTATTAATATAGAATCTTGATTTATTTGGTGTGTATTCTTCCCTTGTTTTCTCATGTTGTTCATGTGTCTTTCCCCCTTGTAATGCAGATCTGAGTTATTATAATTTCAACCCTAGAGATTTAAAGTGTCTCTGCAGGTTTCTAATACTTGACCTTTAAGGGACAAATCAATATTGTCATTACCCAATGCAAATAATAGTAATCTTAAACAAAATATCCCTTCTTAAAATGCTAATAGTTTTGTCACAATAAGCAGAGATGATGTGTTCAATTATCATCTACAATATTAGTTTTGCAATAAGGTCTACAATTTCTAATGGTGGATAGAGATCAGGTGAGGGGTGTAGTATGTGATGTTATTGAGGTAGGAGGTGAGATTGTAGAGGTGATTGATCATGAAAAGTATGAAAGTGGAATCAAAAGAAGTTGGTTGTTAGCATGTGAAAAGAGAAAGAGACTCCAAGGAAACACATAAATAAGTGGAAAGGAGAGTAAGTAAATAAAAAAGAAAAAAAGAGAAACATGAAAAAAATAAAAGATTATACAACCAAACTATAATACAATATTCAAATCTCCCAGTCCTGATGCATGAAAAGTACTTGATTTCATAAATGTTGACTTATGAGAGCAGGCAATAAGAAAAAAATTAGGGGTAATAAAGGAGCCTTGAAGGAAGCTTGAACAGTTATTTCCTTTGGGAATCAATATCTTCTCTCTTTCCCTTCTTATGTGATAAGTGTGGTTCTCTGGATTTTGTTGGTAACTGCTCCCTCAGGATGGTAATATTTACTGCAGTGGGAATACTAGACTTGGAGGTCAGACTCCTGGAGGTGGGGTATAACAAGTGCCTGTCCCACTTGAAGACTTCTCATAAGAAATCTCTCTTGGGGTCCACTGTTGTGATGCAGGACCCTGGTCTTAGCCCTTTACCTCACTAGTGGACCCCACAGTTCCTGGTTTCTATTTCAGTCTCTAAATTGTATCTCTCCTGCCTCCACCCTTTTGACTTACTAATCAGGAACTTCTCTCCCTAGATGTCCTGGGGACTGAGTGCTGGGATCTTGGTACCTGTCCAGGTAAATATTTCTGTCTTGGGCAGATCAAGACCAGGTATTGAGAGCTATGGACCAGCCACACAGCTGAAAGTGCTGAGCCTAGTTAGTGACTAGGAGTGGTTGGGAGCCTGGGGATCAAGGATCTGGAGTGCTCTGTTGATTTCCATACCAGTGGGACCAAGAAATCATTGGTTGCTCTACTAGGGAAGAAGTTGTGGAGCAGGTTTGTGTCAGGTCCCAGCAAGTGCTCACATGTTGTCTGGAATTCCAGTGGGTGCTGGGCAGGTTGGTTGGTTGAGCTGGAATCAAGTTGTCCTCATACCCTCTTCCAACCTACTGACCACTTGCAAGGCTCTCTCCTGCCTCTGTGACAAGATGGTGGCTATTAGCACACCTAACACATATCTCAGATATAACAAAGCCTTCAGGGACCCTGTTGATATTATTTCAGACCGTAGTATCTCTAGATGGAAGTAGTCACATTCTGTGAAGTCACACGGATTACAGGTATACACCACCACTTCTATTTTGTTTTTTTTCAAATTTTTCCTCAGAGTTAAAAAAATGTTTTTTGTATTAAACTTGGTATGTAGGTTGGTGATAGAGGCATTGCTGAGCATGTGCATAGCCCTTGGTTTCAGCCCCAGCATCACAAAAACAAATCAACAAATGCAACATAAGATAAAAAAATAATCACTGATGTGACTGCATCACTGTAGTATGCTGATTTTAAGTCCTTTTGATATAAACTGAGGAATTGAGTCAATAGGTGGTTCCATTCCAAGTTTTCTGAGGAATATCCAAATTGCTTTCCATAGTGGTTGTACCAACTTGCATTCCTACCAGCAAATGCATGAGTGTGCCTTTCCCCCCTCATCCTCTCCAACATTTATTTCTGCTTGTATTCTTGATAATTGCCATTGTGATTGAAGTGAGATGAAATCTTAGAGTAATTTTGATTTGCTTTTCTCTACTTCTTAAGAGATGTTGAACATTTTTTCATATACGTATTGATCAGTTTTCTTTCTTTTTCTGTGAATTGTCTATTCAGTTCCTTAGCCATTATATTAATTGGGCTTAATTTTTGGTGTTAAATTTTTTGAATGATACAGCCACATCAACATTTATAGCCACTGAACTCACAATAGCTACACTAAGTAACTATGCTCGGTGTCCTTCAACACATGAATAAAGAAAATGTTTGTATGTATATATATTTATATATATACATATATACATATATATATACATATACATATATACATATATATATATATACATGTGATGGAATATTATTCAACATTAAGGAAGAATGAAATCATGGCATTTGCTTGGAAATAGATGGAGTTGGAGAATATCAGGCTAAGCATAATAAGTCAAACCCAAAAACCAAGGTTGAATGTTTTCTTGAATATGAAAAATGTAATTCACAATAAGGAGAGTGTGCTATGGAAAAACCGTTTCTTTAGAGTAGGTTGAGGGAGTATAAAGAGGGGTAGTGGTATGGGGCTGGAAAAAATAGTAGAGTGAAACAGACATTATTACCTCTGAGATCATGAGAAATTATACTCCATTCCTTATGATTTATCAAAATACATAAATGCATCTGGCTCTCATACATAACTAATTAGAATAAAAATTTAAAATAATTTTTGGATTGACCATAATAATAGTACCTATTTATGGTATGTTATATAATATATTCATAGATTAACACTTTGTATAATTATAAAGCCAGAGTAATTTGTACATCTAACACCTTAGGTGTGAGAAGATGGGTAGAGATTGATAAATGTATCCCACATATTATTGTAGATTCAGGTACCACATGTCAATCTTTAATTTGTTTCAATTTCTTGTTTAGTATGATGTAAGATAAACTTCTAATTTCTTCTGAATATGAATATGAAGTTTCACAAGCACCATCTGTTGAGTAGATCATAAAAGGAGTAAAAGGCTCACCTTTCCCATTACAGATCCTTGGCATCTATAATGAAAGGGTGATTGTGTATGTATGGATGTATTTCTGGGTAAAATAAAAGAGCGAAAGCATGATTGTGTATGTATGGACTTCTTTCTGGGTTTTTCTTCCTGTTTCATTTGTCTGTATGTTTATTCTTATTCCAGAATCACAATGTTTTAATTACTACATGTATGTAATACCCAGGAAATTTAATGCATTCTTTGTCCTATAGAAGTCCTCATGGTCTCCTTCTGTAGACTGCTTTGAATAGTATGAATATTTTAACAATATCGTTTCTCTCAATCCACAAACATAGGATGTCTTTCCAAATATTTGTAACTGATTTATTTAATTCTCTCAACATAGTAAGATTTTCAGTGTTAATGTCTCCCACTTCCCTTGTTAAATTTATCCCCATGCATTTGATTGTTTCATCCTTAAGTTCTTTTTCACATTTAAAAGAGTCACTACTGGGAAGCTTTACCACTGAGTTGCATCCTATGTCATTTTATTATTCCTATGTTTATTACAGAAAGTATATATGATGTAAGAGTAATCCTTTTAATTTTTAGTGGTATTAACTGCATTCGTATTATTATATACTACAACTACCTGCCATCCCCAGTACTTTTTTCTTTCAAAATCTAACTTTATGTAGATCAAACCAGAATTTTTCATTGCCCTTCTTTCTGAGTCTCTAACACCTGCCACTCTGTTTTCTGACTCTATAAATTAGAAGAATCTAACTCTGCTTTCTACATGTGAAATATTACAATAATTTTTTCTTTTGTAATACATTTAACTTGACCCAGGGTCTTGGAGTTTCATCTGTGATGAAACATATGCCACAATTTCCTTCCTGTTGAAAGCCAAATAATTCCAGGCCAGACTTTGATTATAGATTTATCTACTTGGGACATTGTGTTGTTTTTAACATGGGCTACTCTAAGTGATGCAATTATAAGAATAGGAATACAAATAGTTGTTTCAGTTCATGAATTCAATTTTTTTCCTGTTGAACACATAGAAATATAGTTAATTGTCAGGGTTCCCGGGACCCCTGGCCCTGGGCGAGCACATGGTCACAAGATGGCGCCTGGCATCTTGCCAGTGTGGTTCTACTTTGAGACTAACAAGTGACGCTAAACAAGGAAGTTACCCTCATTGGGCCACTATATATGATCGGCGTGTGTACACTGCCTGCCTAGATTCACTGTATTGTTTTTTTTACACTCTCCCTTCGCGCTCTGTAATGTGATTGGTTGCTTACCTCTACATAGGGTCTGTAACTTCCCTGTTAGAGAGAGATTCTCCGTAGCGCTACAAAAAAGATAGACACTGAATAAATGAGCTCTTACTGCCAGCATTTATCGCGTCATTCCTGCGGGTCGGGGAGCATGATAAGTGGTGCCGAAACCCGGGAACCCCGACAAAGAGGGGGTAAGTAACACAGGTAAAAATTAACGTGATAAAAGGAGTAATGGACTAAGCGGAAAGCGGTCCACATTAAAGGTATTAAAGTGAAAGTAGCACGCAAAAGGCGGCTACACCCTGGACTAAGTGAAAAGCGGTCCACATTGGAGACATTAAACTGAAAGTGGTGCGCGAAAGGTGGCCATCAATCAACCCGGACCAAGCAGAAGGTGGTCCAGTGAACTGAAACTGGTATGCAAAAAGTGATCGCAGTAAATTAATCATGGGTTCTGAGGTGTCTAGAGTTCGCATGGAAGGCCTATTAAAGGCTTTATTAAAGGCTAATGGAACACCTTTAAAGGTTTCCTCAGCTAGGAAGTTTTTAAAAACTGTAGAAGACAAAGCCCCTTGGTTTTTAGATGAGGGATTGTTGGATCAAGAGAAACTATCACAAGAGACAGAAAAAGGCCCCCCTCCTGATCCCTTCCACACAGCTCCATGGCCACCTAGGGAGGGAACACCCATGTCCTTGAAGCAGTCCTCCCCCGAGTCCAATCCCCCTAGGCAGAGATCTCAGCAGCTCCATTTCTCAAAAGTAGTAAGAAATAATGTTTTGTGATTTTCTGCATTCAAACCTAACCTGATTTCTCAACCAGGAAGAAAAAGGGTTAAAAAGTCCTGGGTGATCCTCCCTCCCCACTCCCTGGCCTTGCTGAGGCCTGCATTGGAATGTAGGCTGCAGCAGTCTCAGCGGGAAAGGGGGGTAACTTGAAGATAAGAAAAAAAGGAAAAAAAATGTGTCCATTTTAAACTTCTGGGCTGCTACACAGAACTAACTCATTTTCCACAGAACTAACTCATTTTCCAGGATTCTTGTTTTGTTTTTTTTTTTTTAATGCTGTATTTTTGAGCTCATAATTTTGATCCTGCATACCTAGGTTAATGATTTTTTTTTCTTTTTGATCAGTTCTATTTTTTATTCAACTAGAGTTTTTGAACATCTGTTACATTACAATGGAGATTCACCTATAAAGTTACAAGGCCTTTGATTTTGTGTTATTTGTATGTCATGCTGTCTAATGTCATGTTTTGTCTGTATCAAAACTGAGCGCTCCTAAAATTAAAATTTAAAAATGGATCCAAATACTTTTATTCACGTGATTTAAAAAGGTTCAATTTAAATTGAGTAAACTAATAAAAGTGAAATGTCTTTAAAAATAACTTGCAAGTCTCTAGGTGGTCAAACTAATGAAATGTTGATGTTAAACAATGTCTAATATCAATTGTTTCTAGGACTTTTCTTCAACAGGAAAGAGACAACAAATACTGTTCAGGACACTTGTCTAATATCTTGACTAAAAACAAGGTTACTAAGAGTTATGTCTTAACAGGTACAATTCTATATACAAAGGGTTCTAAAGGTTTCAACTGTGTTTCAGTTAGAGTACTATAAACAACAAAGTACTTTATCTTGTTAAAATGGTGTAATTTATCTAAATTCAGAAATTTCATAAGAGTTGTTTCAGAATGTGAACAAAAGGGGGTCAACACATAAAAAAGAAAAAATAAAAGGTTCTAAAAATACAACTATATTTAGTGAAGAAGAAAATCTTTCTGGATAAGAAAGTGTTATATAATGAAATACATGAGGGTCTAAGTAAGTGCTAAAAAGTCTGTGTGTAAGTAAAGGGCAAGTTTCAACAAGTCTGTGTGTAACTAAGTTGGTTGTATGTATGTGAAACAGCTAAAGCTATTTAAGGTTTTTCCTAAGGTGAAATACTAATGTTCTGATATAAGCCAAAGTTTAATCTATATGGTAAAATGACATGGTAAAATAACAAGGATTTCTTAGAAACACTAATTTACTCTTAACTTTGTGTCTATTAAGTTTTATTCTTTAAAACAATTGGTCTTAAAAATTGGGGTTTATACAATTATGGTTAACTGCTAAGAGTATTGTACTATGTTACAGAGTCTAAATTTTTCTTTAAAAACTAAATTTAGTAAGATTAAAGTGTCAAGGTAATTGTGAAATGGTCACTCCTTGTATATTAAATGTATTCATATTTTCCAAGTTTACAAGTGTTAAAGCAGGGTATTTATCAAGCTGCTATTCTCCAAACTTCTCTCTCAATGTTGGAATGCTTCTAGGTTCTCACGGGCAGTCTTAATGCATATTCCTACCTTCCTACCAGTCCCAGTCTCTGTTACAGATACAGAACTACCAGTTCTACTATCCAAAAACAAAAGAGATTTTGGCATCACCGCAGCAATAATCACTGCAGTGGCACTCTCTGCAACAGCCGCGACTGCAGCAGCGGTTTCATTAGCTACATCAATTCCCACAGCAAAAGAACTCAATAACCTAGCTGAAAATACAGTCACTGCCCTGCAAACTCAAGAGACTCTAAATGGTCATTTAAAGGCTGGAATTCTCCTGGTGAACCAAAGAGTAGACTTATTACAGGAACAAGTGGATGTTCTTCAGGAACTTTTGGGACTGGGATGCATCTACCCTTTTAAAGGTCTATGTGTTATGCCTGTTGCCTATGACAATTTTAGTACTGCGGCTAACTTGTCCAAAACCATTTCTAGTTATCTTACAACCAATTGGTCGCTTACATTTTCAACTCTAACTTCTCAGCTGCGATCTGAGATACTTAAAGTCAATGCCACTAGAGTTAATGTTGCTTCTGTATCCAAAATGTTCTCTAGGTTAACTAATGTATTAGGTTTGTTTAAAAGCTGGGCAGGAGTGGGTGCTTTTGGCCTATTATTAGGACTGGGTATTTTGTATCTCTTTCACTCATTGCGTCAACTTCGAGCCTCTCAAAAGAGAGAGAGAGTCATCATACATCAAGCCATGGCAGCCCTAGAGGCCGGCACTTCCCCTCAAGTATGGCTGAGTATGCTGGACCGGTAGTCAAAGACGGGTAATGTAGGAGGTGGCTGTATACCAACCTAAGACAGAAGCTGTAGCATGCTCTACAGACTTTGATGACGGGTAAGGATACAAGCTGACCCCTCAACCTAAGACAGGCATGGTCCCTTGCCAATTTTTATAAAATAAATAAGGGGGAGCTGTCAGGGTTCCCGGGACCCCTGACCCTGGGCGAGCACATGGTCCCAAGATGGCACCTGGCATCTTGCCAGTGTGGTTCTACTTTGAGACTAACAAGTGACGCTAAACAAGGAAGTTACCCTCATTGGGCCACTATATATGATCGGCGTGTGTACACTGCCTGCCTAGATTCACTGTATTGTTTTGTTTACACTCTCCCTTCACGCTCTGTAATGTGATTGGTTGCTTACCTCTACATAGGGTCTGTAACTTCCCTGTTAGAGAGAGATTCTCCATAGTGCTACAAAAAAGATAGACACTGAATAAACGAGCTCTTACTGCCAGCATTTATCGCGTCATTCCTGTGGGTCGGGGAGCGCGATAGTTAATGGACCATGTATTAATTTATAGTGATGAATGTTAACATATTTACTTAGGTAAAAAAGAGACTAATGAGACTATGGCCTTATAAAAGGTGCTGTACATTTTTTTAGAACTCTATCTATTCATTTTAGTGGTTCCTACCCACATTGAGTTCTTTTTTTTCTTTTCTTTCTTTATTTTTTTATTTATCTTTTAATTTTTTATAGATTGCATTTTGATTCATTGAACACAATTGTGGTACATATTTTCACTTCTATGGTTGTACACTATGTAGATTCATAACATTCGTGTAATCTACATGTACACAGGGTAATGATGTCTGTCTCATTCCACCATTTTCCATACACTCCTCTCTCTCATTTTCTTCCACATATTCTAAAATTCCCCCATTATTCACTCATTTCCCATCCCCACCCCCATTATATATCATCCTCCACTTATCAGGGAAAACATTCAGCCTTTTGTTTTGGGGGTTTGGCTTATTTCACATAGCATGATATTCTCCAATTCCATCCATTTGTTTGAAATGCCATAATATTATTCTTCTTTATGGCTGAATAGTATTCCATTGTGTATATATACCAGAGTTTCTTTTCTTTATTTCTTTTTTTCTTTTGGTGCTGGGGATTTAAACCAGGGCCTTCTGCTTGTGAGGCAAGCACTCTACAAATTGAGCTATCTCCCCAGCACCTTATACCAGAGTTTCTTTATCCATTCATCTGTTGAAGGGCATCTAGGTTTGTTGCACAATCTAGCTATTGTGAACTCAACTGCTATAAACATTGATGTGACTGTGTTACTGTAGTTTGCTGATTTTAGGTCCTTTGGTTATAAACTGAGGAGTGGGATGACAGGGTAAAAAGGTGGGTTCATTCCAAGTTTTCTTAGGATTCTCCATACTGCTTCCCAGAGTGGCTGCACCAATTTGCAACTCCACCAGCAATGTAAAAGTGTGCCTTTCCCCCCATATCCAGGCCAACATCTATTGTTTGTGTTCTTCATAAAAGCCATTCTAATTGGAGTAAGGTAAAATCTTAGAGTTGTTTTAATTTGCATTTCTCCAATTACTAGAGATGTTGAACACTTTTTCATTGTTTATTTTTAATTGCCTGTGTGTCTTCTTCTTTAATGTGTCTGTCCCATTCCTCAGCCCATTTATTGATTGGGTTCTTTGTATTTTTGTTGTAAAGTTTTTTAAGTTCTTTATAAATTTTGGAGATAATGCTCTATCTGAAGTGCATGTGGAAAAGATTTTCTACCACTCTGTAGGCTCTCTCTTCACATTGTTCATTGTATCCTTTGCTGAGAAAAAGCTTTTTAGTTTGAGTGCATCCCATTTATTGATTGCTTTGATTTCTTGTACTCTGGGAGCCTTATTGAGGAAGTCTGATCCTAAGCCAACATGATTTCTGAAGATTTGGTCCTATTGTCTTCCATTAGGTGCAGGGTCTCTGGTCTGATCGCTATGTCTTTGATCCATTTTGAGTTGAGTTTTATGCAGGGTGAGATATAGAGATATAATTTCATTTTGCTGCATACGAATTTCCAGATTTTCCAGCACCATTTGTTGAACAGGCTATCTTTTCTCCTTTGTGTGCTTTTGGCATTTATATATATATCATTATGGGCTAAATTTAGTCATGAAATTTAGACCCACCTCCCATTTATCCTTTCCTGATATCAAGCAGAAATTTAGAATTTTGTGTCACCTCAGAGGTAAATGATGCAATTATCTATTATATACTTACAATCCACATGTACAAAGTAAACAATTTATCTAAAATTATAAAACTGTGTATCTAACCTAGAATACATGCAGACTATGTCATAATTACAAAGTTATTCAGTGGCTCATTAACATAACTCATCCATTTTAATAATAAAACATTTAGTATACTCTTTCAGAAGGAAGTATATTCTATAAGGATTTCAAAAATTTTTAAATCATTTCTCAGTAGTGATTAACAACAAAGAACCAATTGTGGATAGCTGCTAACCACCATGATGGGGCTAGAAAGATGGAATGGGACATTGTTTTGCATAATTCTTGAAGAGGAGATGATGCAGTCCTAACTGTAAATGAGCATAAAGAAACCCATGGACAACAGAATGGACTGTGTAACTGTTTTTTCTGGGAATTCAGTTAAAGACAGAATGGTACTGTGAAGGTGCTGGGACTACCTCTTACACTTTCACAAGAGGGTCACCGTGTACCCACTCAAGAGGCCCATGAGCCCCATATAAGACACATCACTGAATATTCCCAATGTAGAAAATAAATGCTGATGAAAATAGCTTATGGGTAAAATTGTGTAGGATTCAGTAATAAATATAAGACCATGCATATTGACCATGGAGTTTATAACAGCAGAGATTGAGAAGTGAACACTGATTGACATGTAGAAGAAGACCCACAGGAAAAGAAGGTACATGGTCTCGAATATGGAGTTATGTTTGAAGTTTGCCAAGCAGGAACTTCTGGGGCTGAGGCTGATCATCTGGGGTACAATCTTCTGGCAGGTGGCACAAATGGAGAATCCCCTCAACAACCTGTGCAAGTAGATTAGTGGTTTATATTTGATGTCATCCCCCAAATACTGAGACAAAAGAACATCTGTAGCTATGAGTTCCATGATGAGCAGCATCTCTAGGTGAAATGGAGTCAAGAGACCAATGGTTAGATCTGTGGGCTTGAGTCTGTGCTGTAGAAGGGATGTGAAGATGTGGAAAAGAAGAAGAATGGTGTTGCATGAGATCCATGGGACCACATCAGAGAAAAATGCATATCTTAATAATGGTATCTTATTGGAATCAAATGGTAAGTGAGGAGAAAAGCTGAAAAATTCTTTATCAAAGATCTCAACAGATCCATCAATCTCAGCCTACACATAGCTATTGAGGATGCATGTGGGTCCCTCTTGCTTCATTCTTTCCTGACACCCTCCAGAAGGCATCCCCTCATTTTAACCAATAACAAATGGATTTTTTTCTCCATTACTGGTCTGCCACATTTCATCAGGTTTCCTGTACCTTAAAAATCATATGTAGACTGAGTCAGTAATATCACAAGTTCAAATCCAGCCTCAGCAACTTAGTGAGGGACCCAAGCAACTTACTGAATTCTTGTCTCAAAATAAAATATAAAAAGGGCTACAAATGTGACTCAGAGTTTAAACATACCTAGGTTTACTCCCTGATACAAACAATTTATTATGTGTCGTAGAAAATATTTTCCCATTTTTACCTCATTTTGCAGTTTTCAGAGGCTGTATCTTATTTGATTTTCATATTTGTCATCTTCTGAATGGTCAGATACGTAGTCAATGCTCTACAATTTTTGGTAAATTCAAATGTGAGAATTGCATAACTGTAAACAATTACAGCTTTCCTATAATGGTTAGTTTGAATTGTCAACTTGATTAGATTGAAAGATACAGATGATTAAGAGGATTTGGGTGTGTCCATGAGGGCATGTCTAAGAATGATTGGAATGTGTGATAGTTAACTGAAGTGGAGATGCTTCCTTAGCATGGGCAGAACCACCCAATAGGATGGTAGTTTGGATGGAATAAAAGTTGGAAGAACAAGGAAACAGATGCAGATACAAATTTGACTCATCCTGAATGAGTTCTTGATTGCTGCTTCAGTTGTCTGAGGATATTGGACACTTGCTTCTTCACTCTTCCAAAGTGGACTCTGCCAGTGATTCTCCAAGTAGTTTCTAGAAGCCTTGGTATCAGACTAGGGTAGCACTTTTGCTCCCTCATGTTTGGGGACTTCCACTTCTTGGACTGCATGGTTGCAGGTTCTTCCAGCTCTCTCTGAAGACAGCCATTGTGGACTATTCAGCGTGTAAGCCAGTCTCTTTTTACACTCGTACTTTCTGTTGAATCTGTTTCTGTAGAGATCCCTGACTAATACATTTCCCAACCAATGAGTTTCAATGAAGTAGAAAAACCATAGATGTGTGATTTCATAGCTGTCTTCATTCAACTTTATTACCATAGCAAGTATCTTTATATAGTAACTGAGCAAATGTTGATAAATGTGCATTCTAAGGACACATTGTTTGAATTTACAGGTGAGATCTTCCATTTAGTACAAGTGTGAATGTGAAGAGTCTATGATAGTAAACTGGTTGACTTATCTATAGAATAGGGGCAATTATATTATGTATTTGTTAGAGATATTATATATGACAGAAGATGAAGTTTACATACCAAGTATATATGCTTTAGCATTCTAAATGGAGAAAAATTGAAAGCAATCCCTCAAAACACTGGACCAAGACAGGGATGACCTTTTTCACCACTTTTTCATCTTTGAAAATCTATTCAAAGAAATTAAAGAGATATGAATAGGAAGAGAAAAACTCAAACTATTACCATTTGCCAATGACATAGTTCTGTATCTGGAGGATCCAAAAATCCCTCAGAAAACTTGTAGAAATTATAAATGAATTCAGAAAACTAGCAGGATATAAAATCAATGAATAAAAATCTTTTTCATTTCTATTCATAAGTGATGAATCTTCAGAAAGAAATTAGAAAAACTACCCCATTCAAAATAGACTCAAAAAAATATACATGGGAATCAATCTAACAAAAGAGATGAGAGATCTCTACAATGAGAACTATAGAACACTAAAGAAAAAGATTAAAGCACTCCATTGAAGGTGGTAAGATCTACCATGTTCTTGGACAGGCAGAATTTATTTTGTCAAAATGGCCATAGTACCAAAAATGCTATACAGATTCGATGTGATTTCAATTAAAATGCCAAGAGTAATAAAACTTGCATGGATTGGGCACCAAAATAGGCAGGTAGACCAATGGTATAAATAGAGAAAACAGAGCCAAATCCACATAAATACAGTTATCTCCTACTACACAAAAGCACCAAAAACATACATTGGAGAAAATGTATACTCTTCAACAAATGATGCTAACTTACAACCAGTATTCCTTAACAATGCTCCCAAATTGCAACAAAGAAAAACAAGAATCAATAATTGTGATGGATTCAAACTAAAAATATTTTTCTCAGCATAGGAAACAAAAGTGTGAAGAGAGAGCCTACACAGAGAAAATCTTCACCACACATACTTCAGCTAGAACACTAATCTGCAGGATTCATAAAGAACTCAAAAATCTTAACACCAAAATTAAAAATAACCCAATCAATAAATGGGTTAGGAACTGAGCACAAACTTCCCAGAAGAAGATATACAAGTGATCAATGAACATGAAAAAAATGTTCAACTTCCCCAGTAATTAGAGAAATGCAAATAAAAACTACCCTAAAATTTTATTTCCCTTCAATTAGAATGGCTGTTATCAAGAATACAAGCAACAATAAGTGTTGGTGAGGAGGTACACTCATATATTTCTGGTGGAATTGCAAATTGGTGCAACCACTCTGGGAAGCAGTATGGAGGTTCCTCAGAAATCTTGGAATGAAGGCACAATTTTACCCTCCTATCCCACTTCTCCTATACCAATAGGACTTAAAATCAGCATACTACATTGATACAGCCACATCAGTGTTTATGGTAGCTCAAATTCAATAGCTAAGTTATGGAACCAACCAAGATGAATTGATAAAGAAACTGTGGTATATATACACAATGGAATATTACTCAGCCATAAAGAATAATAAGATTATGGCATTTATAGGTAATTGGAAGGAGTTGAAGAATATCTTGCTAAGTGAAATGAGCCAATCCCACAAAGCACAGGTCAATTTTTTACTCTGATATGTGACTGCTGATGCATTATATGGGAGGACAAGGGAAGAATGGAGGCACTTTGGATTGTGTAGGGGGAAATGAGGGGAGAGGAGGGGCAGTGGAAAGGAAAGATGTTTGAATGAGACAAACATCATTACCCTATGTACATATATGATTACATGAATGGTGTGACTTCATTGTGTACATCCAGAAAAATGAATAGTTGTACTCCATTTGTGTACAATGAATCAAAATTTATTCTTCTGTCATATATAACTAAATAGATCATAAAATAAAAAGATACTCTAAAGTGGCAAAAACCCAACAATTTCAGAGCAGGGTGTGGTGGTACATGCCTCTAATCCCAGTGGCTTGGGAGGCTGAGGTAGGAGGATTCTAAGTCCAGGTCAGTCTCAGCAATTTAGAGAGCCCCTAAGCAACTTAGCCAAATTCTGTCCCTACATACAATATAAAATCTGGTAGAAATTGTTAAGCACCCCTGGGTTAAATTCCTGATACACACACACACACACACACACACACACACACACACACAGAAAATATCCATGTCAATTACACCATGTAACCAATAAAATAAAAATGTTCCAGATATCTGACAAAATTTATAGTAATTCAGCAGGACACTTCAGGTAACTGAGGAAATGCATTAAACACAAGTAATTGTGTCTGATACCATAAACATTTGTTGATAATAAGAGTAAATAGTATTTGGCTTTTGGGGTAGCCCCACCATATTTTCTCTATTTTCCTAACAATATAACCCTTCTCCCTGTGGTTTATGCATTTCTGAATTTTGGTGGTGACTGACAGTATCAACCAGAGACAGGAATCAAGGCCTGTGAATCAGTTCTGGCCAGCTCAGCTCCTCTATGTCTTCATGGTAGGTGGACACAAACAGGGCTACTCAAAGATAACAGCAAAGGTGTTCCATTTTTAAGGTAGTAAAGTGGAAATGAGAGAGTCCTGGGGGTATGGCATCCATGGTTCTTACAGCACCTACTCATGGCAAAGCTACAATCTATAGAAACAGCAGAAAATACTTCTATGAAGAGTCATGGTCCATAAAACTTCCTTGGTGGATTTGTGTTCAATTATGAAAACAGATTTGCAAATTCAAGCTTGAATTGAATGAGAGAAGTGGAGGAATGGACTAAAATGGGAGATTAACTGAGGACCCACAGTTATTGAGGGAAGTTACAATCATCTTAATACACAGAAATCTGGCTAACTCATGAAGAAGGACTCTTTAACCTGTCCCATGCCCAATTATAAAAAAAAAAAAAAAACTATTAGTCATGAATTATTTCTTTACTGCCTAATTTCCTTTCCCCCTTCTGTCTTTTCTCCCACCCTGTTCACTCCCTGCTTTTTATTGTACAACTAGATTTTCCAGTAAAATCTCCATATTTTCTTCTCATGACCAAGGTGTTTAGAACTAAAATCTTATTGAGAGCTACATAAGTTGTTCATGGATGCCATTACTCTGATCTGTTTTCAGTAGATACATCTCACAAATATCATCTAAGTGTATTTACAATCAAAAAACATTAAATAATGTTCTTAGTACACATTATAATAAGTCCTTCCCATTTGGGTACATGTGAGGCCATCAATTCATTTGTTTTGATGGGTACACAATTAAAACCCCAGGGTCATTACCTTGAAAACTGAGAGGTATAATCAAAAAGGATTTTTATCAGATGGTGCTTGTTTATTATACTCTGAAAATGGAAAATTTTCCTCTTTTCAAATGGGGAATTCCTTTCTGCATACAGCAGGACAGGTATTGTCAACATTAGATACAATAACAAGATTACCAGTCTACTGAGACACTTTATCATTATAAAGAGATAATTGGAATAGCACTAGGGTAAGTGGTCAAAGCAATTCTAGCCCCTGTCATAAAATAAAAACTAGTTTTAATCTGATTAACAAGGGGTATTGTTGGGGTCTTAAGCCCCCCTGCCCTTCTTGACCAGCGACAAGGGAAGGGGACACTCCCCAACAAGGTCAGACCGGGATAGGTAGGACCCACTGACCACCTGCTCCCAGCCCTCCTGGTGGAGGACAAGCAGATGCATCAGGGAGACCAGTCACAGCAGGGATTCATTTATTGAGGAAATCACACAACTTTTATGTAGGGTGGAGGTTAGGCGGGAACCAATCAGCTTAAAGGTCAGCAAGGCATGGGGTGTTCATGCAGGCGAGAGTCCCATAGGGACTATATGGCAAGCACGAACTGATCACGTTGGTGGAACTGTTGTTAACCCATCCCTGATGGTGGTCCGATTCTTTGTCATTAACTATTTGAAACCGCCTTTGAGGCCTTGATCTTGCTCACTCACCAGGGAGTAAAGAGTCAGCCTGAGTTAGTTAGCGTGTCATTAGTCCCAACAGGGTATAGAAATGTATTTGAGACATTAGTAAGTAACATTCCAGGTGCATGAAATTGCTGCTACAAATAATATTACCCATGATTATTCAGAATTATTTGCCATTATCTACAAGTCATTGTCAAGCAGTCCCCAAGCTTCAATATGTTCACTGACAGGACCATAAAGTTTACAATTACAGCTTTCCCACTGCTGTAGAGGATACAACAAGTCTAAGTGGATTCTACAGTTTATTACCATCATGAGCAGCAAAGATAAGCATGAGGTCAGCTCTACAGACACCTAGTCCCACAGAATGACTTCACCCAGTGGTCACAGGTGATGGTTTATTCTGCCACCTAGAAGATGATTCTGCTTTACAGCCAAGTAGTGAACTTACATAAACTTTTATAAACTTATGTTTATCACAAACATTTTTCTTTCTTTCTTTTCTTTTTTTTTTTTTTTTTTTTTTTTTTTTTTTTTTTTTTTTTTTGCAGTGCTAGGGATCAAACCCAGGGTCTTGTGCTTGCAAGGCAAGCACTCTACGACTGAGCTATCTCCCATCCCAAATGTTTTTTCTTGTTGAAAAAATTCTTCTGAATTTAGTTTTTAAATTGTTAGTGCAAACTGTAAATGGTAATAGTTCATATTGTTTTTATATGGAAGTAACCTGTGCTTCCTTTTCACATGATTCTGTTGCATATACGTTCTATTGAAAACTATCAAATAAGTTCCTACAGTTTGGAGGTATTACTGAATTTATTTCTTGTAATTTCTCAATATACATCAGAGCCTTTTGGCTGCCCCATGGGAGTGGTCTGGAATTTGTGTGTTCTTTTTCCCTCTTTGTTGTCCTTGAATAAAGGTCTAAAGAAGTTGCTCATAATTTGGATCTTCATCAACCCCAAACATTTATATGGTTAAGTCTTGGTTTCCAAAATTGAGCTATTGGGATTTGGGGGAGCTTGTAAGTGGCGTGACCTAGGACCAGAGGATGTGCCTCAGTGGTGGAGTGCTTGCCTAGCATGTTCATGGACCTGGATTCTATACTGACTACCATAGAAAGAAAAGCAGAGAAAAGGGGAGAGATGAAACCCAGTAGATCACTGGGAGCATACTCCAGTGGGATCATTAGAGTCCCACACTTCTATCTGCTATTCTCTGAAATTTTGTTCCATCATACACTTCCACCACCCCAAAACAACATGATCAATCATTGATAAAACAAAACATCCAAAGTTGTGAAACAAAAGGAACCTTTACATATCTGTGAGTTGTTTATCTCAGTTATTTGTTATACAGACACAAAACTGACTAACAGGACTTATTTAGTATTGATCACTTGTTAAATGTGGCTCTGGTTAGGCTCTGGCATGATGGCACACACTGATATGTCTAATTTTTCAGGAGGCTAAGGTGAGAGAATCACTTGAATCCCAGAAAATGTACCAAAACCCTATCTAAAACACAAACATACACAGGTACACACATGCACACACACAACTGATTTAAAATCATGGTTCATATTTAATAAAAGTCATTAATTTGTGTTAAGCTAAAATGATCTCTGATCCCTGTCTGCTTCCTTTCTTGGTGACATCAATTGCTAAGGATAATGTGAAATTTCACCTCAAGTCCTTGAGGTCAATGAATAAAAAGAAAACTAAGAGGAAACATCAGAGTTCTGGCTGTCACAGGAAAAGACTGAAGGGAAACTTCTAGCAACACTGGACATCCTGGAGGAACACAGTAAGGCACTAATTCTCCCCTTTGGGGTGTCCTTTGTCTTCCTTGCAGAGCCCTGGAGTCTTGGGTGGATTCCCTTCTTGTCTGAAGATTTACTCTTTTCTTTGAGCTCCCTGATATTTTTTTTTTTTTATGGTGCTGGGGATTGAACTCCAGGCCTTGTGCTTGCAAGGCATGCACTCTATCAACTGAGCTATATCCCCAGCCCTCCCTGATATCTTTTGATTTTGAGGTACCGTGGGTTCCTTTATGCTATGAGGAGAAACTTTACCTCTGGACTTTTTGACTTTATCAATTCACTAGGAAGAGTAGCACTTCTTCTGGGGGAGGGGAGATATAAGTACATTGGACTAGACAAAGGAAAATGAAGGGAAAAGAGGTGAATGGAAAACAAAAATACAATAGAATGTATGGGAAATAACTTCCTATGTTCATATTTGAATCCCTGACCAGATAATCTTCACAACATGTACAACCACAAGAATAGAAAATTATAGTCCTTGTATGTATGACATGTCAAAATAGATTCTACTGTCATGTATATCTAAAAGGAACAAATGGAAATTAAAATGGAAAGCAAAAGCAGTTGCAATACACTGTCATTACTATAGAGGGAAAATTCTGACTTCCTATTGTTTCATGGTGTGGTTTGTTAAGAAAAATCTCAAGATGGCTGTTCAGATCAAATAGTCAGCACATGGCAATTTGTTGTCTAAAATTGTTGGCTAGATTTCTCAGGGAAATCTGGTATGCATGGCCATGTCTAGGTGATCTGGGAATTAGGGAGTTATTGGAGCTCAATCATTGAGGACGGAGATCTCATGGGAGGTAGGTAGGTACCAGAATCTGCTGGTTAGCAATGAGGTGTCAACCAATCTGTGAATAGATATATTCACAATGATGTGTACCATAGGAATAATGGGTAGTCCATCATCATTGCATTGCCCATTTGGGCCTCAGTTCTGGGGGAAGAGGGACAGGATTAAGTTCAGCAATAAAAGGAAAGTGGCTAATAAACATATAAGCACGTAATTATGTTGCTATGGGAAACAGCTGGTCTAAATGCCACATCACTCTGAATCCAGGAAAAAATGTGAAATAATAGGCAATGAAAACATTAAAGGTTGCTGGAGATTCAGGGAAAATGGGAAGACTGAACATCTGAAGAAGGGGATCCTTGGTGTGGTGAACTTAATCTGTAAGTCACTGTGATGGTGGCTACTCAACAGTACTCAACACTGCTATTCCTGTCCCCACAGTCCCTCTAATACACCCCCTGACCCCTGTTTCTGATATGGGTGGACTGCACTTTGGGCAAAATCTTGTTATAACTCAAAACCCCCCTTGAAGATACATCCCCAATGCTGGCAATGGGGATGCTGGAAAGCAGACCTTCCCTGGGGGAAAACAACCCTTCCCTCAGTGCAGCTTAATTTCCAAGTCCCATAATATATCTGGGGAGCTCCAAGTTATAGGAATGGTGAAGAACCAAACACCAGGTTAATATTACCCTTCTGAAGAGATTTTAAGGGCAGAATTATCTGGCAAATGTTCTCCCTTATGTAAAATAATTATCAAAAGTGTAATTAGTATCTTACATTCTGAGTGAGGTCTCAGCTTCAAGTCATGTAAAAAGGAGCCGTATACAATCCCCTACCCTCAGCTTACACAGCAGCCTCATCCTCAAAAGTAATGGGAGATGTTTCATAATTATCTGAACCCAAATCTGGCCAGCCTGATTACCAATCAAGGACAAAAGTGTTGAAAAGCCATAGGCATCAATTTCCCTAGCCAGACCATGCTGAAGTTTGCATTGGAATGTAAACTGCAGCAGCCTGCAGGCTCAACAAGAGACTGATCTGAGACTGAAGGAATAAAAATGTCAGTTTAACTTCTCTCTAGCTTCTCTCTTCCGCTCTTTCTCTCCCTTTTTCTCCTCTCTCATTCTTTCATGTGATTTTACTAAAATGAGTAATGGCCATGCCATTTTTTCTGTATGATTTGTGTTAATTTGTGTACACATACACACACACACACACACACACACACATATACGTATATATTGATTTGAATCTGGCACACATAGGTTAATGTATTTTTTTGATCAGAACTGTTTTACCAACTATAAAGGTGTTTTTTTTTACACTCTGCATTGTTCAGAGGCCAATTTGCAAAATACTATAAGGCCTTTGTAGAGGTTCAGGACAGTCAAAGAACAGAAGAGTGAGCAAAGTTCTCAGGACAATAAAGATCTTCTGTTGGAATGGCTTAGAAATCCTCTGCAACTTCTCTCTCTTTGAGACCTAGAGTCATTTTCTTACTCAAAAAATATTTGGTACTAGTGAACTCTGAGTAGCAAGCTAGTTATATAATCTGCACATACAGAAAGTTAACTGCACTAATGTAACCTAATGTAATGTAACTGTATATAACCCTGGAATATTGTTCATTTTATTAAAGTGTCTTAACTGACATTTTTACTTCCTATTGCTTTCAATGCAACCCTGGATGAATGTCTTTCCTTATTGTGTCAAATCTTTCATGATCCTTTTTCTATATTCTCCATTCCACTTTCCAATGGGATTATTGTATATACTGATGGAGGAAAACATTGGGGTGTGATGTCTATATTCACTGATAAAAAATTGACTTATTACACATCACCTCAATCTTCTCCTCAGTGAGCAGAATTAACTGCAATTATTTTCACTCTTTGTATATTTCCCAACACCTTAGACATCATTGCAGATTCACAGTAAATAGCCAAACTGAGGCCACATATTTCCTCTGCAATTTTGTCACCTCATTTGTATCTCTGTTTATCACTCCTTAATCTCCTTTATAGGATCATATGGATCCAATATTTCTTGCTCACATATATAGTCACACTAAAATTCCTGGACTGTTCACTGAAGGAATACTCATGCTGATACTGCTATAAAATCACTTTATCCTCTTTTCAGATGCCATGGAATCCCACAATTTTTTCATCAAAATATTCACTCTTTTATAAATACCTTTTCTATTTCCTCTCAACAGGCCTGTTTCATCATTAATAATTGCTCTTATTGTACATTCTTTCATTCCTCTACTTGGGAAAACATGAACCCTCAAGGTTTATATTCTAATGCCCTTTGGCAGATGGATGTAACTCATCTTCATCCCTTACACACCTAATCTTTCTTCCATGTTACCATTGATATATCCTCAGTCCTTATATGGGCCAGTGTCCATATTTCAGAGAGGTTCTCAGCCTGTATCTATCACTTGTTCCTTTGAATTCCTACTATGGGTAAATTTCATCATTTAAAAACTGATAGTGCCCCTGCTTATATGTCTAGTGCCTTTGCTCAGTTCTGTAATCAATGGGATATAATTCTAACCCATGGAATTCTTCAAAATCTTACTGGACAGTCTTTAGTTAAACATGCATATCACACATTTAAAATGTGCATAAAATGGGTGGACCAGACTTACTCTTTATTATTAATGCTCTCAGTATTGACTTGTTCACAATAAATGACCTTAATATACAATATGAAGGTAATACTCATTGCTGGTCCTCTGCCTTGGACAGACACTTTACCCCTAAGGTACCACTATGAAAGATTTATATAAAATATTGAGTTCCACCAGATCTGATATGGCAGGATCTGGTATATTTCAATACATGGGTGAGGGGATATCCTGCTGTTTATACTACTACAGGTTCTGTCTGGATTCCTGCCAGGTGTGTAAGACCCATCAATCATCATGTGTTGGCATCAAAGACTTCAGCATTTGACTCCCAAATTCCATTTGATCCTAGATGAAGAGGTCCATGATTCCAAGAAGGAACCTCTGACAAGAACAAGATGTTCAAGAGACCCCTGATCTTTGAATCATATATTGGTTTGGAGGGATATAAAGAATTAAACAACATCTTCCCAATAATTGCTAGTGCAGGTAGATTTAGAATTACCCCAGAAAATTTGGTTACATCTCTGTTGGCAAAATTTGCCCAAAATTCCACAACTATGCTGGCTACTATTGTGTTGTATCCCTCTTGGAGGTGACCCTGTACAAAAATCTGTTCCATCTTTGGCTTCCTGCACTCATTATAATATTTGGGTCTGCTCAGTGGAAATTGTTAATTCTTCTGAAAATTTGATTTCCTCAAAATATTCTTGATAATAGGGGTGCTATTGATTGTTTGCTGTTGTTATATCATAAGGGGTGCCATGAATTTAATAATGTGTATTGTTGTAATTTAACTGATAATGGCAATCCAATTCTAAAGAAATTGGATCATTTAAAGACACTATAAAGAAGGTACAACAAGATGATGGAGGTTCGGATTTATTAGATTGATTAAACTCATGATTACCAAATTCCATATGGATAAAACAGCTTTTCAATGGAGGATGTTTATTGATACTTGCCTTATTGTGTTGTGCTTATTTTTGCCAATATCTGCCTTGCTTTCTTCCTCTACCTTCCTTACACAAAAGACAAGTCATGTCTATTCAAAAGGTCATACAAAACAAAAAAGGGGAGTTGTAGATGTTCAGGTCAGTCAAAGTACAGAGGAACCTAAGTCTTTTGAGTGAGTAAACTCCTCAGGACAATTAGGGCTTTCTATTTGCATAACTTAGAAACACTCTGCAACTCCTTTGTCCTTGAGGCCTGGAGAATCCTGGCCAGAGGGGCAAGCAGGGTTAAGGACAGTACGGTCCACCTACTAGGATCTATGCACAGGAAGCAGAAACAGCTCGATAGCAAGGTGGCATTCATCCACTCTGAGAATGATGGGAAGAGCCACACAGATATCTTTGAATTTGGAACTTCAGTGTGATGGATAAATTTGACTGTTGTTTTGGGGTGATCAGAATGTAAATTTGAGCAGTTTAAGAGCTGACAGGCTGTGGTTTTGCAGGCTGACACACAGCAGTGCTTTTTATGGCTATTGAGCATAGAGATTTGCAGAGGATGTAGGTACATGTAGGAAGTGAATCACAGTAGAAGCAGGAGCCAAATAGAAGGGACAGAGTCATGCCTCTTTAGGCTTAGTGCAGTAAAAGTCCCTGCTGTAAATGAGCTGAATTTCCTAGGCTGATGACAGACTTCTACCTGTATAAGGAATAGAAATTGTACCCTCCAACTGAACACCACCATGTCCCTTGCCTTGGTGTACCCCAAACTTGTTTATTATAACACTGAAAGCCCTGTCATGCATGGGGCTCATGCTGTGGAAATTACCTCTCTGAGCCCTGGCACCACTAATAAACTTGCTTCCAGATCTTGGTGTTCTGATCCTCATTTCTCATGACATTTTCATACTTCAGTGTTCATTGTGAATGGGGAGGCAAAATGACCTGCACAGGAAGCAGAGCAAGGTCCACTAGGAATAGTTTCCTCTATACACACCAACTAACCCCATGCATGGGACACAGATAGCAAGTACACTCATTTGACTTCAGGGGTTACTGTGCACTTAATGTAGTCATTCATTACAACCAGCCAGAATTTCTTCAGGTTAATTACCAGGAAATATACTGCCTGCCCTACCCACAGAACTCCCTATGTCTTGCAGGTTCCTATTTTCACATTGTTATCAATGTTTAGTTACCAAGAATTAAATCCCACTACCTTCAAATATGTGGCAGAACAACAGCAGAATCCAGAATTTCTGAACTTTGTCACTGTGGTTGGAGCAGCACATGAGAAGAGGAAACCTGTAAGAGCTGTTCCCAGGACCCATTTCTTGTGACATTGCAGAAGCCATAAATATATTTCATAAGAGTCTGTGTAAGGGAGGATTAGGTACCAGTTTAAGAGTTGTTAATGTTAGTTATACATTCACTGAGTGGTCACAATAGCTATCCTGAGACCAAGCTGGATATATAACAACTAGTCTGTATCCATCTGACCACCACACATAATTTGACTTCATTTTCAATTCTTGTCTTTAGAAACTTGTTACATGTGAGTAGAGCATCTGGTGATATTTGATAAAAGATTTACCTGTTAATTATAATTATGCTGTCATGGTTAAGTCATACCTTTACTTACCACAGATATTTCCTAAAGGATGTAAAATTCACAATGACTCTTACTTTCAACTGCTTAAAGAAGAAATGAGTATTGCAAGTCAGTGGTACTGACCCTTAGACCATTAAAAAGATTCTTAATTCCATGTATTAATTTGTGACCCATAAATATAGTGTGTGCAACCATTGGAAAAATCTTTCTTTTTATACACTAGGATAAAATATCTGGTACATAGGGTTTGTGCAATTCAAAATGATAGTTCAGGCAGACACAGTGGTACATATGTGCAATTTCAAGGTCTTGGAGGCTGAGGCAAAATAATCTCAAATTGGAGGTCAGTTTTGACAACTTATTGAGACCATATCTTAAAATGAAAATGACTAGGTGTGTTGCTCAGTGGTAGAGAACCATGGAATTCAATTTCCACATGCATAACCATGGTGCAAATTTAAATGTTCCATCATCTGGCAGCTTCTTATGAAGAAACACATCTTCAGATGGAGTAGTGTTTCCATATTTCCACCAGTCCATCTATGCATCTGTTCTTTTAAGAATTCATTATTTTTTCCTGAGCTGTATTAGAATTGTACACTTTTCTTCTTTGTTTCTCCTAATTGACAATAAATTAGGTGCAATGAATTCACTGAATTCTTGCTTTCAATCAAGGCTGCTCTAAAATTGAGAATCATACATTTCCTTGTGACCAGAGTTGATATGGGCTTGAGTAGTGACCACATAGTGGCAGTGATCCTTACCCCATTATCTATCCCTGGTTTTCTTTCTGCCTAAGGCATGATCTGCCCATTTCAGTTTCCTGAAACCTGCAGTTGCCACTGAGTTAAATTCTTTTGCCAATCAAGGAAACTCAACCTGGATCTTCAATCAGTTCCTCCATCCCAGGACACAGAAGAAATTGTGTTCTTAATATATAGAGCTCCAGATCATATTCTCTGAAATAAAAAAAAGCCATTGCAAAAATAAAGGAACTAGGTTGATACACTCTTGTAACCAATTCTAATATCTTTTCCACAAATTGTTGTTATTGTACTGATTATCACTGGGAGGAAAGTATACATAACTCTATGAACAGGAAATATTCATACTGAGATTGGAGACATTGATTTTATGAGGAGGATACTCCTGAGCATAGGCAGTGGGAATATCATACAAGTTGATTTTTGGATCACCTTAAACAACTCATTTTCTCTCCCTGAGTCTTAGTTATATATTCTGAGCATGGACTGATCATAATTTTGAGCACCTATTCAGTGACAGGGGTCCCAAATATTAACTTGTTTTTAACACATGTAGTAATAGTCCCTGTGGTAAATATAAAGACAAAGATGAAAAGAAATTCAAGTTTAGAATTCTGCAAGTTTTAAGACTTAGGTTAGTATTCTACTCAATAAAATAAAATATATAATTGAGTATTGTGATATCTAATGATTTTGTATTTATTGAAGAGCCTTCAATAGATATCTAGATAATTTCATTTTCACCTTTTTCCATTGTCATCTGAAGTCCAAACCTGTGAGTTAACTACCCTTATTCATCCAGTTAATATGCTTCAGACATTTCTGTCCTTTTATATCCATATATGCATATTTTGATTGCATCATGCATGAGGAAAGTCACATTGTATGTAGACAAGGGATTTGAACACAGAATCTAAAATATTACATACAGAATTTGACTGAATGTAAATATCTTAAACAGCTTCATTGTGACATAATTCAATTATTCTAAAATTCAAGAGTTAAAGTTGTCTAGTTCAACTTGTATATTCACAGATTTTTGAAACCATCACATATCAATTTATGAATTATTTTATTATTTGAAAAAAACACATCCTTCATTCATGTTCCCCTAACAGTATGCACCATGAAAATCAGTTGCTCTCACTTTCTATAGATTTTCCTGTACTGGCATTACATATAATAAATTATGGATTAAAAATGTTCTCAGCAGCACTATCCCAATGTGTGACAGATTCTAAGATGCATGGGAGTCGGGATCCTACTGCTCATATACATGGACACAGAAGAGAGCAACAAATTTCAATGTACATTTAAAGTAATTTTATTAACTTTTATTCATGAATATCACACACAATAAATTAACATGGCCTTATAATCCACATTAAATGCAAATATCATGCTGGCTAGTCTAGATTCTACTACTGCAAGGAAACCCAACATTAAAATAGGTGCAGCCTGAAGCTCTGGGTTCAATTCTTAGCAATGCCAAAGTAAAACAAACAATGAAATAATAGCCAGGTGTTGTGGGATGTGCCTGCTCTCTCAGTGACTGGAGAGATGCACTCCTGTAATTCCAGTCACTTGGGAAGCTGAGGTAGGAGAATTGCAAGTTCAAAGCCAGTCTCAGCAACTGAGCAAGGCCTTCAGCAACTTAGCCAACACCTTGTCTCTAAATAAAATATAAAAAGAATAGGGAATGTGACTTAGTGGTTTGTGACCCCTGGGACCACTCACTGAGTGCCGCTCCCTGGCCTCCCCAATAAAACAACACCAGCATTCACATAAGACCAGATAACAGAAACATTATTTGGATCTTAAAATAAATTCCATTATATCATTTGCATTCATGAACCATATGTACGTACATAATTCTTAAGTCATTATGACCATATATACAATGATAAATATAAATTTCCTCCTCTCTAGGTTAGGCTGCACTACTGCAAGGAAACCCTGCCTTAAAGTAGCTGCAAGCTGAAGCTCTAGGTTCAATTCACAGCAAGTCAAAACACAAAAACTAAAGCCAGGTGTGGTGGCACATGCCTCTGATCTTGAGGCCAGCCCAGGCAAATTCATGAGACCCTGTCTAAACATTAGAAAGGAGTGGGAATTAGCTTCAGTGTAAAGTGCCCTTGGGTTGAGTCTCTAGTATCCCAAAAACCAAAAGCAATAGCCCAAAGTCTGTGATCTGTTCTCAGTAATTCCTGGATTGGCCACATTCAACTGTCACTCAGAGATGGTTCACTAGGCTCAGAGTCAGGGGGCGAGGCCTGAGCACCTGTCCAATCAGAGGCCCGGGAGTGAGAACTGTCCAACCCACATGCAACCAGCTAGGAGGGCGGGCTTCTGAAACCTAAAGTTGGCCTTTGTCTTGGAGCCACCATTCTCTGGATCCACTTCTGGCTTTTCCTCCTGTTCTCAGAAGCCCCAGGTTTCTGTGCAACACAGGGAAGGAGAGACTCTGAGGGAGAACATGGGGCAGAGTGAAGACCAGGAAATGGTGAGTGTGCTTCAGGCAGCTGGAGATGGGGCGAAGCCCAAGCCCTTGGGACTGGCAGTGGCGGGAGTGGAAATGGCGGTGGGGCTGCTCCTGGTCCTCTCAGTCTGCCGCCATCGTCTTCCTCTGTGGGGCTCAGCCCTCAGTCCCCACGTCTACATCTAGTGAGTTCGGTAGCTGGACCCTGTGCATCTTATCACATGAGTGCACAGTGTCCTCAGACTCTGCCTGAAGCCCCATGAGGACATCAGGGTGCTGGCAGTCCAGCATCTCCTGGGGTTGAGAGCAGAATGTGAGGGTCTTTAGAGGAGGATAAGAGTGTCCTTGTGCTGGCAGCCCAGCATCTCCACAGGCTGTGTGCTGAAGACAGAGAAGATGGTGAAAGGTGGAACCCGACTCCATGGTGTTCCTGCATGAAAGGAGCTGTGGTCCCTAGAGGCCTCAGTTCCTCCTTCCTGCTGAGCTAGCTGAATATTCAGGAAGCAGCATCTCAAATCCAGAACTCTGGGCTCCCATCCCAGCTATTCGTTGGTCTATGAGTGAATTACTAAATTTTATTTTTTTATTTGGTTCTTTTTAGTTGCACATGACAATTCATTTTGGTATAATTATTCAAGCATGGAATATATCTCCTATGAGTTGCCATTTCTTGTAGATTTTCATGATTGTGAAATACTGTATGGTTTATTTGTGAATATAGTAAGAAAAATTTTCTAAATTTTCAGCTCCAGTTCACATTCCCAATGCCAATTTTCCCTTTCAACATTATCAATTTGTTTCCCATGCTAGTTTCAATTGGATGAAATATTTTGTTACTTCTTCAAATACTGGATGGCACATGTTGAACTTTTTGTTTCATGTTTATGAACAATTTATGTGGGAGGGAAGTAGGGAAGTATTACTTGAGCATTTGAACAAACTGTGTGTGCCTTTTGTCCCTCTGTCTTCCAAGGCACAGACACATTGTCACAATATTTTGTGTTAGATTCATCAGTGAAGAATTTACTGTGTGATGCTTCCTCATCTCAACCTCTCATGTCTTCCCAGTACTGTACTTCAGAACTGACCCATATCAGATGCCCACATCTGCTCTGTCCATGAAGTATGTAGTGAATATCAGCCTCTGGGTCTTGTCCTCTTGGAGAGCAGTTTGAATTATTGGGTGGAGTCTCAAGAGAGTAGCTGGATGCCCTAAATCTGTGAGGAATGTCTTGATTTTAAATAACTCTAAATATCATTGCAGTGACCAGGAGGCTGAGGCAGGAGGAACACAATTCAAAGCCAGCTGCATCAATTTATCCAGGCAGTTAGCAACTCAGCAAGACCCTGTCTCTAAATGAAACACAAAAATGTGCTGGGGATGTGGTTCAGTGTCTAAATGCCCCTGGGTTTATTCCTCTGTACCAAGAAAACAATATTCTTCTAAACGACTTTTTTTTTTTAAATTTTTGCTACCATGAATAGTGCTGCAATGAAAATGAAGTTTAGCTATTTCTTTGACAGAATGATTCCAACTCTTTTAGATGTATACTCACAGTTATTACTGAATCACATATTAGTTTTAATTTTTTTTAAATGACTTTGCAAACTATTTTTGAAAAAATATTTCCAAATTTATATTCTTATCAGCAGCTGTACAAAGGTTTTGTTTACCCATTTCTGTCCCTACCCACGGGACATCAATGGAGGACAGCGAACCTAAGACAGAAGGAATGAAAGGGACAAGAGACACAGGGAGTGACAGCAAGACAGGAATTCTGATCAAGCTGCAAATTTTTATTGTTATCACGGGTATTTATGCTGAGGGAATGAGGGGTATGATGAGACGCAGGCTGGTTGGCTGTGTTTTTCTTTTGGGCTCCTGATAAGGTGCAAGTTCACACCGGCGGGAAGGTGAAATCCCAGAAGAGAAGTGGGGGTGGCGCCATAGGCAGAACTATCAGCCGGGAGGGGGGAGGAGCGTGCATCAGCTGCAGGGTGCCTGAGTCAGCTGCAGGGTGTTTGCGCAGGGGAGGCAACCGCAAAATGTTCCCTGGGCTGCTGCTTATCATAAAGGTCAGAATGTTCTCAGAATGAGAACTTCTTCTTGGTCCCTGACATGCCATCATTCTTGACTGGAGTTTAAAAGGGTCATCAGCACAGGAGAAAGTAGTTTTATGAAATTATGGACTAGTTGAGTGGAGCATATTCTGAACCATCAGATTCTTACCTGCCTGTACTTCTTGGCCTATGCCCTGGAATCATTGCATTAAGAATCAAGGAACCCTGAGCCTTGCACATGCTATGCACATGCTCTACCACTCTTTAGTAAGAGAATGTAGAGGCTCCAGGGAGGGAGGCCCAGAGACCCAGAGACTTCCACATCCAGGAGTTCCAGCCCAGATACCCAGGCCCAGATCAGTCAGGACCCAGCCCACAGTCTAGTGCCCATGCTGCAGCTGACCATCTCTCAACATATGGAGGCACCTCTGTCCACTAGCAGGAATTATACCCCTCCTGCAGGCCACCATTCCTAGAGGGGCAGCACCCATCTTGGGTCACTACATTATCAAGTTCCTCCAAGACATCAGGCTACTGAAGACTAGGAGGTTAAACAGTATTGTATAGTTTTATTGTAGAATTTTTTATTAGTAGTAATATTATGATTATTTGTATTATACCTACATTTTTTTCTTTTATTAATATTTTCTCATCCTATTTTCCTCTTATCTATCTGTCTCCTTGGAGACTTTTTGTCCCTTTTCACATGCTAACAACCAATTTCTTTGAATTCTGCTTCCACTACTCCTATGATGTAGTACCTCTATAGACACACTTCTTATCTCATTAACATTATATCCTACATGCTCCCCAATCCTTTTTGTTCAATGTTAGAAACCATGGTCCTTATTGCAAACGTATTGGCTAAGCTGTAGATATTAATCAAACAAATAATCTGTTTATTATGATAATATGGTTATATCTTAAAAGAAAATATCTGAGTTAAGGATGCATATTGTTTGTATGGTGTGCTGCTAATATTCATCTCTCACTTCAAGGTGAGTTATTGGAAACATACAGGGACACTATAAGTCTATAGGAGGAAAACTGCAATATCTCAGATTTGCACTCCTAGAGGGGAAGATACATGAACAATATGAGAAAACAAGGGAAGAAAGTGTGCCAAACAAACCTAGATGTTACATCAATAAAATCCAGTGACAGCATGGCAGAAGAAATGTCATAAAGGGAGTTCAGAATGTACATAATTAAAATGATCAGCGAAGCAAATCATGAGATGGTAGAACAAATGCAGGTATTGAATGATTGCACCAATCAACAGTTAAAAGAGCAAAAGCAGGAAGCAAAGGATCATTTCAATAAAGAGATGGAGATTCTGAAAAAGAAAAAAAACCAACAAATTCTTGAAATGAAGGAAACAATAAACCAAATTAAAAACTCAATAGAAAGCATAACCAATAGGCTAGAACACCTGGAAGACAGAATCTCAGACATTGAAAATAAAATATTTCATCTCATTTTTTGTAATATGGAAATGTGCAGTTCTACAATACTTGATACTCCCCTTGATTCATCCCCCAAAATCTAGTATGTTGTACATTGATTCCTGTTTTTCTCAAGAAATTATCTGATTTCACTGTTGATTTTTTTTCGCATGATTGGGTAAAAGGTGTTGTATAATTTCCACACTTTTATTATTTACAATTTTGTCTTTCATTGATTTTCTTTTCATTCTATTATGCTTGTACATGTACTTGATGTGATCTCAGTGTTTCTAAGATTAAGGAGTCTTGTTTGTGACCTGGTATGTGTCCTCTTCTGAGCACTGCCCTAAGCACATCAGAATAGTGTAATCTGTTGTTGGTGGGATGTTTATTTATCTCTTAGGTACTTTTGTCCTAGTACTGTTTAGAGCTACACCTTGATGTGAAGTATAAAATTGATTTCTTTGTTATATTGTTGTTCATTCATCTTGAATTCTGTTAATTTTTTATTGATTTTGAAGATTGAAATTATATTAGACATTTGTAACCGTGAAACCTTCTTGATGGGTTGATGTCCTTGTCAGTAGGTGATGGCCTTCATCTCTGACCATTTGTGATCTAAAGTCAAAGCTCTCATTTTCAGGTGCTCATGCTATCTTGCTTTTCCTCTGCAAGGTGCAACATTTCCTGTACTGTCATCCTGTCTATGTCCTTCCACCTAGAGTGTTCATATTTTACAGAGTTCATACTGGTATTTTATTAGGTGTGTTTATTTAACCACCCTGTATCAATTCATGGGTAGCTACATTTATTCATAATAGTTATTGATAAAGACTTAGATGGACATTTTGTTCATTGTTTTTAGTACTGAAATTCTTTGGTCCCTTTTCTCCTGTTTTCTGTGTTCCTTTTCAGTTGTTTTTTTAGTTTTTATATTTTTATACTTTGCTTCCATCACCTCTTACATTTTTTCTATAGGCATTTCATTTGAGAGTAATTTATATTTGACTAATTCTTCTAATTTAAATAGAATGTATTCCAAGTGTATAATTATTAGAACACTGATGTCATGATTAGGAAAATTTTCATGTCTGACTTCATGCTTAAATTTGATGTTTTGACCTCATCTACATTTCATTGAAGAAACCATAACATTAGAATGATCTACTGCCATTCTTAAATTCTTTCAAAGTCTGAGTAGCACAGAGATGTACTTAACAGAATTCATTTGAAGAACATCATTCTTGGTTGAAATTGAGAATAAGATTTGAAATTTTCAAACCCATTTTCAAATCATTGGGTCACATTAGCTCTATGTTTTAAAGTTCACCAAATTACAGTGTGGCATATTTACAATCTTATCACTTACTTTTTAATTTTGGAAAGAATATATTCCACAACTAGGTTAAAATCATTGAAAATCCTTTTATTGTGATAAAATATCTATAACATAAACATTGTGACCATTTATTCAGTGTAGTATTAAGTGGCATTGAATCTATTCCCATTTTGCACAACTTTTAACACCATCAATTTTAAGCACTTTTCTTCTTTCTGAATAGAAATTCTGCATGTAACAAATGAAAGTCTCCCACTGCTCACTTTTTTGGGTCTCTAGAATCCCATTCTTTTTCTATGTCTATCAATTTACCTATTCCAACTTCTGCCACATTTAAGTACATTTATACAGTATTTGTTCTTTTGTGCCTGACTCACTTCACTGAGTAGAATAACTCTAGGGCTCGACTATGTGACACCGTGGCAAGAATTTTCTTCATTTGAAGAGGTAATAATATTCCAGAGTGTGCAGAAGCCATGCGTTGTCTTTATATTCTTATGGTTTTTCACACTGAGTTGTTTCCACCTTTGAATATTTAAAACTTGATTACATGAGCAATGGTACAGAAATGCCATTTTAACACCCTGAATGTAGTATGCAAGTGTGCGTGTGTGTTGGATCATGTGGTATGTTATGGTAAAATGTTTACATATCTAGTTTGGAAAATTACAGATAACTAAGAAAATGCAATTATGGAAAACCATTGGTAATATTGTATCTGAAAATAGTTTCAGAATACCCAATCAAGAAAATTGACATCCACCCCACAAGACCCACTTTAGAACCCAGTAAGAGAAATCAAACCCTGGTCATGTCTCAAAGAGGCCTGTGGTTTAATTTTATTTTATGGACATGCCATCAACACATATAAAACTAGATGGGTTTAACAGAAGAAGCACAACTTGATATTGCAGTTATACCAAAACTGCCTTGATAAACCATTCCAAAGAAAGCACTTTTTCTAATTTAAAAGAAATTATCTCTCACTGGCTAATCAAATATTTCATGTATTCCCCCACACATATCTCAAAACACTAATTATATGTTTTTCAGTGACAATAAACACCAAAGGACTGAATGAGGCATAGCTATGGGTCACAAGAACCTGGATACAGTAGAAAATTGGATCATCATTCAGTGTAATTCTCTCATAGTTGATAATGCTGTCCATAATGGACATGACCACAAAGCAACTCAAGAGCAGAAGGATTGTCTATGTAGCCCTCAGTTCTGGGGATAATATTGGAGAGAGTCTGGTGCTGTGAAGATGCTGGGACAGTCTCTTATGCCTGCACAAGAGAGCCACCATGTATCCATTTGAGATGGTCATTATTCCTATAAGTGTGGCTTCCCTGAAGGTCAACATGGTGGCAAACATGTGTCCCAGAAAGAAGCTTATGGGCAAAAGAGAGCAGGATTCTGTGATATAAATTAAGTTGTCTGAGGTCAAATGGGGGGTAGCAATAATGGAGATTAAGAGGTGGCTACCAAAGAATGAATTGATGACACACAGGAAAAGAAGGAAAAACAGGTTTCTATGTGAGGATTTATGTTTGAACTTTGCCAAACATGAGTTTCTAGGGCTGAGGGTGATGGCCTGGAGGACACTCAGTAGGCAGGTGGTACACATGGAGAAAACCCTAAGCAACCTGTACAGGTAGATAAGTAATTTACGTGTCAGGTCACCCCATCTTCCCCCTTGAGGTGTAAAAATGTCAGCAGCTATGAACCCATTGATGAGCAGCATTACCAGGTGAATTAGTGCTAAGAGACCAATGGACAGGTCAGTGGGCTTAGGTCTGTGCCTTGTGAAGCACAAAGATATATGGAAGAAAAGAAGAATGATATTGGACACAATCCCAATGCCAATTTCAGAATATACAGTGTTTCTTAGGTGAGTATCACTGTACAGGTTGTTGTTTTTGCTTATGTTATGAGGGAAAATACTACTGTGAACACCTTAGGAGACAAATTAGAAAAAATGTCTGTTTCCTGTCATCAGGAAAATAAAAAGTATTCATCCAAATGTATCTTAATTCTATGTGAAATCTCAATTCTGGTGCTGGGCACAGTGGTGCCTGAAATCCCAGTGACATGAGAGGCTGAGGCAGGAAGACCACAAGATTGAAGTCAGTGTGGGCATCTCAGTAGGAGCCTGTCTCTAAGTACACAGTAAAAAGTCCTGGAGGTCACTTGGTGCTGGTGCACTTTACCACCAAGCATGCCTTAGCACAAAATCCAAAAAACAAATAAAATATGAGTTCCACCTCACACCAGTCAGAACCCATCCCCATACTCTCCCTTGTCCCCAAACCTCCCAGTCTTTACTGACTTCTATCTGCCACTGAGGCCTCCACAATGGTATACATAATGGTACTTCCATTTTCTTGTACATTAGGAATTATCAGTCAAGAACGTGGTAGACTCTGTTAATCTCAGTGAATTGGTTGTCTGACATGGGAGAATTGTAAGTTGTAGACCAGTCTCAGCAATTTAGTCTGGTCCTAAGCAACTTAGAGATACCCTTTCTCAAATTGAATAATAAAATGAACTGGTGATGTGACTCTGTGTTGAGCACTCCTGTGTTCAATACCTGGTAACAAAAGAAAAATGAAAAACAGTAAAGCATTGCCATATATTTGAGAATATGATTCCTTCCTGTTACCTCATGCCTGAGATTTTCTGGGGCAAGGCAGAGTATCACTTGATTTTTCTGTGCTTCTTTTTTTCAGGTACATAATAGTAGGCCCACAGTTTTGGACGAATGTGAGCTTGGCTGATTGAAGGAAACTAGAAATGAGTCCCTCCAAAACACAGAGTGTCCACAGATGAGACATGCAGAGAGTTATTTCATGTTAATACCATGTTAATTCTTTCTTATTTAGTGTCAGACCAAATATTTATAATATATAAACAAGAAAATGTTGGTGTGAAGCCTGAAGGCAGAGGGATTGAATATGTATATGAGCTGTCATTTCCAATAGTTTAGGTTTAAGCACTCTTTGGTGCTGAGGACTAATCATCCCAGCTATCAACATAAATAGTCATGGTATGTATATCCTAGAGATATTTTGTGTGAAGAAAATAAATTATGCACACAAACCTTGGAAATGTTTGTGGCACATAATGAACTCTAAAAATGGTGGCTTCTATTTTTCATATCATATACTTCTTCATGCATGGGATTTGGGAGAATCAATTCAACCTTTTTAATAACAGATCTCCTCCATTTTTGCCTGAAAAGAGAGGATATAAATTTGAAATTACTGCAGGGTGTGGTGGTGCATGTCTGTAATCCATGCATCCCAGGATCCTGAAGCAGGATGATCAAAACTTCAAGACCAGCCTCAGAAATTTAGCTAGGTTCTATATAATTTGGCAAGACCATGACTAGAAATAAAATATTAAGTAGGACTGGTGATGTGGCTCACTGTTTAAGTACCTGTGGATTCAATCTCTGATACCAAAAAAAAAAAAAAAAAGAAATTTTCAACATCGTAGAATGTTTACATTCAGAAAAAAACTAAATATATTTACTTCTGCCCATTGAATGCTGTGATGTGCCTATATATATCAAATTGTTTTAATCCTCAAGTAAGAATAACTAGCCTCTGCTAGAATATTCCAGAAATGATACCAAGAGCATAGATCACTTTTTTCTATTTTTAATTCATTATATTCAGAATAGTAAATAGAAGTTCAATTAAAGTAGACCTTCTTGCTCCATGTTAAGGTTTTAATTAAAGAACAAGTATCCAACCCAATGAAACATGGTCTCTAAGATGTTATATGCATTATAAATCAAATATAACATTTCTCCAGACTCAAGAGGACAAACTCTGAATTTTATGCTGGAAAATATGGTCAGTGTTCTGCTGGGACAATATTTCTTGGAGAGTGTGGTGCATTTATTTAAATGTCATCCATGTAAATTACATGGTATTCTAAAATCTTTGCAGTCACATAGTAAAAAGGAATTTTCATGTGAAAATCAAGCATATGAGTATAATTTCTTTTATGGCAGAAGTTCTGTAATGTAAGATTCTAAGGGAAAGCAAAAATGTCAATCACTCACAAATTCTGCACCATTTAAGAATTCGGACTTGACACAGGTATTTAGGTAAAACTTTTGAAATTGGAATTTTCTGAAACAATATTATATAGCATTATTAGAAAAAGGTAACTGTAATATGATAGATGTAATAAATTCCTGGTTAAGTGAAATTTACTGTAATATTCCCATTGATCTGTAAAGTTCTTGTATAAAATATGGCCTTGTTTTCCTATTCTCAGTCTCAGTAAAAATAAATCATAAAGAAAAACAATGATCAAGATGAAAAATATTGAAGTTCAAAAAATTCTCCATTCATCCAACACTTTTCAGTTGGTCCCACAGTAATCCCAGGAACACATAGTAAAATACCAAAGTCACACTCATCTTTGAGCTTTATGGTTCACAAAAAAAGGGTAACATGAGACTGATATGTACTGATAACAGTATAAGTCTGTTTTTGTTTGTTTCTTCCTCTAAAAATAAGCTTTCCAGTGTGAAAGATTACAAAGAATAAAATTTTGTTTTATTTTTGGTGCCAGGAATTGAATACAGTTGTTTTTAATCACTTAGCCACATTCCCAATTCTTTTTATTTTTTATTTTGAGACACCATCTGACTAAGCTCACTGGAACCACACTATGTTGCTGTCACTGGCTTCGAACTTGCCTCAGCCTGCTGAGATGGTGGGTCAAACAATATTAAGTAGACACAAATTATCACTTAATAACTAACATTTAAAAATAGCTCTCAAACTACCTTCACTCACGTGATTTCTGTGAAATACAATTTTACTTTAATTCAATTTAAATCATTTTTAAAACTTGAGCTGTCATCGATTTCTATTGTGTGCATGTATGAATACATAATGGTGAATTCCAAAGTTCTGTATCATTATAATGCACCAATAAAAATTAAAATAAAAACAAAATAAAGCAAATAATTCAACAAATAAATAAATTAAAAAAACCTCAGCTGTAGAAATACTTGACATTACAGAGCTCTTCAACAAGTATATTTCAATAACCTGTCAAACAGAGATCTTTATGGTATTAATTGCAGCATTCTTTTAGAAACTAAGTTCTATCAAACTAAATGTTTTAGTACTGTCAGAAGTGTACCAGATGCCATAAATTTGCATTAATATTCATGAAATAATAGCTCCAGTGGAGATTTAATAATCACTGGGTGTTCTGTCCAGCGGAACTGGCATGGAGAAAGGAGACACCACTAATCTTTAGTTTGATGAGATTTATTGCATCCTCCCTATTTCTCTGTCTCCTGCTTTCTTCTTCTTTTCTCTCCCCTTCCTCTCCTCTCCTCTCCCCCACTCCTAGCTTATCAGCCAGTCATAACAAAGCTTTCTCTCACACAGGAGAGCATTCATGGAAATGCCCAGTATAAAACTATCTAAATCACGAGCTGTCCACATGTGGCATGATTTTAGATAGCCAATCCTTGAGCCTGGTGTTAACACGTCAAAAGTCTCCAAGGAACTAGTAACAGCAAAACCAGCCTTTTAGGTACTTCCTTATTTTGGCATCCAGTGCCCTTTGGCTCACTACCAGGTGCCATCTTGTCCAAGATGGCCCTAAACAGCTCCCCCTTTATTTTATTAAAAGAAAAGAACAGCGACTGTGCCTGTCTTAGGTACCAGAGTCACACTTTATCCTTACACATCATTGGGAGTCAAAGAGCTGTTGGCATGATTTGATCCCTGTCTTAGGTTGATATAAAGTCCACCCTGTGTTTACCCATCTTTGACTACCAGTCCTGAAATTGGGAGAGCCAAATCTGTGAATAAGAGCCCTGATCCATGGCCAAAGGGCTTGCCATACCACTAAGACTTGCTGTCTTTGATGACTCCTTAAAGACAGCAGATATCTGAGTAGTAATAATAAAAGCAAGAACAACAATCCCATCATAGCAAAATTTCCATCCATTGTTTACCAAATTATAATGCTGAATGTAAGAAACTAATAACTTCTGGTATACCAGGGACCTTGACCTGAGTACTATTTATCACAAATATAGAATTCCTTAATAAGGTAGTCAAATTAGTAAACTCTTTAGTCCATGTCCCATTAAGCATGCTTCCAAGCTGTTTGGACAGATTTGCAGCAGCAGTAATATTAGAATAGGGTATAGGGGTAACACATAATGTTTGGGCATGCACTAGACAGCCTGTCTGTGTGGTAACAGTCAACATGTCCACTTGTTCTTGTAATGAGTCCACTCTTTGGTTTAGAATCAGGATTCCTGTGGAGAGATGTGTATTGATGTTTTCCTGGCTGTCAATGCTTCAGCAGTGGCTCATGACAGATTGTTGAGCACATGAGCAGTAGGAATAGCAGCTCCTATGGCAAGTCCAGCAGCAGTGGCAGCAGCCACAGCAGCCACCACAGCAACAGCGATGGCTATAATAGCTGAGATACCAAAATCTCTTTTTGCTCTCACAGGTAGGAAATTTCACTCACTATGATTTAAGGTCACTGGGACTTGAATAAATTTAGGAATTCTGGCAATCACAGCCAGAGGAAATAATGAAGCATCCCAACAACTAGATACATAACACTCTTGGTTAGTGTAGTTAATGACCTCAGTATCATTATCATTGTTATTAGTAATGTTAATATTAAACTTAGAAATGTTAGACAGAATGAACACAAACAGAGATGTGACACATATGAGAGTAGGGGGGAAAGATTGATAAAAGGAAGAGTAATTGGCCATGCACCCTGTATAACTGTAAACAGGGGTATCAACTCCCTTTATATAGGCTTGCATTATTCTGCACCTTTGTGGAGAGATAGAAAGACTGCCTCCCTGTATCATACTAATCAGACTAATGTCCATACAAGCAGACACACCACAAAGAGACCACATGGAAAGAGGAGAATAGTCATTGGTAGCAAAATCAGTATCTATAGCAGCATATCTATATGATGCATTTGCATTTTCCAATATTTCATTAACAGTTTCCCAATCTATGGCAAATGGCCCAAAGGAAAAGTAAGGAGTCACCTTGTAAGCCATAACATCCCCTTGACACCTATCCCATTTAATAGATCCAACATTGCCATTAGAAATTGTTGTACAAGTGGGACCCCATCTAGGCTGTTGTGTATAATTTACACTACCAATGGCCTTGGTTTTATTTAAAGCCAGGCCTTAATATTACTCTCCTTGATAATACCCATAAGAAAGATTCCAATTGGAAGCAAGCTGCACACAGGGCAAGATACCATTGGTGGTTTCTGAGGTGGCTAACCAGAAGAAGCAAAGACTACCCCTTGAAATTTAGACTAGTATTCAGTGGTTTTACAGTGGAATTAGCTGGTAGATAAGGGATACCTAGAAGTTCTGTACTAGGAAATAATTGAGGGAAAACTTGTGCGTCATGAGTGATATATCCCCAAAAGTTTTTGGAAGAGCTAACAACAGCAGGCTTACCACCATCACCATCATTTTGTGTTTCAGTGCCATTTTCTTTCTTATGGATAGTTCTTACCAAGCACGCTGGGACCCAGATAGGTTGTTGTTGGTCCTGAGGAAAAACACAAACAGATCCTTTCCTCTGAATTAATACTGGGTCAGGTCCTTTCCAGGACCCAGTCAAGATGTCTTTCCACATTGCTTGTGGATGACCATCAAACTTTCCACTAAAATGTCTATCAGCTGCAGTACAGCCCATAGCATCCAAATTTAAAAAATTGAGGGTGAATAAAGCAAGGTTAAGTCTGTTCTCGGGAAGGGCTAATGCCCCTATTCCCCCTTTTTGTTTAGTTAAGCAGACTTTCAAAGTTTGATTAGCACTTTCCACAATAGCTTGTCCTTGTGGATTGTAGGGCAATCCTGTAGAATGATAGATATTAAACTTTGAGCAAAACTGTTGAAATGAAGAAGAAGTATATGCAGGCCCATTATCTGTTTTAAATGATTTTGGCCTTCCCATAGTAGCAAAGGTTTGAAGGCAATGACTGATTACATCTTTTGTCTTTTCCCTTATATGGGCAGTAGCAAATATATATACTGAGTAGGTATCTACAGTTACATGTACAAATCTTAAAGTACCAAATTCAGGGATATGGGTGACATCCATCTGCCATAGATAATTTGGAAGGAGTCCCGTAGGATTGACTCCAAAATGAGGAACACATAAATGAGGTGCACAGGCAGAACCCTGTTTTACTATATTTCTGGCTTGTTCTTTTGTAAGGTTATATTTTATTTTGAGAGTAGTAGCATTAACATGAAAATCTTTATGGGAATTAATTGCTTCTTATACAATATTAAACACATGAGGATCTTCTGTAGCTGAGTCTGTAGTAGAATTTTCTTGAGCTAAAGGCCCAGGTAAGCCTGAATGTGCTCTGAAAGTGTATATATAAAGGTTCTTTGTGAGCCCACAGAAGAGTTTGTACTTGATAAAAGCATTGTTGTAAGGTAGATTGAGGACTAATCGGTCCAGCTGTCTCAAGTTGGGGCACAAGCTGGGCAATATAGAGACTGTCAGTATAAATATTTAAAGGTTTCTCAGGAAATGTTTGTAAGGCAGTTATTATTGCTTCTATTTCAGGTTTTTGAGCAGACTTATGAGAAGTAATAATAGTCTGTACTTTATCAGAAACTACTATAGTTGTACCGGAGGAGGAACCATCTGTAAAGATTGTTTTGCTGCTGGGTTAGGTTCAGCCTTAACAACCTGAGGGAAAATAACAGGATGTCTTTTGAAGAAGCTGACAATAGGTGAACTTGGCAAGTGATTATCAAATGTGACCATGGTGGAACAATAGACAATTGCCCAATCTTCATTATTGTAAACTAGTATTTCTATCTGTTTTGCCATGTGTAGGACAATAACTGTCTGAGGATGAACTCCAAAAACTCGGAAGGGCTGTCTTAAGTCCTAATGCAACTAGATTTGCCACCATCACAGGATATGGGGAAACAACATTTTTGGGGGACAGTGGCAAATGGATCCATATCAGGGGTCCAGTTTGCCACTATAGACCTGTAGGAGTATATTCAGAATCTAATACTATGAGAATAAAAGGCAAGGATAGATCAACTCTATCACTATGAGCATTTTCTAAAGCTTGTTCTACTAACCTCAAGGCTTTTCTACCTTCAGGAGTTAAATTTCTGGGAAATATAGGGTCTGAATATCCTTGGAGAATATCAAACAGAAGCTTAAGTTGACCAGTGGTGATTCCCAAATTTGGCCTTATCCAATTTATATCACCTAATAATTTTTGGAAATTATTTAGAGTCTTAAGCTTTTCTGTGGCTAATTGAATTTTTTGTGGCCTAACACAGGTATCTAATATTTGATGTCCTAGAAAGGTAATAGAGTTGCAGGTTTGCACCGTTTCTGGGGCCACATGTAATCCCCATTTTTGTAGGGTTTTCATAATATTGTCAAATACCCTCAATAAAGTCTCCTGTTCCCTATGAGCTAAAAGAATATCATCCATATAATGGAGACAATAAAGTTGTTTATAATTCTGTCTAATCTGTGATATAGCCTGGCCAACATATATTTGACACATAGTGGGACTATTTGCCATTCCCTGGGGAAGGACCACCCATTGGTATCTAGTATTAGGTCCTTCATTATTTAAAGAAGGAATGGAAAAGGCAAATTGAGGGCTATCCTCAGAATGCACAGGAATGGAAAAGAAACAATCTTTTATGTCTACAGAGATGATATGACAATGTTTTGTAATAGTAGCTAATGAGGAAAGACCCAGTTGTACCAGGCCCATAATCTGCATACTGGAATTTATGGCTCTCAGATCTTGTAAGAGTTTCCATTTTCCAGACTTCTTTTTTATGACAGAAATGGGTGTATTCCAAGGGGAAGTGGAAGAAATAATATGGTTTTCCTTTAATTGTTGACTAACTATTTCCTGGGTCGCCTCTATTTTTTCTTTAGAAAGTGGCCACTGGGGGACCCAGATAGGATTATTGGATTTCCATGTTATCTTTAATGGTTCAGTGACCCCCAATTTGGCCCATGAAGAGCAGCTGCTATTACTTGTCCTATTATGACTGCATCATTGATATCCCTGCAGACCTTTATATAGGTACTTAAATCTTTATTTTTCCATGGTCTTATAGTTTCTTTACACCATTTATTTGCTTGCTTATAAGCTAATTGTTTTATTAAGGGCATTGCTCATTCTGAATCCCCAAATACTCTAGCAGCAGTTTGGATTAATCTATCAACAAAATCTGCAAAATCTGAATCACCTTGGACAACTGTCCCTGTAAATCTCCTGTCCTTTAAATTAATTTCTAGGCCTTAGTGGCAGCAGCCGCAATTTGTGCGTACACCCCAGGATCATAAATAATCTGCTGTTGAATACTTTCATAGTTTTCTTCTCCTGTTAGCATTTCTACATTTCTTTGGGAAAAGCCTGCAGCAGCGTTACAGTGTGCTGTTTCTAATGAGGCTTCCTGCCATGCAATTTTCCACACTAGGTACTGCCCCCCCCCCGATAGTACAGTTTTACATAGCCTTTTCCAATCTTCCAGCACTAGATTTAGCCCCGCCACTGATTCCAACATACTAATTGTAAATGGGATCTGAGGACCATATGTAGCTACTGCTTTCTTAAAATTTTTTACTGTTTTGAAATCTAGAGGTTGGTGGAATCTTTGTCTATTTTGATCCTCTAGCACAGGGAAAATTTGTGGGACTGCTGAGCTTTCTTTAATGGGGATTTCTTCTCCCTGGGGTGAAAGACCCATCTGATTTATAGCATGAACTAACTCCTCTCAAGGGTACTTTGGGGGATATAGGGGGTAGGCTGCTTGGGGGGGGGCTGCTGCCTCCAGGAAGGGATTAGTGTTCCTTCCTGACATAACTGATGGGGGTGACCGTGTCCTTGATGCTCTTTCTAATTCCTCCCCGGTAAACCCCTCCTGCTCTTCTTCCTCTTTATGAGAAGTTATACTTAGTTGCTCCTTTATCTCTTCCAGACACATATTTCCTTCTACTAAAGTTTTTATTCTGCCTTTCTCAGATGTTAGACATTCTTTAATGAGCTGCCACATGGGAAAAGTACCTCTAGGTAATGGGGATTGCTTTTCTGCTTTGATAAGATCCTCTTTATGATGTTTCCATTGTGGAGTATTTAGGACTCCCTCTTCCAAAAACCAAGGACTAACCTTGGCCAATGTGGTTACATATGCTGTTACAGTAGATCGTTTTACGGCAGTCCCATTAGCCTTAAGTACATCCTTGTATGATCTTATCATTTGATTTTTTGACATCCTTGAACCCATTCTGGAGTTATGTGGCCCCTTTCCCAGGGTTATGTGGCCTCCTTTACTGGGGCTATGTGGCCTCCCCCTTATACACTCTGGCCAGAGATTTCCGGGAGGCTATCCTACAGTTTTCCTTTAGCTTACCTTAAGTTACTTAGTTTTCCTATAGCTTACCTTAAGTTACTTAGTTTTTCTATAGATTACCTTAAGTTACTTACCTGGGAGGATGCAGAAGGAGAAAGAAGTTCCCATACAGGCCACCACTTGTTCTGTCCAGTGGAACTGGTGCGGAGAAAGGAGACACCACTAATCTTTAGTTTGACAAGATTTATTGCGCTCTCCCTGTTTCTCTGTCTACTTTGTTCTCACTATCTTCCTTCTTCGTCTCTCTCCCTCTCTCCTCCCCCAGGCTCCTAGCTTATCAACCAATTATAGCAAAGCTTTCTCTTGTGCAGGAGAGCATGCAGAGGAATGCCAGCATAACACTATATAAATCATGAACTGTCCATGCATGGCATGATATTAGATACCTAATCCTTGAGCCTGGCATTAACACGTCATAAGTCTCCAAGGAACTAGTAAGCAAGCAGCCATTTTGGGTACTTCCTTATTTCGGTAGCCAGTGCCCTTTGGCTCACTGCCAGGTGCCATCTTGTCCAAGATGGCCCTCAACAGGAAAGCCTCAACCAGTGTGGAAGACTCACTGGGTGGGGACATCTTCCTGGGCAATTCTCCTCCAAGAAGTTCCCTTTTTTCCAGAACTACCACCTGGGTTGGGCAACCCTTCTCTGCAATGTTCCCAGGGATCTGGACCTACCTCCTGGGCCAGGTAGCATAGCCCTGCAATTGAGACTGTCCGTGAGCAGCCCTCCTCTGCGACATTTCCTTGGGCCCAGAACTACTACCTGGTCTGGGGGGCCTGGCCTTGTGAGGGACTCTCTCTTTGAGCAGCCCTCCTCTACATTTCCTGGGGACTGGATCTACTGCCCAGGCCTAGGACCCTCACTCTGTGCCAAAGCCTCTTGTTGGGTGGTCCTCCTGTACAATGTTCCCAGTTATCTGGGTTCATGACTGCAGTGGGGGAGTCTCTCTGGGCAATTCTACTCCACAAATTTTCCTGCATTCCAGGACTCCTGACCCATCCAGAGAGACTCGCCCAGTGGGAGAAACTTATCCAGCTGCTCTGAGTTGGTCCTGAGTCTCTCAATACCTCCTCTTCTTGAATCCTAAGTCCTATCAAAGGGGCTCCAGTCTCCTGTAGGTGTCTCAGAAAGGGAGCTATCCTTCCAATGATGATGGCCATGCCCTCAGGAATAATTCAAAATGCATACAGCAAACTCCAAAGAAGCTGGGGAACCCCAGTGAGGGTGCACTGAGGCAGCACAGAGGCAAGTGCAGTGTCCCTCAGCAGTAGGGGGGCAGGCAGACAGACTCAGCAATGGCGTCTGACCTCAATGTGGGGGTCAGGTGGGCCAGCTTGTTCTGCCAGATAGCATCTGACCTTGGCATCATAAGTAATTTTTAAATTTTTTTTTAGTTGTAGAATGACAATTTTTTAATTTTTTAATTTTTTTTTTTTTTTTTTTTTGTGGTACTGAGGGTTGAACTCAGTGCCTCACATATTCTGGGCAAGTGCTCTCAAACAGAGCTACAAAATCAACCCTCATCAGTTGTTGTAAAAATATCTGGCAGAATTCAGTTATGGTTATAATTTGTCAGGTGCTTTTCTCTTTTAGATGGATTTTCAAAATATATCTTTAGGTGGGCATAATGGTGCATGTTTTAACTCCCAGTTGCTCAGAACTCTGAGGAAATAGGATCACAGATTCAAAGCTAATCTCAGCAATTTTCTAAGAACCTGAACAACTTAGCAAGACTCTGTCTCAAAATAAAATATAACAAAAGACTAGGAGTATGGCTTAGTTGTTTAAAACCCCTGGGTTCAATCCCTGGTACCAATATACTGTACAATTATAATGTGGTGACAAATGTATATACATATATATTTGTACTAACAAATACTATTATGTTCTAACATACTAGTAAGATAATTACATATATGTTTGTTAGTATATTATAATTATCTTAGTAGTATATTCATTCTGACATATTCTGACATATTCATGTACATACATAATAAAATTTGAAGTGTCTCTTTCCTCAATGCCTCAATTATCCCTCCCCTCTTCTATCCTCATGAGACTCTACTTTGCTCTTCTTCCTTTCCTCTTTTTTGAAATCTTTCTTTTCTTCATTCCATTTTTCTTTCTACTTTTCACATATAAAACACTTGATCCTTGATTATCTGAATCTGGCTTGTTTCACTTAGCATGATGTTTTCCAGGTTCTTTTATTACCAACAAATTACATAATTCAATTCTTCTTTATGGCTGAGTAGAATCTGTACAGCTGTGAAGAGATGTGTAAATGCTATTTCCTGGGGATGTTACCTGCAGCACACAGGATTTCCCATGTATGGACCCAGGCTGCCGTTGTGGTAACCAGGGAATGGAGACCCAGGGAAGAGATGGTCTTATCTAAAACAAAAGTGACACTACCATCTGTGAATTTTAGTGCTTATACACCCACCATTCAGTCTGACCACCTCCAGAGCATCCTTCTTTGTCTGTGTTGACTACTAACTTGACTCTTTGGCACAGGTTTCCTTGAGAGTTTTGCACCTGAGTGAAGGGAGTCAGCCTGAAAGTGAAATGTTACAGTCCTCCAGGTGTCAGCTGTAGGACTCAGCTCCTTTGAAAAATTATTTCTCTTTTGTCCATTTGTGAAACTCTCTTCAGCAGCTTTACAGTGGCTGGCTCTTCATGTAGCAGTTTTTCCTTTCTGGTCCTCAGCTGTGCTTGAAGACAGGAAATCTGGGGTCAGAGAAGGCCTGAGCCCACTAACCAGGTGAACTAGGTTAAATTCCTTCACTCTTCTGGGATCCATGTTTCCCATGTTGTGAAATGGGATTGATAGTTAATAATGGTGACATTTAATTACAGCAGGGGCCATTGATCAGCATGTGCTTGTTTCATGTGTTTACAACTTCTATCCCTGCTTCCTTCATTCACAAAAGAAACACCATGAGCAGGGGCCACATTTATACTCTACTTGCAGGACAGGGATGCTGAGCCATGTAGAAGATAACTCACTCATGGTCACACAGCTCACAAATGGAAGCTTCATTAAACTTGTGGTGACACAAGAACAAATAAGTGAGCACAGTAAAATAATGTCAGGTAATAATCAGAGTCTTAGAGCATTAAAAGGAGGTGCAGGGTATTGGGATTTTCTGCTGTAACTGCTGGTCAGTGGACCTCTGAGGAGGTGAGAACAGAGGCCATAGTACAGGAGAGAAGGAACTTGTGCTGTGAAGCACAATTTAAGAACAAACCAATCACCACTGAGAAGTCCAAATCAGAGAGATTTTATTAGCTGACCAACTGATTGTCTTACACAATGCCCCAAAAATGGCTTCTGGGAGAACAGCCCTGACTACAGGGTTGCAGGGGTTTTTATACTATAAGTCAGTACATCAATCATAAGTGTCTGTTGCTATAATTCAAAAGTACAAACTAACATCATGTGATCTGAAACCATAAGCAAAAGGAGAAGTGGGTCAAATGACCTCAGTTGGGTACAAGTTAAAGAATGGGTACTAACATCTAGACAATCACTGTTGACATCACTGTTAACACGGTACATTGTTTAGGAAAAATAGGAATAAAGAAGAGCAATTTTTCATTATGTAAGAATTGTCATTTTGTATTGCCAAACATGTCATGCTAAGTAATTATTGATGGGTACAGAGGTGGGGTGTTCTCATGGAAGAATCATTTCCTACATAATGTGGAGTATCAAAGCAAAATGGAATCCATTTAATTATTGCCTATGTAGCCTGATCTATAATATTTCCATGGAGTCAAATCTGTCTGCCTATCACAGTCTTTACTCCAGTTCAAAAGATGAAACTCAGAGAGGAGCAGCACAGGTGACTTGGGTTGCCTGACCATTAGCATTTGGGGATGGAGCTCTGTAGGTCTTTTCCAAATTTGATGTGTGGGAAGGTAGTAGATTGGGATGGGATTAGCCGAGTGACCTGAGATCCTTCCTTTTGGATGTGTGTGTGCATATGTGTATGCTGGGAAGGATGCCCAGAGTCAATCACCTGTGTAAAACTCATAGAAGTGGTCATAGTTGTAGAAAAATATGGAAGGGATAGAATTCTCATTTGAAATGTATTTTAATCTGTTTGGGCTGCTCTAATGAAATATAAGAATCTATCATGTATTTTATAAATGGTAAAAAATTTTTTTGGACACTTCTGGAAGCTAAGATATTCAGGATCAAACCTCTGGCATATTTAGATCCTTTGGTGAGGAACTCTATCCTCATAGGCAGCTGTAATTTGAAGGGTTGTGGCCACTCAAATACATTAGTTGAACCCCTCCTTCACCATGATTATATGGTTAAAAGGTGGGTTCTTGGGGACTTGATATGGTCATGAGGCTGGTGCCTTCATCAGTGGAATTTTTATCCTTATGAACAAGGTGCAACAGGTGAGCTGGCTCCTTCCACCATGTGAGGACACAGCCAGAAACTCCCGTCACTTAGGAATGTCTTCATCAGACATTGAATCTTCAGGTAATTTGATCTCCCACACTGTGAAAAATAAGTGTGAGTGACTTATAAACAACAGTCTTCTATAATTTAAAATAGCACCTTGATCAGACTAAGGGAGTGCACTCTCTCACTGTGTACAACACTGTGTACTCACTGTTGTACTCTGTTACAACAGAGTAAAATTAGAGGACCTTTTTTATAAAAGGACAATAATTCCATCTGTGGAGCTTCACTCCTTCAACAAATAAACTCCAAGACCTCACCTACTGTGAGGTGAGGGAGGTTTAGGATTTGAAAATACAAGTTATGGAGGACAAACATCCAGACCGTAGTAAACAGTGATGCCCTTTCTTTGCTCAGTGTATCCTGTAATTGCCTCATGCATAGATCTCCATGCAGCTTCACCAAAATCCTGAGACACAAAAATATTGTAGCTATAAGCCCCATGACATCAGCATCTCTAGGTGGATTAGGGCCAAGAGACAAACTGTCAAGTCAGTGGGCTTAAAACTGTGAATTTGTGGAAGAGAAGAAAGTTGGTGTTGGTTGAGATCACAAGTTCAACCTCAGAAAAAAAATGCTTTTCTTATAATGATAAAATCATATAGTTGGTTGATCTTTTTCACCATTTGGACAAGGAATCACATAGTTTGTATCTTAGGAGAACAGGAAGAATAAAAATTTTCTTTCAAATACTAGCTCGTGCATTAATCTCAGCCTATAGTGTTATGAGAAAAATGTGTGGATTCAACCTAGTACACCCTTTTCTCACTTCAGTTCTCAAGTTTCTCTGACACTCTCCAAGTGCAATTCCCCTATTATGACCAAATCATGTCTGGATAATGTAACAATTGTTGGACTCCTACTATTTATCAGATTCCCTATACATTCAGAATTACCACATATTATTAAGAATAGTTCTCAATCATAATATCATCTTGAGGTTTTCTGGGGCAATGTCTTACTTGATTTTCATCTTTCTCACCTTCACTAAGCACCAGGTACATATTGAAACCACAATTTTTTTGTGAATTCAAGTGGGAGATTGCATAATCTTAGGAAAGTCCAACCCTCTAAAAAAACAAATCTCACTGAGCAGGTGTACACATAGGTATATTATTTCAGTTCTGCTTTGCTCAGGTATATTACCAGACCTAATATTTTTAATTAATTAACTGAGTCAACATTGAGAATTATGCACTCTAAGGTTCATTGTTTGAATTTGAATCTGTGACCTTACATTGAGTTCAATTGTGACCTTGATGTTAAATATGATCATTTCATCTATAAGATATAGGCAGTCATATTACCTATATCTTAGAGCTATAATGTGTGAAAGAAGATGAAGTATCACATAAGGAAGTGTTTCTGAATTATAATGATGTCTACAGAAATGTTGGCCTTTATGTATTAATTTTGCAGTTCCTTATACATGTGACTTGGGAGATTTAATTCGGTTCTTTTAATAATGACTACCAGTTTTGCTGCCTCAAGCAATTTCCATACTGTGAGAACAATTTATCAATATCTGTAGAAAGATCTTTGTACTTTAGGATGTCTTTGAATCCCCAATTTAAGTATCCATTTTACACATCTGTTATTATCATAACCAGAATAAATATCCTACGTGAGCCAGGTTCAGTTATCAAATATTAGTATGAACATATTCTAATTGTTTTCTCTTCAGTCATCTGAAATGAGGGTGGTACTTGAAGTCACAGTTGAGCTAGATTCAAAGGCATTCTATTTAAAGTTTTTCTTAGGAAAGAACAATTTGACCCTTGCCTTTAAAATGGACCTCCAAAAGAGTCCCAGGTTTATCTTCATGAAGTAAGCAAATATATATCTCCAGTTCAGAGACCCAAGCATAAACTTGATAAAGAAAATTTGATTTTCATCTACTGATAAAATATTTTCAATGCAAAGCATATTTGTTCTTTAATTCAAGTGTCTAAAATATATGTATTTTAATAATTTCCAGCCACATAATAAAGGTAAGAGTCATAGAAAATCATGTGTGTGAGGCTAAATCATTTTATGATTCTTTACAACATGTAGACTTATAAGGCAAGAAACTAAGGGAAACAAGAACATTTAAATATTCATGAATATGAAATACCACTTAAAATCAGAACTACTTGGTTAAAACATTGACGTGTTGATTTATTTATTATGTTTTAATTGGAATCTAGTGTTTGTACTTGGATATGGCACACAGCATTATAATTCTACAGGTGTATAGAGTATGAAGTAATCAAATCAGGGTAAATTTCATCTTCTTAAGTATCATCATTTTTATGTTTGAAACCTGAGAACTCTTCTCTGGTTATTTGAATTGTAAAAGCATTTACTATAGACTTTAATCACCATATTGTGCTATAAAACCTAAGAGTTTCTTTCCCCTGTTAACTCTTTGGAGTACTTCATTTGCCCACCATCTCTTTCATTTCCATTCTTATACATCTAGAAAGATTTTTCTCTTTTTGGTTTCTGCTTGATCATCTTTTTCTTGTTTAATACCTGAGTGCCAACATGCAGTCCTTTTGGAGAATGTAAACTCTCTACCACCAATAGGAAAGGTAATCTCATCCCCCATTAATGATCAGGTCAATGACTCAATTCTCTCCATTCACTCAGTTCGTGTTTTGGGGTTTTCTCCCATGATAAATCCACAGGAAAAGAAAATGGAAAAATAAAAATCAAATATTCAAAAGTGTTCAAGCTTTCATGGGTCACATTTGATCACTAGGACACAGTTCTCCTATTTTGTGATGTCTATGCACATATAAATGACATATGCTCATTCTTTTAAATTTATTTTACATTAGCCAAAGTATTATGTGTATATTTTTATAGCATAAGTTTAAATAGATCAATTTTGGCATGGAATAAATATTTAAAGAAGTATTTAAAAATTGTTTTAGGCTTGGCACAGTGGTGCATACCTGTGTTTCCAATGACTTGGGAGGTTGAGGAGGAGAAGTGGCAGTTCAAAGTCAGCCTCAGTAATTTAACAAGGCCCTAAACAACTTAGTTGGACCCTTTCTTAAAGTAAATAATAAAAGGGACTTGGATGTGGCTCAGTGCTTAAGCTCCCAGATGCACTCATCCTTTGCACACATGACAGAACAATGTCTCAACCTGGACATTGTTGCCCCACCTCCTTTAACAGTCCATCAGGGCACATTCAGATTAGCATCCTGGGTCTATCCTCACTTTCTGCCCTTCCTGCCATGCCCCACTAAAGCCCTGCACTGGTTCTGCTATACAACCACCCCAGAACACCTGGTTGCTCTGACCTAGCTTCAGATGATACTCATTTGTTCCATGGGATCCTTACATTAATAAAAATGCATTGTAGCACTTCAAAAGGACAGATTTAGGGCTGGAGGTGCAGGTCAGTAGATGAGCAAGTGCTTAACAGGTGTGTGGCTCTGGGTTCCATCCACAGCAGCTAAATGAATAAAAAAATAAAATATTCAGGTACACTGGCACATGCCTGTAATCTCAGGAGACTGAGGCAGGAGGATTGCACTTTTGAGATGACCCTTTTTAAAAATGCTTTCATTAAAATTTATCTTAAGAACAAAATTTGATCACACCATTGAGGTCATCTTATTTCACATAGAAAATTTGGTCACAAAATAATTTGTCAAGTTAGCAACTGCTTTTCTTTCACCTGAATTTGTGAATGACTCTGTTTACAAAAAAAAAAAAATTACTGTAAATATTTGATCTTACTTAAATCAAATTTTTTCCTTTCTTTTACCCCTCCTCCCTCTTTCATTGCTCTCATCTACATGACTAGAAAGGCATCTGTAATGATATCACCTAATGCTAATTCTGGTGTCTGGGGCACTTGATTTTGTTGTGGTTCCTGTACGCTGCCGAGTTTTCCAGTATTCTGTTCTATAATTTGAATTCTTTTAAAGAGCCTTCAGCATTTTTTATAATATAATGCAATCAGTTTTCCAAAGATTAGCACTATTTTTGAAGGATTTGGACATTGAATGACATGATGAGGAAAGAACCAGTCATAGTGTGACTGAGTGATTCTGATTTGCCCCTAATTCCTCTGTAGGGATTTACATGCTGTTCTTACCTGCAATGTCCTTCCCTTTGCCCTTTAGCAAACTTCTATTCATCCATCAATACCTAGCTGATTGTTAAAAATTTTTGAATACTTACACGCAGCCCATCAGAATTTCCTCTGGAAATTTGGAACCTAGGTCCTGATAAAGTGATAGCAGAAAGAATTATAGTGGGGTCTTGTAGCAGCAGTTTCCATGGTGGGGTTTTGGGCTATAAGATCACCTGGCACTGTCCACCTTCTTCTTACCTCAGGTTTCTGTGACCTCTCCAGTATTCTCTAACACATTGTTTTTATGAAAAACACCCATATTTCTTTCTGCAACTTGTAGCCCAAGTCCCCAGCTTCTGTCCTGTCTCCCAAGCAAGGAGTCAGTCTGTCAGAATGAACAGTAGAGAGGCTGTCCTTCTGAGCCTAAACCTTAAGAAGGTCATGGTTACACAACTATCCTGCCTCATTTTGATAAACCCTGTGCTGGCTGGTGAGGATAGCACAGATGAACCTTGTTTGACAAGGAGCTGTGCTCATCCTCTGCTGTAAAACTGTGAAGGTTCTGAATGCCACAGAGCTAGAGAAAAGCGAAGCACAAGTCCTGTGCAAACACACACACATTTAATTCTGGCTAGGGTCCTCTGTAAGCAGGGCAGGGAATTTGTTATTTGCTCACCTGTGTCTTCTCTACTTCTATACTCTGCCTGACACACAGATGGTGCTCCAAACTTTCTCACCTTTATGCTAATAAACAATCATCACCAGCTGCAATTTTTAAATGGTGAGACTGACTCAGAGGCAAACAGTGGTTCAAGGTCATTCATTGGCAATGTGGATTCCCAACATGACATCAGTTGAGATATCCCTTAGCCTAAGCAGTGTCCAAGACCACTGGGTAACTCTGCAAGACCCATTTTATTTCTTAAAATGGAGTTCTCCAGGAGAGCTGGAGCAGCCAGGTGAGGGAGCAGTGGCAAATGTACAAGTGAGTTTGACTGAAGTGTCAGGCTTATCAAAAAGAGCAAAATCATTTGAGATGTTATTGAAGATAGGTGGAATTGGACCAAGCTGGGTTGAAAAACATTTCAGGGCTAGAAGGAAAACATGCGATTCCTATATGTTAAATAGGCCAGAAGAGGATGAACCAAGTGGCCAGAATGCAGTGAAGCAAGTGTGTGGTATGGGCATGGTGTTCCAGAGTAGAGCCAACGGCAGAGCCTAAGAGAGAAAGTTGACTGGAGCTAAAGAGATGGATGGCCAGAGTCTTATGTATTCTTGTGGGACCCAGTGGATGGTTTGAGCTGGCAGGTCAGAGTTATATGTAGCCCTAAATCCCAATCCCTTGCAGCAGTGGGCAGGGAAGGACCTCAAGGAAGTAAGTGGGAGGAGCACCTGGTTCAGGGCTCTACAGGTGAGCTCAGTCTGAGATCCAGGATTCCAGCAGGTGAGCAGAGGTGTGCTGGGTTCTTTTGCAGCAGGCAAAGAAAACTCAGGGAGCCCAGAGAAGTACATATGCTTTGGAAATCATTTTGAATGTCGCTGTGAGCCAAAGGGGAAAGCAGGGCCCTTGATGTGAGCTTAGAGTCTTTTCTGTTGGAGCTTCAGTTTCTCACTTTTACAATTAGGCAAGGAGCAAGGAAGAGGATTCGCTGGTGAAGTGTTACTTAATTCTTTCCTCTCACTGGATGCTGTGGACTTTTCATGTATTCAGGTGGGTTGGGGGTCCTTTGAGTTTCTAGGAGGGCTCTTGGGGAATATCTCCATAGAGACTTTGTTTTTGAGGAGCAACCATTTTCTGAGGCATGTTCACAAAGACTTCTCCTGGTGTATGCTGTGTAGATGGTGTAACCTGAATGTCCAAAGAGGGTAAGCATGTGGAATAAGTGTCACTGGAGCCTAGTTTGGATGCCACAGTCCACCTCACTCAAGCATGTTGCAGGGGCTTCCTGGTGCCTGGGCTTTGAGATAAGCATAGCTGGGGGAGGTTGAAGGGTTATCAAAAATAATATTCCTACAAGACAAATCCCCAAGAAAAATGAAGGGAAAGTGTGGCTGAAGAGGAGGAAAGGGAAATTAGCCAAATATTTGGCCTCTCCCAGTGCAACCTTTCCCAATTAACAATGGGCCTTAAGGGGATAAAGCAAACTTTCATCCCTTCCCAGGTTCTTCTCCAGCATCTCCACCAACAGCAAACATTTACCCCATCCCAACCCCAGTGAATATTGAAGGAAGGAGTCAAATACTAAAATGCTGGGCTCTGAAATTTGACCTTCCCCCATTGCAAGTTACCTTCCTATGTTAGTATTCTAACCTGTACAACTAGCCCCTGACTATAAAAACTGCATGTCTGCAGTCTCCAATGAAACTATAAATCTCAGTCTCCTTCTATAACTCCATACTCAGAAAATGGGCCCTTCTGTGCCTGACCCATGGACCTGGCTGCATCATAAAGAAAATCTTACTGATCTGAGGTTTGCTTCCCATCTCCTGCCTCAGTTATCAGTGGGCCATGAGCTTACAGAGGTGACATGACCCTTGCCAGGGGTAATCTTGGGGAACTCACTGCATCTGTAAAGCAGGACAAGGAGTAATGCCTACCTCTCAGGCTGGTGTAAGTCCATGCACCAATTTTGTGAGTCTCTAAAAGACAGTTTGTAATGGGTGGGTAGAGGACCTGAGTTATGACTGTTATCACTTAGTTTTACATTTGGAAACATACTTTTTTGTGCTGTAAAACAAAACTATTATGGATGATACTCTGTTTAAGGAGTAGAGTACATAGACAGGAACAAAACTGCCAGGAATCCCTGCTTCCATTCTTGTGAGTGCTCCTGTTCCACTGGTGTGGTCCCAAAACTAAGGCACTAAAATTACATTGAGCATTGATGAAGTCTCTGTTATCAGTGAGCAATTCTCCTTCCTTAACTGTTGAAGTTTGAACATTAGAGAAGCTCATTGAAGAAAGTGTATAAGAAAGTTTTATTTAAATAATAGTAACAGACTTCACCTGAGAGGGAGAAATGAGCCTTAGCTGGTGTACTGGTATCCCAAGAGATGAGAGCATCTTGCCACTTTTATACATTTTAGTTGTTCTGTGTTCTCCTGCCCTTTTCCCCCTTATCTCTCTCCTTCCTGTGTAGGCCTAGGACCAAGATGGAGTAATCCTGGCAGTAAAATCCCAGGAGTAATTACTTAGCAAGGTTTACAATTCCATGAAGATCGGGAAAATTCTTGAGACAGGTTACTTTAGCAACAGGTAGAGAAGGATCAGATTATCTTGGTAAAGGTGGGGGAACGTCTCTGAAGGCATTAATCTATGTTAGAATAAATCTTGGCATAGTGAAGGCAACTGGTAGGGATCATTTTTCTGATTTTGGATAATGAGATGAAGGAACATGTTAACATTGGTGGTCCCTGAGAGGTGGGGAGGAGGTCATTTCAGAAAATGCACTTTTCTCTTGTTTGTGGCTGCAGAAATCTGTTCTATTACTCTATTTGCCAGCTATACACTACAGTTGGTTAGTTTTCAAATCTGGAAGCATAATAGCATTTACTGGATACTGGGAAGGGTCCTGGGACAGGGCACAGGTGAGACTAAAAGATGGATAAGTAGATATAATTACTGAGTATCACACATTTGCAAATGTCAAGCTCGCTCCCATTCACAAGTGCAATAATATGTATTAATTAAAAAAAACACATAGAACTCATCATTGTCTGAACTCTGAGAGATAGGTCCTCAAGAGTGGGGTAGAAAATTTGTATTCTTATGCTTTATTTCTTACTTGTGAAAATGATCATTGTTAGTCACCTGTGAAGAGGATGGTTTCTCTTTATTTTCTTATTTTTCATAATCTTCAAAATAATGGCAAATATTGGTCACACATTTTGCAGAAACGTGCCCTTACACAGTGTTTGGTGGTATTTTTGTGTGAGGTGTATGTGTATGTTTTTCTGTGTGTTTTCAGATTGTGGTGGTTAGATAATTTTGGAAGGAATAGGACAGTGATGAAATAACTTTTTGTCTCACATGATGGGGTGACCTAGTGATTACTGAAATCCTTCAGGTTCTACTATCCATCCGTGGTCAAAGTTACTTTTTGCCAGGTCCATCTTCTGGGAAGTTGTTTCTTTTCTATTTTTCCTACACTGTTCTTCATGACAAAGTCACTGAATCTTCCCACCCTAAAAGAAGAAGCATAGTAATCTCCACCTGCAAGAGGGGATGTTGTCCACCTGCTTTGTTTTCAGTTTTTCTATAAGAAAGACTTGTCTCTTTCCATAACTTATTACCTATTTATTCATTGATTTATGACTGCAAACATATTCCTTGGTTGCTTTTAGTTATTTCACTATTAAAACTATTTATTTTCCTGCTCATATTCTTCCAGTTTTTTATCTTTAAAAATCTCTTACCATAGTTCCTAGTCAATTTTCAGATATTCACATTTGGAAAATTGTTCTCCTCTTCCTCTTCCTCCTGTTTCTATTGATTGCCTACACCCTTCTAAGTTCAGGCTCATTTTGTATTTACCTTACCAGATCCTAGAATATACTATTTTTTCCAGGGAAACATTCTTTTTTACTGGTAATTATTAGGGACAGCTCCATAATTTATCAGTCCCACAGTAAAATGAAGAATGCCTGTAACATCACACAACCAAAGTCCATTTCTTTCTTTCATGATTTCTTCACATGTCATGGTAAATTTTATTTTCCTTTATTGACATTATTACAGAAAAACCAGCATATTAAGTAATTAGTAAGATTTTAACATTTTTAATTATGCAATGGCAAATTTAAATGGAAAATTTCAAGAAAGCATATTTTATAGCTTGCACACCCATGTTGAGTTCATTTATACCAGAGCAGTGAAGATGATACACAGAACCAATATAATAGCTTTCACTGCACTTTGGTGACTGCTAACAATCTACCATTGATTTGTTAGTGAGTTGGAAAGAATGGAGATTAACCCAACTGTAGTTTGTCATGGTTTTCCTTTCCCTTCTCATCCTCAGCTGCGGAGGTGGGCTAACACAGTAAAGTACCATAAATGACAAAGAAGTCAGGAGTCCTTGGTCTTGCTGAAGAATATATTGCCTTATATCTGTTTTTGAATCTAGTTCTCAATGAACCTCACAGTGTGGCCTTTCTGGGTTTTGGTGTCCTCCCTCTGTGTATTTATTTGTAGATAGGACACACTTCTCTTGTGACCTTTTCCTCTCAGTTTCCATATATTCTTAGCCTACTGGACTTCTGCGCTGATGGATATTAAAACTCCTTAATATGCATGAGGTGGCCAGATGCAGTATACATGCAGTTTACATGTGTGTGTTGTGTTCATACATGTGGCCCATTGTCTTCTTGGAATTCACTTATAAAACATAAGAACTAGGATAAAATCAATAAATATTTATGATAGCAGCAGAAGGGTATTCAAGCAAGGGCAGGGTCACTTTGAGCAGTGATACTGACTGTGTAGGAGGAGGACCATGGGGCTAATCCTCCTTTAACTATCTTCTATCTCCTCTTCCTACATTCTCCTTCTCTCTATGCTTCTTCCCCTCCTTCCCTTCTATAGTATTAAGCACACTAATGATGATATCTTTACTAAAAAAAATTATAAGTGCATGTTACCATATTGCAAACTAAGCAATGAATTTTACAGCAAATATCTAGAGGTTATTTTTCTTATCTAATTAAATCTGCATAACCATTGAAGAGTAGCACCCCACTTCACCCTAATGCAGTACCATGGCAACTAATGTGGTTGCTTTCTGTTTCCATGATTTTTTTTTTTTTTTGGTAGCAGGGAAAGGACCTGGGGGCACTTAACCACTGAGCCACATCCCCATTATTTTTTGTATTTTAGAGAGAGAGAGTCTCACTGAGTAACTTAGGGACTTGTTAAGTTGTTGAGACTAGCCTCAAATTCATAATCCTTCTGCTTCAGTCTCCCAAGCTTAGGTGTTTCATAAATTTGATAGTTTTAAATACCTAATGTAAATGGCTTTATACAGTATCTGTCCTTCACTTACCATAATTCCAGTCTTCTTAATATTGTCTCAAATGCCAAGATTTAAATCTTTCCAAGGGCCAAATAATACACTCTTTGTTCATCTGTTGTGAACATAAATTGTTTCTATCCCTTTGCTCTTGTGCTCTGTTATTAACATGCAAGTGGCGATATCTCCTAGAAATCCTGATGTCAATTTATGTAGATATATAACCTGAAGAGGGATGGTGATAACATATGGTCATTCTGCTTTTAAATTTTGGTGCAAATTCCATGCTGGTTTCCATAAATGCTGTACCATTTTATATTCCCACCAATAATATTCAAGCATGCCAGTTCCTCCATATCTTCTGTAGCAGTTCTTTTTTCTCTTTTGTTGATAATCACCATTCTAACAGGTGTGAGGTGGTTTTCTTTTTCCTATTTTTCATTGACAAATTACAAGTGTCCTATTCATCAGAAGCCATGAGTTAATTTTCAAATACAATGTGATTTTAATGAATCAATTTAATCAATATCTCTATTCATTGTATTTTTAATATGCATTACTAGATGATTAGTTGAAAATGAGTATCTGTCCCTGCCTGTGGACCATTTGTATGTCTTCATTGGAGAAATGTCTCTTGGGATCATTTGCTGTTTTTGTTTGTTTATTTCTGTAACCAGATCTTGAACTAAGGGTTTTTAAACACTGAGCCACATTCCTGTTTATTTTTAATTTTGAGACAGGGTTTAAATAGGTTGCTGATAGTATCACTAAGTTGCTGAGGATGTCAGTGAATCTTCTGAGGCCCAGCCTCCAGAAGCACTGGAATTACAGGCAAGTGCTACTGTGCCCAGCTCCTTTTCTGGTTTTTAATTAGGTTATTTATTATTATAGAATTCTAGGGATTATTTATGCATTTTGGACATTTTGCTCTTCTGAAACGATGTTCAAAAAATTTCTCCTATTTTTTGGTTGAATCTTTTGGTTCATGCTTTATTTTCTGTGTAGAATATTTCGGTTTAATAAAATTACACCTATTTATGCTTTAGTCCCCTGTTCTTTTGGTGTCATAGCCAAGAATACATTCCTAAAGCAATGTTATGAAGGTTTTCTTCTCTTTTCCTCTGTATATTTTCCTCACAAGCTTATTATTTTTTTCTTTTATTTTAGATTGAAACATACTAACTTCATATGCTTATAGAATACAGAGTATTTTGATACATGTAACTGTGTAGTGATCAAATCAGTGAAGATCATATTTGTCTTCCTAGGAGGATGGGGAGAGAGTGGAAAATTGGGCTCCAATATTTTCTCCTAGGAATTTTTTAGATTCAAGTTTCATGTTTACATTTTTAGGCACTTAGTGTTGATGTTTTGGTATGCTGTAAGAAAATGTTCAGATTTCTTTCTTCCCCACATAGATTTTCAGTGTCCTCAGCATCATTTCTTAAACAGATTATCTTTTCTCTATTGTATATTAGTCCCCCCTTGTCAAAGAGGAGCTGACAGCATATGTCTGGGCTTATCCATGTTCTCTTTGATGTGCAGTGGTCTGTTTGCTGCCTTGTATCTCAGAGCCATAGTGTTTTTATTACTATAGCATTGTAATATATTTTGAAATCAGGAAGTGTGATGCTTTCAAGTCTGCTTTGACGGTTCAGGGCCCGTCTTAGTCCACTTGTGCTGCTCTACCTGTAGATCAGAGATCAGGTAATTTTTACAGAATACAAATATATTTTTCTCAGTGTTCTTGGGACTAGGAATTAAAAATCATGGCACCATTATCCAATTATTGAGAATACAAGTGACATGTAATTTTGGCAAGGATGTCAGAATAAAGGATGTCAGATAAAAGGCACACTCATATATTGCTGGTGGGACTGCAAATTGGTGCAACCACTCAGGAATGTAGTAGTAAGATTTCTTAGAAAACTTGAAATGGAACCATCATGTAACATAGTTATCCCATGCTTAGATATATACACAAATGACTTAACATGTGCTTACTACATTGATGCAGCCACACCAATATTTATAGCAGCACAATTCATAATAACTAAGCTATGAAACTAACCTAGGTGTCCTTCAACACATGAATGGATAAAGAAAATGTGACATACATATACAATGGAATATTACTCAGTCATAAGAATGTGACTTTTACTGGTAAATGTATGGAGGTGGAGACTATGATGCTAAATAAACTAATCAGGCCCAAGGTTGAATGTCCCCTCTGACATTCAAATGCTAACACAAATGAGAGACAGTGAGGAGTGGAAGAATAGAAGATCATTGGATTAGACAAAGGGGACTGAAGGGAAGGGTCTGAGGTGGGTATAGGAAAGAGAGGGAATGAATAAGACATAACTTTCCTATGATCATATATGAATACACAACCATTGTAAATCCACATCATGTTCAACCACAAGAATGGAATTCTAATTAGGTTAGGTTCCAGTACACGTTTGTCAAAAATGTCAAAATACACTCTACTGCCATGTACATCTAAAAATAACAAATAGAAGCATAAAGTGAAAGCATCAAAAGTGTTGCCATCATCCGGTTAGGACCTTCTTGCTGCAGCAAGATACACACAGACTCAAGAGGAATGCATCTTGCATTTGCTGTGACTTCTTCCTGCTTCCACTTTTTCTTCTTAGTTCCTCAGCCTACCAGGCAGTGCTACCCATATTCAGGGTGTGTCTCCTCCTTCAGTCTGCTGTCTCACATGCAAGTATCTTTGGAAATACCCTCACAGTTATACCCCAAAGTCTCTCAATCCTAGGCATTTCCTAGGTAGCTCTCAATCAAGCTGACAATCCACATAAACCCTCACATACACATACCAAATAAGAAGGTTTAACAGAGAAAACATGTATTCATGTGATCCAGAAAGCAAGTGTGCCTTGGTACAAATTACCATGTGTGCATTGTCTCATGTTAAGTGTACTTAGGCATCACAGAATAATTACATATTTTCTCTCCTCCCCAACACAGATTTCAAAATGTTAATGATAGGTTTTTCATTACTGAAGAAGACCAAAGGACTGGTTGTGGCATAGCCATTGGCCACAAACATCTAGGCACAATGATGAATTGACTCACATTTCCACATAATTTTTAAGAGGAACATAATGCAATCCATAAGGTACATGGTGACAAAATACCCATGAGCAGCAGTATGGTCCTGGTGACCCTCTGTCCTGGGGATGATTCTATAGATAGACTGGTGTTTTGAAGGTGCCTCATATGCCAGAACAAGTTAAACACCATGTACCCACTTGTGAGGACCCTGAGCCCTATGAAAAAGACACATTTTGGATTCAAAGTCCAGTATCCATTCCCCCATTATGAAAAATGTAAACCACACTTTGAGCAAAGAACTATCTTTTATGGGTAAAGTATTCTCAAAATATGACAGTAACAAAAACAGAAAATTCTTAGAGAAAATGGCAAAAGACTCCAGGCAAATTTGTTCAAAGAAAATATAATCAAAGGGATGTCAACCAGTGTCCTTAGTCATAGGGATTTGAGAAATGAGATGGTGAGCAAATGGGCAAACCAAGAGACTGGTACATCCAAGGCCCAGGACACACAGAAATTATTGACACACAGCAGCTTGGATGAATCCCTAGAAATTAACACTAAATAACCAAAAGCTTACACACTGCTAGAGTCCACTCAAGCAACACTGGTGAGGTGATCAGGTCAAAACAAGGGAGAACAGTTTTAAGTCTATCTGGAGTTAAGGATGTGGCAGGGCTGGCAGGGGGAAGAGGTGACAAGAGGGACACAGCAGAGTATCTCAGCACTGGAGGACTTCTGCCTCCTGACTGTGATGCTGTCAGCACCTGATAAGTCCACAACACAGGTTTTCAAGACAAGGAATGTTGGGTAAAGGGCACATGGGTCTCTCACCATTTCTGACTTGATGTACATCTCCATTAACTCAATATAAAACATTTAATTCTTTTAATGTGCATCAGGCTCCAGGACAAAGGAAGATAACCCCACTCACATGGTGATAGTTATTGAATTATCCAGAGATGAATGATCCAAGCACACAGCTGGCACAGAGGTGAACTCCCACTTGGCTGTCAGAGATGAGCCGTGCTCAGCCACAAGGTGGTTGGTGAGGAGTACAGAGCCAGGGCAGGCATGGCTGGTGAGGGTCAGATGGCTGTCAGCAGTGGGGCACACTCAGCCTCAAGGAGGTGTGTGGGATATGCATACTCAAGGCATTTATGTCTGGTGAGTGTCAGACATGGGGTTGTGTGTGACAGGGGCACATAGATAATTTCCACATTTCTCCCTGTGCAACTGAATTGCTGGAGTATGATTTTCTGAGCAGGTGTGGGGTGAAGAGTAGATTGATGGAGAAGGGCGTAGTTCTGGATATGGTGAGTTTGTGTGAACTGGGAGGCAAAATAGGTGTCATCCCTCAGCCATATAAGCAGGACTGGCATTCATAATTTGCCCCAGGAATAGAAATTTAGTGGAAAATCACCCTCTTGGTTGGGATAAAGGCATAAGTCTCACACAAAAAGTACAGAGGTAAAAGAAAGAAGCATGCAGTTTGAATTTCTCAAGCTATGAGGAACACATTTTAAGAAAGAGCCAGTGACCAACAGTGACCTCACAGCAGTAAGACACAAACAAGCATAAATTTTAATCCCTAGAACTGGTGAAATGGGTGTCACTGGTGATGTGGTGAATACAACTATGGTCAGAGAACAAGCTAAGTTTTAGTGAGAGGGGTCTGAGAAGACAGAGTGAACAGGAATCATGTGGATCTTGAAGCAGAGAAGAAAGCAGCAGAACAGGAGGGGCTGAGGCATAGGGAGACTGTGAAGATGAACTGGATGAGCAGTGAGGAGTGAAGGCACAAAATTCCTGTGCTGAGGTGCAGGTATGGTTGTGAACAGAGATTTCCAACTACTAGGATCTATGCACAGGGGCAGCATCAGCTGGGCAGGAAACCATCACTCATCCCCTCTGAGGGAGATGGGAAGATGTCTTTGAATTTGGAACTGCAGTGTTACACGTGAATTTGGCTGTTGTTTTGAGACAGAACAGATTGAGCATTATAAGAGCTGACAGGCTGTGGTTTTTGCAGGCTGACACACAGCAGTGCTGCTTATGCACATTTGACCATAAAGGCTTGCAGTGAATGCACGTACTTGTAGCAAGATATTCACAGTAGAAGAAGCAGGAGCCAAATAGAAGGGTCAGAACCATCCCCCTTTAGGCTTAGTACAGTGAAAGTTCCTGAGGTATATGAACTGAATTCCATAGGCTGTTGATAAGCTGGTACCCAGATAAGGAATGTAAAATGCACCCACCAGGAGAACTCTGCCATCTCCCTTGCCTTGGTGTACCCCAAACTTGCTTATCTATAGCACTAAAAGCCTTGCTGTTCATAAGGTTCAGTCTGTGGAAATTACCTTTCTGAGTCCTGGCACCAATAATAAACTTTCTTATCAAGAATATCATGCTAAGTGAGATAAGCCAATCTCAAAAAACCAAAGGAAGAATGATATCGCTAATAAGTGGATGATGACACATAATGGGGGGTGGGAAGGGTTAGTGTTGGGGTTGGAGTTGGGTTTAGGGAGGGGGGCAGGAATGGAGGAAGGAAGGACTGTATAGATGGAGGGGAAGGGTGGGAGGGGAGGGGGGGAAGGAAAAAATGGCAGAATGAATCAAACAACATTACCCTATGTAAATTTATGATTACACAAATGGTATGCCTTTACGCCATGTACAGACAGAGAAAAAAACATGTATCCCATTTGTTTACAGTAAAAAAAAAAAGAATATCTTGATGTTCTGACCCTCATTTCTCACTACATTTCAGTGTTCACTGTGAATTGGGAAGGCAAGATAACCTGCACAGGTAGCAAATTAGGGTCCACTGGGACTAATTTTCTTTAGGCCCACCACCTAACTCCATGTTTGGGATAGAGCTAATAAGTAAATTCATTTGACTTTAGGGGTTACTGTTCCCTTAATGCAGTCATTCATTACAACCGACCAACAACTTCTTCAGGTTAGTTACCAGGGAACATACTGCCTATATTACTTTCCCCAAATCTTTAAATCTGTTGAACTCGGGGCCACTGCCAACACTGTGGATCTGGACTGATAGAATTGACTCTGAAGGCACAAGAGGAAGGGAAAGGGACAGAGGGTTCAGAGGCAATTTTAAGTTCTTGCTTGCTGTGCAGCTTGCTCCTCTGTGGTAACTATAGTCCCAGGCACTGAAAATTCACTCTCACAATAAATAAGCAATACAAACTTTGAACCTAGTTGAGCTTCCAGGAAGACCAGCTGGGGGAAATGTGCAGAATGCACTTGTCCCCACCTGTCATGGATTCTCCTATTGACTGCACCCACCTACACATGCCTGCATTCATACAGCACCATGAATTACTCTGGGGGAGGTAGTTTATTTCCTCAGTCATCCAGAGAGCAGCACCCAGCTTGCTTCTAGGCAACCAGTTTGGACCAAACTGAGCCCAAAGTTGGAGGTAAGAACGGATTTAGGAGGTGGCAATCACCCTTGCCTGTGCACACACTCTTGCTGCTTGAGGACATGTGTGTCACGTGACCCTAAGACAGTGGTCCCTTGTGTAGAGTGAGGGACCTCCAGTCCTGCAGAAATACCCTGGCAACACAGAGAAGTTGTGGGAGGATGTGAAGTCCCCAGGCTTGTGGAATGAAGGGAAGGGTCTGTGCCCCTCAATGGCAGGTGGAGTATTTATAAAGGTTAGACAGTAAGGGACCCAAAGGCAGTTTGGTTCTTTATTCATTCACAAAATTCCAAGGTTCACAATGTGAGAATCTCACTCCAGTCATAGGAACTTCACCCACTCCTGTTTGTATAACCAAATTTTCTCCCTAACTCTGCCTCTCCCAGGCACTATAGGTGGGTTCAAATCCTGCCCCTCTCACTTCCTTCAATATCCAATGTGAGTCTGGATAGAATGCAATGCTGGAGTGTGTATTTGGGACCAGTGAATCCATAAAATTGTGCAGATGGTCATCATCACTAGGAACCTGGCTTTTAATTTCTGGATTGTATGGGTTCCATGATACCCATAGATATCAAAACCCAGAGATGCAAATGTTCTTTATAGGAAATGGTATTGTATTTACATGTAATCTATGCACACCTTTCTGTGCACTTTAGACCATCTCTAGATTGCCTATAATTCCTGGTACAACATAAAGACTCTGGAAAATGTAGGCAGTTGACCAAAAAAATTGTATATGCTTATTTAGGACACATGGAATCCTTTGTGAGTATTTACCATGAGGTTGTGGAACCTGCAGATTCAGAGGGTCAACTGCACCCTAGACCCCTGAGAGGAATAAATATCTAATCATTGGAACTTGGCCAAATCAGGAGGGGCCACCTCAGCCTAAGGGAAGTGGGGCTTACTTTCTTCACACCCCAGTGTTCTGGGTGAGGCAGTATAATTTTACCATTAAATTACATAATAATAAATTGCTGACAAGTGGGGCTATTTCTGTCATTTTATCAATGATGTTACATAATCCACACAAAACATTAAGGCTAAAAAAATAAGAATATTTAAGATAAGCTAGAAATTCTTTAGATTGTTGTAAGCAAAGACTAATGGCCAATTCTGGTGAGAGTTCATAATATCAGGTTTGATAAAGGACCGTGATCAGTGAAGACAGGGCTCAAGAGGATTCAGAAAAGGAGGACTCCATTGGAAGTTGGAGTAGAGTCCATTTGTGTTATGTTCTGGCTGAGAAATTGTCTGCAGTTTGCCTGTGTCTGGAGACTTTCTATGAGGCTGATTTTGGAAGCAGTGGACTTCTTATTCTGGTGGAAGAAATGTGTAGGCAGCACAGCATTTAGGAAGTGGCATGGATATTTTGGTGGCTTTTAGCCAAATTTATTGTGATAATCAGGAGCAGGAAGCAGAACAGAAAGATTTTAAAAACATGGATTTGAAAGGCAGGATTAAAATTAGGCCTAAAGAAGTAGCAGCTGTTAGACATTACTGCCACTAAATCAATGCTAAATACTATGCCTAAAGATGAAGAGAAAGGTGACTTGAGGGCCTCTCAAGAGTAGGCAAGACCACATCCATCTCAAGCTCAAGGGAGAAAAAGTGAAATTCTCTTGAGAAGGGACCAGTGGGGCACCCTTCTTGCACAAGGGGGCTTAGAAATTTTTTTTCAATGTTCTCAGCCACTTAGACCCTCAGAGGCTTCTGCAGCAAAGGCCCCTGGAGGCCAGGCTACTGTTCAAGATGGCAGAAGACTTTGGAATCAACCACATATTGCTGGTTCAGCAGGAATGCAGGATACTGGAGTTAGGGAATCAGAAAATCTTCCACCAAGATTTCAAAGGAAGATCTGAGAGGTCAGACAAAGTGCAACAGGGTTGGAGTCCCTGTAGGCATCCCCTGAGAAGTCAAAATGTGGATATGTGAGGAGACTGTAGAAGCTGTAGTGGAGATCCCTGAGATTAAGAAATGTCAGTAAAATGAAATATTGTCATAGAAAACCTGCAGGAATAGATCAGAGAGAAGTCAACAGAAAGGTCAAGAGCTTTGTAAAACAAGGCCACAGAGGTAGAGCTACAGAAGCCCTTTGGAGAAAACATCACAATGCCATGTTGCAAAGATTCTGGACATGGAGCTAAAGGACCTGTTTGTTTAACTGGCTTTCAGACTTGCTTTCATCATATCCTTTCTTTCTATGCCCCCATTTTTGTAAATGGAAATGTTTACTCTGTACATTTTTTTGGTAGATATTTGTAAATTTCTTTTAATTTTACAGGAGCTCACAGTGCAAGATTGTCTTGAGTCTCAAACACTCTGAACTTGAATTTGAGTAATCTTGGAACTCTTGAGACTATGGGGGCCCTTGGAAATGAACTAAATATATTTTGCATTGATTGTCAGATAGCTGTGAAATTTTGAGGATGTGAGATATACCCCTAAAGCTTACATGAGAAAGAATGCAAGAAGGTTTAGTGGAGAAATGATTGGAGAGGTGAGAGTCTTAATCTGTGATTTAATCCACTGATAGGGATAAATTTAGTGGTAACTAAAGTCATAGGGTATGGTTGGAGGAGAGTGGAATTGGGATATGGCATTGGGGTACGGTTTTGGAATATATTCTTTATCAGCAGAGTGGAGATTCTCTCTGCTTCCTGATAGCAATGTGAGTTGTTTCCCTCTGCCACATTCTTCCACCGTGATGTTCAGCCTTACCTCAAACATTGAGGAATGGAGCCAGCCTTCTATGGACTAAGACCTCTGAAAGCATGAGCGCTCAAATAATCTTTTCCTCCTCTATGATTGTTCTGGCCAAATCTTTTATTCACAGCAGCAAAACAGCTGACCAAAACAATCATATATATTGTAGTACTTGGCAAATCCTAGAATTGCTCACATAAGATTTACTATTTACTAAGTAAATGTTTACTGGGTAAATAGCAATAAAATGATACACATGTTTTCTGAAAAAGGTAGATACTTGTGCTTTTCCTCTTGGTATAGATTGTAAGTGCCCTAATATTAGTTTCCTCTTAAAGATATAAACACCAAGTTTGGGCAGGCATGGTCATGCACAATTCTAATCCTAGCTACTCAGGAGGCTAATGCAACATTAAACATTAAACATTTAAGAATTAAACATTTGAGATTAGCATAGGCAATTTAGTGAAACCCTGCCTCACAATAAAAAACAAAAAATAGGGCTGGGGAGATAGCTCAGTTGGTAAAGTGCTTGCCTTGCAAGCACAGGACCCTGGGTTCAATCCCCAGCACCACCAAAACAAAACAAAACAAAACAAAACAAAAAACAAAGAAATAAGAAATGCTGTTGATGTAGCTCAGTGGTAAATAACTAAATTGTTTGTGGGTTCAATACCTAGTACAAAACCATGTAAACAAAAACCCACTGACTGAATTTGAACACTTTTACTTATCTCATAGTGGGTACTTTCTCATTTTAATGGTATCAATAAAATTGGGTAGAAGAAATACCTGAGCTCCAGGATTTCAAGCTGAAATAAATCTTGAGCCAAAAGGAGATCCATGAAGGTTCATGTGTTCTGATGTTCTGATGCATTTAGAGACATATTTTCAAGAGGTAGATTTCAATTGTAGATAATCACTCCTAAGAAAGAAGTCCAGAGAAGGAGAAAGCAGATGTAGCTGGTTTTCAAGTGTGTTCCATGTCAGGGGTTGCATTTTCCTTCCAAAATCTCATGCATTTTTATTTATTTATTTATTTTTAATTTTTGAATTTTTATTCATTGTACACAAATGGGGTACAATTGTTGTTTCTCTAGTTGTATATGAAGTAGAGTCGCACAATTTGTGTAATCATACATATGTATAGGGTAATGATGTTTGTCTCATTCAGTTGTTTTTCCTTCCTCCCACCCCTATTTTTTCTCTATACAATCCATCCTTCCTCTATTCTTGCCTCCAACCCACCTCGCATTATGTATCGGCATCCGCTTATCAGAGAGATTATTCTGCCTTTGGTTTTTTGATATTGGATTATCTCACTTAACATGATATTCTATGTCTCCATCCATTTACCTGCAAATGCCATAATTTTATTCTTTTTTATGACTGAGTAATATTCCATTGTGTATATATTCCACAGTTTCTTTATATACTCATCAATTGAAGGGCATCTAGGTTGGTTCCACAATTTAGCTATGGTGAATTGAGGAGTTATGAACATTGAAGTGGCTGCATCACTGTAGTATGCTGATTTCAAGTCATTTGGATATAGGCCAAGGAGTGGGATAGCTCTGTCAACTGGTGGGTCCTTTCCAAGTTTTCTAAGAAATCCCTACACTGCTTTCCAGAGTGACTGCTCTAATTTTCAACCCCACCAGCAATGTATGAGTGTACCTTTATCCCCACATCCTCGCCAATACCTATTGTTGCTTGTATTCTTGATAATAGCCTTTCTAATAGCCCAATCAATAAATGTGCTAAAGAAATGAGCAGACACTTCACAGAAGAAGATCTTCAAGCAATCAACAGATGTGTGAAAAAATTGTTCAACATCTCTAGTAATAAGAGAGATGCAAATCAAAACTCTCCTAAGATTCCATTTAATACCATGCATTTTTAACTTGTAAACTTTTAATTCTGTACTTTTTATTTTTATATTAACATATCTTATACTATGTTATTTTCTTTTCAGAATAATTTGTAGCCCTTTATATTAGAATCTTCCTCTCAATTTTTACACTTCAGTTTTTTCAATGTGATAGATTCCTCACCTGTAGTGTTGAACATATTTTTTTTGACATGTAAATGTGTTGGTACACTATATTTGTATTGGTGCTATTGTTGAGTCATTAGATATTGCTAAAGAAGTAAACCATACTTATTTTTCTACATTTCATCTGGATGCTCCGACAACTTCAAGAATTAATAAAGTGCACATTAAAAGAGGATTCCATTCATTGTCTATGGTAACATAAAGATTTGAAAGAGAATAATTAGAAGAGACTTATTCTCCATTGCATTCTGGGAGCTCATATCTTGCCTTTCTTGGTCACTTTTCATCTCCACAAATCTTGGGAAGGTTTGTTTTCTCACTCTCCTGACTAGAGAGGAAAGGATGAAACTACCTCATTTGGCAAATTAGCCAAAAGTTGGAGCAATGAATTATGGGTCATATCAGACCAGGCATCAACTCTCATGTTTCTGGAAATACTGATCAATCTATTCCACAGCTGCTTTCTCAAGGCAGTCACCACCCACCTCCTGCCACCTCTGCCCATTCTCACTGGAGGAAGTTTTCCAAAGTTCTCAGTCAGCAATAAGTTATTCATCTCTGCACATGTCCAAAGACTTTGAGGGATGGGGATTAAACAGCTCACCTCAGAAACCAGATGGGTTTTGTCTGCCATGGTGTCCTGTCCAACTCTGTGCTACCCTGACCATCACTTTCCCAGATTGCTCACCATGTGCTTAATGGGGCTGAGTCAGTCTCACATGGGGGACAGGTTGGGGCAAGTGTTTTTTATTCCCCATATGGCTTCTTGGGCTCATGCATGGTGGACTTGAACTGTTGTCCCTTATATAGGCATTGTAGACTCTCATGGTCTTAGGAGTTTGTTGCTATCCAGTCATATCCTGCCATATGGGCCTCTGGTTCCTCTGAACTTTCTGGAGTCTTGTGCCAAGCCCTCACTTGGTACCAGCACTTTTTCCTCTGTCCATCTTCCTGGGAAATGTCTGGGTCAAGTGTAACTTGGGGAGATTTTCAACACTGCCACTGGGTTCAGCCTATCATTTCATTTACTGTGAAAAACATGCTCTCCACCATGTTAACCTAGAGAATCTGCCTGAGGGAACTGGGAGAAAAAATTGACATAGTGAGCAAGGAACAGATTCTAACCAAAAATCCATGCTCTGAAAGTCCACCTTTCTTCATTTTTCCCATCAATGGCTTTGGACTTGACCCCTACATCTCCCATGGGGACAAAATTCTGTGAACACATTTCACTGATCTTTCCCTCAGTTTACATGCTACTAATTAATGACATTAATCTTGATTCTTCCAACATCTCTTTCATTAATTTAGAATTGCTTTCTCATAGTTTATATTAGAAAGATATCCAATATACTAAAGCAATCCAGAAAAAAGAAGAGAATCACTGTCTAGAAGAGTAAAGTACCTATTGATCTACCCTTTTAGCACTTACATAGCATGGAACACATACACAAATCAAGGTTCAAGTAAAAGTATTATCCAAAGAAGGTTGACATTATGCTTTACTTTTTCTTTCATTTTGCCTTGTCATTTCCACTCATATCACAGCAATGATGGTGTCCTTTTTATGCATTGACAATTTCTACCAAATCTATTTGCCAGATTCTTCCCAATAAAGTTAGCAAATTTCTCTTTATCATTAAGTATCTCCTCAGAAGGTTTCTAAATAACCTGTATAAGTTACCGTACATTATATAGAAATTCTTCTTTCTTTTGAATTTCTCTTTACTTGTAAGTTGGTTTTGAGGTCAAAATCTCATTTTTGTTTACTAGACGTACTGTCTTTGTAATTGTAGGTTAGAAGCAAATCATATTTTTGTATGTTTTCATTTTATTCCACATCAAGTTCAAAAGTGTAAGCATTCCAACCTCTATATTTTCAGTAAAATAAATAGTTAAAAGTTCCATTTCTAAGTGCATAAAATTCTAAAATATAGATCAGAGATGAAAGTGAAAAATACCAAGTAAAATACAAGGCTCAGAAATTGTAGTTCTTTATATTTTGCTCTTCAATGTGTGTCTCTTGGTACTGTCATAAAAAACACAGGATCAACCCCAAGTTTATTTATAATTTTACACAATTGAACATATTTTCTTACATTTACATGAAAAGTTTTCTGTTGTTTTAATGTATAAACAGTTGCAATTTTAACATATGTGCTAAAATGTATCATTCGATCAAATTTATTTCACTGTCTTCTCAACTTGTTTCATTACTCTCCTCAGTTATAATAACTGTCAATAAATGTTTTGAAAATTCTTTTAATTTCATACTTTATTTTCACCTTTATGTTCCTTTTTATGAGTTATAGACCAGATAGACTGACAAAAAACTCGGGTATAGCATTAATTGGATATTTGATAAAAAGCCCTCAAAGATTAAAAAAAAAAAACTATTACCAATTTCAGTAGATTATTTTGGGAATATGCATTAAGATATTAAAAATTCTTGGAGTGAAATGATCAAAAATGGTTCTTGCTACTTACTCTTACAGCAAATGCACTGGTCACTTAAAATATTTGAATTAAAATTCATCAATGAACTCTTCCCTTAGTGTTCAACCTCACTGCTATTCAAGAGGATTTCTTGGACCAGTGGAATTGGCATGACTAGAGAGTTTGCTATATTGAAAAACATAGATCCCATTCCAGGACTACTGAATTCATCTAAATTTTAGCAACATGACCAATCCATGTTTGTGCTCATTAAAATTTAGGAAGCAATCTTCTAACTCACTATAACTTTCTCATCTGAGAAATATAATTTACTTTATAAAATATAAATATTGTCCCTGAATATATATTCTTATATTCATCTTAATTTTACTATTTATTTCACAGAAGTGTAGCATATACACTTATTTTGTACTTATGTCATTCTCTTTCCTCAGAGTTATATAATACATTAGACAACTATGCTTTGTTAAAAATTATCTTATTGAATAATTGAGGTTTCTCACCTTGGTGAAAGCCAGTTCTCCTAACTTTCATTGGGTCAAATTAAAAACACCCTCAATGATTACATGGTTCGTGTGCCATTTATACACTTATATCAGGAAACGTTGACATTCAGAGATGTGGCCATTGATTTCTCTCAAGAGAAATGGGAGTGCCTGGACCCGACTCAGCAGAATTTATACAGAGATGTGATGTTGGAGAACTACAGAAACCTGGTCTTTCTGGGTGAAGGAGCTTCCCTTCAGAATTCTTGATTTTCTATCAATATTGAATGTCTTTCCTTTGTAGAATGTCTTTTGGTAGTTTCTACTGTGCTGAATGAGTTTTAGATACTTTCATGGAAATAGATTAGGAAATTGTTGGTTTAGACAAGAAAATATTAATTATATTTCTTTTTATGTTTACTGTCATTCTTTCTTGATATGATGTATACCCTTCACTTCAGACTTGTCATATAATTCAATAGTATAATATATTGTGAACTACACCTTAAAGGCCAACATATTTCCTTCTCCTTAATTTTTTCCCTTTACACTTGATAGTTGGGAGCTATGCTCAGGATTTGAAGAATTAAATGCTTCTTATATATTGTAATTGGTCTTTCAGGAAGTAATACTTGGAGAAATAATTTCTCAGAATCTGGTATTACTCTAATGAACACAGTACTAGGCCATAAACACCAATAATTAAAGGGAGGGTTCCCAAAGTCATTCCATTTTCCAAAAAACAATCCTCACTCTCCCTAAAACATCCCTTGTCACCATTCTGGACCTAAGGAAAGAGCCATGGAAACTAAAGATACCAGGGACAGTAGTTGTTTTATTCATTTTTTTTGCCACTGGGACCCAAAGACCTGACAAGACAATTTTAAGGAGAAAAAGGTTATTTGGGGCTCATGGTGTCAGAGGTTTCAGTTTTTAGAGAGCCAGCTCCATTTCTTGGGGCTTGACATGAGGCTGAAGATCATGCTGGAAGGGTTTGGTGGAGGGAAGTGGCTCATGTGATGATCAGAAAGCTGAAGGATGCACATTCCATAGGCCAGATACAGATACAAAATGTATACCCTAGAGGTGTGCCTCTAATAACCCATCTACAGAATTCTTGATTTACTATTAATATTGAATGTGTTTCATTTGTAGAAGGAATTCATTTACCTATAGCTCAGTTAATTCTATGAAAGGATAAATTCACTGATTATGTTGGTGTTCTCCTAACCCAATCATTTCACCCCTAAACAGTTTCACATCATCTCACACATAAACTTTTGGGATACTGCATATCCAAACCATGAGACTAGCCATATAGACAGGTGGGTAAAAATGAAGAAAACCAAAGATTACTGATGGTATGCCCCAATGTCAAGGAGAAAAACATATTTTAAAATGTTAATTGAGAACATCTAAACCAATGGAAATGAATTTTCAGAAACCTAGTATTATTTATTTTGCAGTGATAGAAGGGCCTGCCCTTCCCTATGCTTATCATGATTACAAACCCTTTTAGTCTCCTTCTTCCTCTTAGTAATCCCCCAGTATATTCAAAGTAACAAAGTACTCCCCTTAGCCTTTTTGGGTCTACATGACCTGACCTTACATATCGATTTTGAAGATCTCAAGAAATCCTGCTCACATTTGTGAACATTTCTAGTTTAATTCATTACAATATATTAATTTTCTAAAATAGTTTCTCTAATATTATTTAAATATTTATTCATTCAAATTATCTCTTCAGGGCTTTTAATGAATGATTGTGCTGGGTTTTCAGTTAATATTTTATACCATGTATTGAATGTTCCATACTCACAATTCCTGTTCTTTGTGAGTGTATAGTCATGACTGAAAATTATTATAAGGAAGGATTTTTAAGATAATATGGCTATTGATGATTTTATGGATCAAGGTTTTTATCATTATTTTGCCCACTTGGGTGTTCTATTGTTTAGAATATGTTCTATATTCAGGAGTAGGTTTCCGCCCAACAATAAATAATGTTTTTATTTTTGTAATCTATACATTATTTAATTTTGATTGTCTTTATATTTTGGGACAATGTATGTTAAAATATGCATGAATCATGTACCTATGGTCAATAAAATTATGTTTCACTTCCTTTTATAAATATTTCCCATCTTGTTTATGATTGTATATTGTGTGTTGTTTCTTTACTCCATGTGGGTATTTGTGTAATTCATCTAATTAAATATATGTAGATCTATGTACACATACTAGGGTTTGAACTCAGTGATGCTATAGTACTGAGCTACATTCCTAGTTTCCTTTTTTTTATTTTGAAATAAGTTCTTGCTGAGGTATTCAAAAAACCTTCAAATTTGTGATTCCCCTTCCTCAGCCCTACTGGCAGTTAGAATTACTAGCATGTTTATCATCTATTTATTGATAGAACTCTTCTTTTGTCTAAGATAAAGACTTTAGCATTTTAAAGAAACTTTTAAATATTTTACAATTCTGTTTAATGTAGTTTTAAAATTTAAATGCAATCAGATCACATAAAATTAAACTTATTTTAATATTTTAAGTATTGTTTAGTAGTGTTAATTCAAATTATCTTGCACAATTTGTCTAGGAAGTTTACATCTCACAGAATTAAACTTAGATTTTCATGAAAAACAAGTGCTCATTTTAGATGTCTCCTATAAGTAGAATCACACAAGATTTGATTTGTTATGATTGCTTATTTCAGTAAGCATAATGTCTTCAAATGAATGCATATTATAGATATTATGCAATTTCTCATCTTTTATAGTTGAAAAAAATTAAACAGTTTTTTACAAATTGCCTTTTATCTTGGCATATGAAAGAACATTATATTTTCCTTCCCCTGCTGGCCCTTTGAATGATTAAATGATTACAAGTGTTTAACTATGTCTTGAGTCACCCATATAAGTGAGGATTTACTCTCTGTTCTGTTCCATATCTCTTCTTATCTAAGTTCTGTCAGTATTAATGTATTGAACACTGTAGCTTTTGTTATGTTCTAAAATCAGAAAGCAGTATTCAAATTTATTTCAATTTTGGATATTTTAAAATTATTTATAAGGACTTGGAATTCCATGGAATTTTAAAATACTCTTTTCTGTGTTTGAAAAAAATACAGTATTGGGGATTTGATAGATACTAACAGGAGTGTCTAGATCATTTGTGTAGTATAGACAACTTATAATTTTATCATTCATTTCTTGAAGAAGACCATGTTGAGTATACCATTACCACATTTATTTGGAGTTTTGAATGTTTCTTCTTACTATGGTTATGTTCAGAAAACCATTTAAATATTGCCATTTCTTAAGATTATTTTGCTTTTAAGCTGGTTAATAAAGAATACTTCATGTACTATTAAGACTGAGTCTATAAGTCTAGTTGGTTTATAATAGTTTTGAAAGTCTTCCATTCACTGTTTACCATTCTGCCTAGTTTTATTTTCTGTTACATTCATTGGGGATTGGTGTCTCCAATATTACTGTGTTACTATTTCTATCAACTCTCTTAGTATTGCCTTTCTATATTTGGAAGTATGACTAAGTTACACATGTATTTACTATCATTGTAGTGTTTTAGAAAGTGGTTGCCATATCTATTTCCTACCACTCCAAAACTTGACACGGGTTCTGTTGGAGTAGAGGACTCAAAACTTGACATGGTTCTGTTGATCATCCTCCCTCTTGGAGTGATAGGCATGGCATGTCTCCATGTGTGGTTGCTTTTTAATATTAATAATCAATATATCATTAGAAACTTACTGGAAAACTTTGGAAAGGTTTAACTGAATTGGGACACAAAATAGTACACAATATAAACTTAGTAGTAATACATAGATTAAAATATAAATAAACAATTGTAGATATGCTCAAGTTTAAAGGAATCTGTGATTGATTTAGTATAATAATTTCTAAATATAGATGGATAAAGAGGCATTCCTCTGAGCTTGGATGTGATGTTGAGCCTTTGTTGCTTTTCTAGTTTTAATAGTTGATTCCAGAGATACTTTACATAATACAAATATTCAGGTTACTCAAAAATATAATTTATGTTTTTCCTGTGTTAATCTATTCTTTGAGAATCAAAATAAGATTGTAGTCTGCCATTATATGAATTTGAATAGACTAAATATTAACTATACTTTTTGATTTGCATTTCTATTATTATTAGAGACGTTGAATTTTTTTCATGTATCTGTTGATTGCTTGCAGATCTTCTGTGAAGTCTTTGTTCATTTCCGTAGCCCATTTTTGATTAGATTATTTGTATTCTTGGTGTAAAGGTTTTTGAGTTCTTTATAAATTCTGGAGATTAATGCTCTATTTGAAGTGTGTGTGGCAAAGATTTTCTCCCACTCTATAGACTCTCTCTTCACATTTTTGATTGTTTCCTTTACTAAGAAAAAGTTTTTTATTTTGAAAGTGGCTGATTTATTGATTCCTTCTTTTATTTCTTGTGCTTTGGGAGTCTTGTTAAGAAAGTCTGGTCCTAAACTGACATGATCATGATGACAATTTGGGCCTAAATATTCTTCTATTTGGTGCAGAGACTCTGGTCTACTTAGGAGGTCCTTGATTCATTTTGAGTTGAGTTTTGTACAGGGTGAGGGATAGGAGATTGGTTTCATTTTGCTGCATACAAATTTCCAGGTTCCCAGCACCATTTGTTGAAGAGGCTATATTTTTCATTGTATTTTTTGGCACCTTTGTATAGTGTGAGATAACTATTTACGTGGGTTTGTCTGTCTCTGTGTCCCCTATTTTGTACCTTTGGTCTATTTATATATTTTTATGTCAATACCATGCCATTTTTGTTCTTTTTGCTCTGTAGTACAGTTGAAGGTCTGGTATTGTGATACCTCCTGCTTTACTCATCCTTCTAAAAATTTCTTTGGCTACTCTGGGTCTCTTATTCTTCAAAATGAATCTAATGATGTTTTCTCTCTTTCTATGTGGTAAGTCATTGGGATTTTAATTGGAATTGCATTGAATCTGTATAGCACTTTTGGTAGTATGGCCATTTTGACAATATTAATTCTGCCTATCCAAGAACAGTAGAAATCTTTCCATATTAAAAGGTTTTCTTCACTAATTTCTTTAGTGTCCTGTAGTTTTTATTGTAGAGGTCTTTCACATCTTTTGTTCAATCAATTCCCAAATATTTTATTGTTTTGTGGCTATTGTAAATGGGGTAGTTTTCCTAACTTCTTTTTCAGAGAATTCATCACCTTTGAATAGAAATGCATTGGATTTTTCTATGTTGATTTTATATCCTGCTAGTTTACTGAATTCATTTGTACATTCTAGAAGTTTTCTGGTTAAATTTATTGGATCCTCTAAATATGGAATCTTATCATGGGCAAATACTGATAGGTTGATTTTTTTTCTTTTTCTATTTATATCCCTTTAATTTCTTTGGTATGTCCAATTGCAAGAATTTCAAGGATGATGTTGAATAGAAGTGGTGAATGTGGGCATCCCTGCCTTGCCCCAGTTTTTAGAAGGAAAGCTTTCAATTTTGCTTCATTTAGAATGATGTTGCCCTTTGGCTTAGAATAGATAGCCTTTACAATATTGAGGTTTTTTTTTTTACCATCCTATTTTTTCTAGTGTTCTAATCATGAATGGGTGCTCTATTATATCAAATGCTTTATCTACATCTATTGAAATAATTATGAGATTCTTAACTTTAAGTCTGCTCATGTGGTGAATTACATATATTGATTTCTGGATTTTGAACCAACCTTGCATTCCTGGAATGAAACCCACTTGATCATGGTGCACTATCTTTTTAATATGTTTTTATATGCAGCATGTTCAAATTTTGTTAAGAATTTTTGCATTTATGTTCATCAGGGATATTGATCTGAAATTTTCTTTCCTTGATGTGTCTTTTTCTGGTTTTGGTATGAAGATGACAGTAGCTTTATAAAATAAGTTTGGAAGGGTTTCCTTCTTTTCTATTTCATGGAAAAGTTTGAGGAGTATTGGAATTGATTCTTCTTTGATGGTCTTGTAGAAGTAGACTGAGAATCTATCTGGTCCCAGGTTTAATGGGTTGGTAGCATTTTGATGATTTTTTCTATTTCATTGCTTGAAATTGATCTTTTCAAATTGTGTTTGCCTCCTGATTCAGTTTCAATGTATCATATGTGTCCAGAAGTCTGTTGATATTTTTGATATTTTATATTTTTATGGAGTATAGATTTTCAAAATAGCTTCTAATTTATGTTTTGTATTTCAGTAGTGTCTGTCTTGATATTTCCTTTATCATGTTTTTTAGAAATTTGCATTTTCTATCTTTCTCTTCATAATTGTGACTAAAGATTTATCTATTTTGTTTACTTTTCAATATTTTCAATTTTGTTGATTTTTTTAAACTGTTTCTTTTGTTTCATTGACTCATGGCTCTGATTTTAATTATTTTCTGTCTTCTACTAATTTTTTGTTATGTTATTTTTATAGGACCTTGAGATGTAATTTTAGGTCATTTATTTGTTGACTTTCTCTTCTTTTATTGAATGGCTCCATACAATGCATTTTCCTCTTAGCATCCCAGAGGTTCTGATATTTTGTATCAATGTTCTAATTTGCCTCTAAGAATTTTGTTTTCTCCTCCCTGACAACTTCAGCTATTCATGCATAATTTGATAGTGTATTATTTAGTCTGCAGGTGTGATATACCTTTTGTTTTTTTAATTTCTCATTGATTTCTAATTTAATCCCATTATGATTTGATAAACTACAGGGTAGTATCTCTATTTTTTGTATTTCCTAAGAGTAGCTTTGTAGCATTGCATATGATATATTTTAGAGAAGGTTCCATGTGCTGCTGAATATAACATGTATTTGCATGTTCATGGATGGAATGTTCTATGTATGTCTGTTAAGTCTAAATTATTGATCGTGTTATTGAGTTCTATGGTTACCTTATTCAATTTTTGTTTGGAAGATCTATCCAGTGGTGACAGGTGTGTTAAAGTCTCCTATTATTATTGTGCTGTGGTCTATTAGTTTCTTGGAATTGGAAGGATATGTTTGACGTACATGGATGTGCCATTGTTTGGGGCATAAATATTTATGATTGTTATATCTTGCTGATTTATGCTTCCCTTAAGCAGTATGAAATGTTCTCCTTCATCTCTTCTGACTAAATTGACTTGAAGTCCACTTTATCTAATATGAGAATGGAAACCCCCAATTTTTTTACTGAGTAAGTGTGTGAAGGATGTTTCTCTTCATCTTTTCATCTTTAGTCTATGGGTGCCTTTTTCTATGTGATGAATCTCCTGCAGGCACCATATTTTTGGGTCCTTTTTCTTAAAACTCATTCTGCTAGCCTGTCTTTTGGTTGACAAATTTAGGCCATTAACAGTCAGGGTTATTATTGAATTGTGGTTCATATTCCCAGTGATTTTGGCTTATTTTTGGTTTTCAACTTGACATGGTTTCTCATTTAATTGACTTTTCCTTTAGGGTAGTTCCTCCCTTTGCTGACTTACATTGTTGATTTTCATTTCTTCCTCATGGAATATTTTGCTGAGAATGTTCTGTAGTGTATTCTTTTAATTTGCAATTTTTTTAACTTTTGTATTTCGTGGAAATATTTTATTTGGTCATCAAATCTGAAGGTTAGTTTTGTTGCCAACCATGTTCTTTTAGAACTTGATATATGTTGTTCAACATCCTTCTAGTTTTTAGGGTCTGGGCTGAGAAATCTGGTGATATCCATATTGGTTTTCCCTTATGAGTAATCTGATGCTCATCTCTCACAGTCTTTAAAATTCTAACTTTAGTTAAATGTATCAAAAGAGATTGGTTGTTAGCATGAGAAAAGTGAGAAAGAGACTCCAATGAAACAGATAAGAGGAATGCATAGAGTGAGAAAGATAAAAATTAGAAAATTAGAAATCATATTAATAGTACTATTTATTTAAAAATTCTACAATTAAACTACAATATTCTATTCAAACCACCCAGTCTTCATTAGCCTGATACATGAGAGATACTTGATAATGTGCTGTCCCAGGATGAGAACTGCACAAACTAAAGATGGTGGTGTCCAGGTGTGGAATTATCCATGATAGTGGGCAGAGTCAACCCCATTTGTTGGTAGATAAAAAGTCACATTGTGGCACTGGTACCTTGTAGGGTGATGCAGTCAGACTGCATGGGGTGCAACACTGGAGATCCACAGTTTGGGACTGGGTGATTCTAGAGATCCATAGCATGTTGGCTGGGCCTGCCAAATTTATATTTTGATGAGCAAAAGTCACATTTCTGTAAGTCATGGTGGGCATAATGTATTATATTATTCTTTTTATTTTGTACTGAGAATTGAGTCCACTGGATTTTACAACTGGTCAATATCACCAACACTTTTAAACCTTTTTTGTTTCTTAGTGTCTTGCTAAATTGCTGAGGCTGGTCTTGAACTGGCACTCCTTCTCTCCCAAACTCCTGAGTCACTGGTTTCTTGATCTTTGCCATCATGTCAGACTAGTGTATTGTATCCTTAGTGAGTGCTACTAGAATGTATGTAAAATTTGTTAAAAAAACTTGCTAGTTATGTAAAATAATTCATGTATTCATTTATTAGATTTACTCATTTGTATGCTTTAAGACATCATGATGTATATAAAGTTAATCAATAAATAGAAAAATTATGAACATTAAAATGAGTCCTTTTCATTGATCTCTACTATTTGACTTCATTAAGATTATACTTACATAAGCTGTGATAGACTTTTGTTGCCTCTCAAACGTGTCTTTATGCTGTACCTTCTCTAGATGTGTGTGTACCTTTCCCCAATGTAAGTGTTTATCCATATTTCTTTTAAGAACCAATCATTTTTTAAACCCCTGATTAATATCTTTGGTATTGTCATCCAAAATCTATTATCTAAGGTCACTGTGGAGACAAAAACTAGTTTTTATAAAGTTTTCAAGAAAGCCATAAATGTTTGCATGTTTCAATTTTCCCTTTTCCTAGTGAAAGAGAATAAAGAGGTTGATAGTGTTTCCTTATTTATCAGTGTCCTACTGTGGAGTAGAAATGACTGTGTTTATAAAAATGACATATTTTTCTTCCCTCTTTTATGTGATACTCTCTAGTGCTCATTTGTGATTCAGTAAAATCTAAGATGGTTTTGGAAGATCTCACAAGCCAATTTTTTTCACACATTGTTGTGAAGTTTATTTTCTAATTTTTTATTGGTTCTCAGTGTTACATGACATTTGAATTCATTTTGATGAAATTATATAACCATGGGCTATATCTTACTCTAATTGAGACCAAATTTTTGTGGTGGTCATGCTGTTACGATTCACTTAGGTGTTCTCATATGTGTCCATAGGAAAATTATGTTGGATTTATTCTATCTTTACCATTCCTACACTCCCTACATGATAATTTCTTTATTCATTCATGTGTCAGTGGGTATCTAGTTGGTTTCATACCTTTGCTATTGTGAATCATGCTACAGTAATCATTAATGTCACTGTGCCACTGTACTATGCTCATTTTAAATATTTTGGGTATATGCTGAAGTAGGATAATCGGTCAAATGGTGGTTCCATTCCTAGCTTGGGAGGTTTTATTTGTACTAGGAATTGAGCCTAGTGGTGCTTAACCACTTAGCCACATCCCCAGCTTTTTTTATGTTTTATTTAGAGACATGTACTCATTGAGTTGCATAGGGCCTCACTAAGTTGCTGAGGTTGGCTTTGAATACACAATTCTTCTACCTCAGCCACCCAAGTCCATTCATAGTTTTTGAGGAAATGCCATACTGCTTTCCAGAGGTGTTGCCCCAATCTGCAGTCCTACAATGTATGGGTATCCCTTTTCCCCACATCCTTGCCATCATCTGTTGTTACATGTATCCTTGATTATTGCCATTCTGACTGGAGTGAGGTGGAATCTCAGTGCAGTTTTAATCTTCATTTCTCTAATTGCTAATGTGTTGAAAACATTTTTATATTTGATGATCCTTCTTGTTCCTTCTTTTGAGAATTGCTGGTTAAAATCTTTGCCCATTTATTGGTTAGGTTATTTGTTTTTGTTTGTCTATGGAGTAATGGGGATCTTACGTTTGCTTTGCTGCTCCCCTTCTGACATCCTCACTTTGATGATAACTTCATTATTTTGGAATATAAATGCAGAAGTGTCTAGCAAGTAAAATATCTTGTTTCTTTGATTTCTTTTAGTTATGCATTCTCATCGAACCCAAGAATTTTCATCAAAGGAGGGAATAGAATGTTCATTCCAGAAATAATAAAGGGGAGGTATGGAAACTATGGGACTGAAAATTTACATTTAAGGAAAGAATGGGAATATGTAGAGAGAAGTAAAGGTCAGAAAATTTGCAATGATGAGTGTATTAATGTGAGATGTCTATGCAATAAAAATTTTACCATAAATAGATATCAAGAACATACAAAATCTCAAATAAACATCAAGTTGTGCCAGTCAGTTTTGAGGAGTGTTTTGTGTATCTTGAAATGTATCTCCACCAAATTTTGGTAACATTACTTTCCTCTAAAAGAAAATTAGGAAAATATAAAATGGAATCTATTACATGCTTATGTTCATAAGAAGAAAAATTTTAAATGTAGCGTTAGTTAAATTTTCACTCAAACATTTGTACGGACAAGAGATTTAAAAATAAAGAATAAATTACTAAATATTATAAGATTGATTTTAACTAATGAAATTCTGTTGTTCTCAATTCAACAAATAGTTCTTCCTTGTGCCAAAACATAACATTTTATTGAATGTAGGAAGATCTGCACTTACTCATTTTTACTTAATCAAAAATCAGGTGGAGATATTTGATGAGAATTTTACATTTATATTAAAAATGTTAAAACCTTTTAGTCAGGTCTGTGCACAAATAAATTAAATGCATTCTTATTGGCAAAAAATGTAACAAAGACTTTAAACTCATAAATACTTAATTCTTTTCTCAAATCCTAGAAAATATCAGAGTGCTCATTTTATAAATAAGCTTTACAAAGGTAATAAATGCAAAAAAGTATTTCATCAGTGCTCAAAATGTATCATTCCAAGCATCCATATTCAAGGAAAGAATTGCAAATAATCAGAATTAGGAGGAGCTTTAAATAAAATCTCAACCATTGTTCAGTGCAAAAATATTCATATGAAAAGAATGCCCTAAAATTTAAGAAATGCATTAAAGCAATTAAAAATTTCTCATCCATTTATCACAGCAGCAAGAATAGCTACAGATATAAAGATTGTGGCAATGCTTTTAATCAGAGGTCAGCCCTTACTAAACACAAGAAGGTTTGTGCTGGAGAAAAACACTACAAATGCACAGAATGTGGGAAAGCATTTATTCAATTTTCAAACCTTACTAAACACCAGAAGAGTCATAGTGATGAGAGACCATATGAATGTAAGGAATGTGGCAAAGGCTTTAAGTATAATGCAGCCCTTACTCAACACCAGAAGATACATACTGGAGAGAAGCTGTACAATTGTACAGAATGTGGGAAAGCATTTATTCAAAATTCACAACATACTCAACACCAGAAGAGTCATAGTGATGAGAGATCATACAAATGTAAGGAAGGTGGAAGAGAGTTTAAATACACCTCACTCCTTACTCAACACCAGAAGATACATACAGGAGAGAAGCCCTACATCTGTAAAGAATGTGGGAAACCATTTATTCAATTTTCAAACCTTACTCAACACCAGAGGATTCATAATGATGAGAGACCATACAAATGTAAGGAATGTGGAAGAGAGTTTAAATACACCTCACTCCTTACTCAACACCAGAAGATACATACAGGAGAGAAGCCCTACATCTGTAAAGAATGTGGGAATGCATTTATTTGATTTTCAAACCTTACTGAACACCAGAGAATTCATAGTGATGAGAGACCATATGAATGTAAGAAATGTGGCAAAGACCTTAAGTATCATAAATCCCTTACTCAACATGAGAGTATTCATAGTGATGAGAGACCATACAAATGTATACAATGTGGAAGAGATTTTAAATACATCTCAAGCCTTAGTCAACACCAGAAAATTCACAGTGGAGGGAAGCCCTACACATGTAAAGAATGTGGGAAAGCATTTATTCAACTCTCTAATCTTACTTTGCACCATATGGTTCATAGTGATAAGAGACCACACAAATGCAAGGAATGTGGAACAGTGTTTAAATACATTTCAACCCTTACTCGACACCAGAAGCTTCAGAGAAGAGAGAAGCCCTACACATGTAAAGAATGTGGGAAAGCATTTATTCGAATTTCAAGCGTTACTCAGCACAAGTTGGTTAATATTGATGAGAGACAATATAATTTTAGGGAATGTGAGGAAGGCAGAGGCTTTAAGTGCAGTATATCAGAGCATTCATAGTAATGACAGACCATAAAATTATAGAATGTGGAAGAGATTTTAAATACATCTCAAGCCTAAACACCAGAGGATTCATAGTGGAGAGAAGCCCTACACATGTAAAGAATGTGGAAAAACATTTATTCAAATCTCAGAACTTACTCAGCACCAGAGGATTCATAGTGATGAGAGATCATACAAATAAAAGAAATGTGGCAAAGTTTTTAAACTCATCTCATCTCTTAACACCAGACTCTTAATACTGGAGGGAAGTCCTATATGTGTAAATAATGTGGAAAAGCCTTTATTCAGATCTCATACCTTGTTCAACACCTGAGGAGTCATACTGAAGAGAGATTATATGAATGTAAGGAATGTGGCAAAGGCTTTAAGAATTGTCCAACACTTATTAAACATCACAAGGTTTATAGTGATGAGAGATCATACAAATGTATAAAAGGTGGCAAAGATTTTTATTTCAACCCTACTCAGTGCCAGAGAATTCATATTGGAGACAAGTCAATGAATGCAAAGAATGAGGCAAAGCTCTTAATAGGAGCTCATACCTACTTAAGCACCAGAGAATTTATACTGGAGAGAACTCATAGAATGTGGCAATGTCTTTGAGTATTGTTCAACTCTTACTTGCCACCACATAATGGAGAGAAGCTGTACAAATATAAAGAATGTGGCAAAGGTTACAATTGAAACCCAACTCTTACTCAACACTGCAGGATTCATACTGGAGAGAGACCATACAAATGAAGTAATGTGTTTCTCAGAGTTGTTCACTTCTTAATAAATTGTGGAGAAATCATAGAAAAGGTCTTGCAAATATAAAGAATGTGGCAAAGACTTTAGCAATTGCTCACAAATTACTAAACCCCAGAGAATTCATTGAAGAGACAAAACCTAAAAATATAATTTGTCAAATCTTTATTCTAATTAATCTATCCTCAACAGCAGAACATTATTATCAAATTCTCATGCATGTTATAAATGCAGAAATCACATATCAGAAACATATGCTTTTGATACCAGCAAAATATTTTTAATTGAGAAAAAATTTATAAATGAGGAAAATATAGCAAGAAATTTACATCACCTATCTTGATGTGTATAACAATTATCAGTGAGAAATCCTATGAATATGTAGATTGTGGCATTGCACTTAAATGTTACTTAGAATGTTCTAGACATCATAAGTTTATATGATAGAAGTACAGATACCCTCATATCAATACAACTTAGATTGCACATTCCTGAAATTACATTCATTTACTAGAAATCAAAATTACTAAATATGTTCAGTCTTGAAAGATGCAGAAAATATAATTCTACAATCGTTATAGTAGAGGAAAAGTCCCATTAATGAGGACTTTTACTTGGTATATTTCTGAGGATTTACAATGGAATTGAAATGCTTTTATTCATATTATGCATAAATTTTGTTATTAAATAATAGTGAATGTTTCTAAATTTGTAACAATCACATATTTAGTCATAGTGTACTTAAATTTGTAGGAAAGATATATTAAAATGATCCTTCTCAGTAAATAGTATATTGACATCTCTCAATCTTTTTAGGCAGTGTAGTGATCTTCAAATATTTCAGGGATTATTAGTCTCATAAATATTTCCATTATTTCTCCTTTTTGAAGTTTTGTGGAAATTAAGGCAGCTAGGAAATGTATAGAAAATGATAGTAAATCTAGGTTTCTGTCCCTTGTAAATACTTAAAAATTTTATGATGCTGTATTTTTTCATGTGCCAGTCCTTTGTGTCAAAAACAAATCCACATATTGACTTTGATTTAAATTGACTTGAATATGCAAATGTTGCAGTCTATTGGTTAATTTTAGTAGTAAGAGAATCATGGAAGTATAATAGTGTGAGTGCTTTTGTAACAGAGAGAAAGAGAGAGAGAGAGAGAAAGAGAGAATGTGTTTGCTTATACTTTTCTTTAGAAGAAAAGACTTATTGAGCTAAAAGGAAATTTCAGTGTTGTTCTTAAGTTACAAGTAAACTAGAAAGCTCAAATATCTGGGAAATATCTGTTTTAGGTATACTCAATTTATTTTTTCCAAATAGTGTGGTTTCTTCTTGAAAAATCTCCCAGTGTCAATTCCATTTTTTCTGCTTTCTTGTTATTCAAGCAGCACAACATCTAACTTTTACTTATTTGAAGTTTATGAAACATTGATATATGAGCTGTTTTAGAGATTTTTAAGAATGGTTTTAATGATGTTTAGTAATATTTAGTAATGAATTTGAAGATATAGTTTCACAGTGAGGATGTTAACATATATTTTATTTTATTAATAATGCTCCATTATTTCTTTTTGAATGGCAGAACTTTAAATCATGTGAAATTTATCATTTCAAGCTATACTACAACATAAACTATGTTGAGTTCACCAAGTCAGTTTATTCAAGTGAAAACTGAGTAGGTTTCTTATGTCTGAGGTTGTTTCCGATGTTTCTATGAATAAAAATCACACAAAAAAAAATGATGAGTTATAATAGATACTCCTTAAGAGGGAGAAAAAATTGACTTTATAAGATGATGAGTTCATATATCCATGTAGGAAAATGAGATATCCTGAGAGAAGAAATAACACTAATTCTGCATGAGGAGTGAGGAATTTTTCAATGCTGCACAAATGACTCTGAATTTAAGATGTTTTCTACTTCTGTTGTTAATAATCTTCCATTTCTCACTGAATCTTTAATTTTCAGCTACATAAACATTACAGCTGTTCTCCTTAATGGCCAATCCTGTGGTTTTACCTTTCTCACTTTATGTCTGTAATTCATACCATCTTACAGGAACTTTATTTAGTTTTGATGTGTAGTTCAAATTTTTTTCTAATGGAAGTATATTGTGTTTTGTAAAAGTGTATATTTTATTTTGTTGGTTTGGGGGTAGTTCCTTCATTTTAAATTTTATGTATAACAACATATAAATTTTATGACATTCACAGTAAAATTTCAAAACATGTATATCTTACATAAACTAGTCAGTACTTAACATCTTTCACCTCAAATTTTTATTGCTATCATGAAAACATGAAGAATCCTTTATTCTAGTTATCTTGGAATAGCTGAAGTTATCCTACTATGCTCTAGAACCATAGAACTTCTTTTTTCCTGTGTATATTAACCTCTCTGAATTTTACTTCTCCCCTCCCCACATTTTGGTAACCTGATTTTATTCTTCTGCTTTTATGTTATGAACTTTTTTTTAAAATTTTACACTTGAGAACATGCAGTGTTTGTTATTTCCTATTCAGTTATTTCACCTTATTTAATGTTTTACAACTTAATCTGTTTCTGCAAGTAATAGAATTTAAATTATTTTATGGTAAAATTGAATGCCCTTTCATTTGCTTATTAGCTATTTTTTCTCTTTTTTGAGAAATGTCTATTTAAATCCTTTGCTTTCTTTTTAAAAGTTGAGCTATTTTTCTTTTCATTCATGAATAAAAGCATCATTAAATATGTTTTGATATTAGAACTTTCTAAGATGTATGATTTACATTTATTTTCTCCTATTCCCTTTATTAGCTATATCCTTTAAATCAGATAAACATTTTACATTTGATAAAGTTCACCTTCTCTTGCTTGCATAAGTATAATTTCTAAGAAATTTGTCTCACAAGATTTACACTTTTTTTCTGCTTAAGGTTTTACAGTTTCAGTTCTGGCATTTCCATCTGTTATCCATTTTTAGTTCACTTTTGTTTTTGGTATGAGTTAGTTGTACAATTATACATAGGAATATTCATTTGTTCAGACCATTGGAAAACATTAATTTTTCTTGCATTTCTTTGATACCCTTTGATATCCAGCCAGTGGCATTCTACCACTGAGATACATCCACAGTCTTAATTATTTTCAATTTTGATACAGGTGTTTGTAAATAATTGAAGTTGGCATCAAACTGCAAATCCTCCTACATCAGCCTTCCCAAAATATTGTCATTATACAAATGAACAACTGAGTTTGACTTTTTCCATTAATTTAGGTTAATTCTTATGTAAATACCACTCAGTCCTGATTACTGCAACTTTTAAAACTATTTTAGTTTTATCCAGCCTGGTGGTGCATGTACATAATTCCAGTGCATTTGGATGCTGGTGTAGGAGTATTACAAGTTGAATCTACATCTAGTAGTTTAGCGATACACTATCTCAAACTTTAAAAAAATTGAAATGATTGAGTATGTAACTCAGTGGAAAAGCAGCCCTGTGTTAAAATCCTAGTAGTAAATCATATTTAGTTTCCATTGAAGTCATAATTTTATATATGAACAGAGATCAGCATATTTTAACACATGTATATCACATGCACTAATCAAATTAAGCTTCCATTTATCCTCCCAACCCCTTTCCAATGCCATTGTACATTCAGGCTGATTATTTGGGGCTTTCATGTATTAGAGAGAACATGCCCTATTTGTGTCTGGCATATTCATTGTAACATGATATTTTTAATTTCACCCACCTTACCAAAATTGACAGATTTTAGTTCTCTTATGGCTATATTGTACTGCATTTTTTTGTGTGAATATATATGCATGTCATATTTTAAAATTCATCCTTCTCTTGATTAGCACCAGCATGATCCCAGATATTAGCAATTGTGAATAAGGCATCCAGAAGCATGGACATGCAGTTATGTCTTTTGTGTGCAAATTTAATTCCCTTTGGAAATGTACCCAGAAATAGAATAGCTGAATAACAAGGTAATTCTGTTGTCAGTTTTTGAGGTACTAGTGATTGGATCCAAGGCCAGGCATACACCTGCGAAGCACTCTACAACTGAGTTACTTGCCCAGACTTATTTTAAAATATTTTTGACACAGGGTCTCACTACTTTTTCTCAGTTGTTATCAAATTTTCTCAGATGTTATTTTTTGATCCTCCTGAATCATCCTCTTACATCACTGTGTTTATACTCTGTGTCATCATGCCAAGTCTCCCTTACTGCTCTATTTTGCTTTGAGACAGTGTCTGGGTAAATTGTCCAGGCTAGGCTCAACCTTGCAATCCTCTTGCCACAGACTCCTAATACATTAGCCACCATGTTCAGCCATTTGTAGTTGTTTTATTCTTTTTTTCCTTTAGTATCAGGGGGTGCTTGACCTTAAGCACTGAGTCACATCTCCAGCCTTTTAAAATATTTTATTCAGGGGCAGGTTCTCACTGAGTTTCTGATAGCCTTGCCAAGTGGTTGAATTGCTTTATGTGCAATCCTGCCTCAACCTTTCAAGTCACCATTATTACACTTGTGTGCCACCATAACTGGTTACTATTTTTTGCAGAAACTATGCACGTTTACATAGTGGTTTCAATAATTTGAATGTTCAGCAATAGTATGTTGTCTTTTCTCCACATTATTCAATATTTGTAATTTACTGCTTTTTTGAAAATGGCCATTCTAATTGAGATGACATGATATCTCAGTATAGTTTTGACTTGCCTTTTATTGAAAGCTAATATATTGAGCATTTGTTCATAAATTTATTGGCCACTTATATTTCTTATTTTGAGAAGTGTCTATTCAAATATTTTGTCCATTTTTGAATTGGATCCTTAGATTTTTGAATTTCATTCTTTTTTCTTTTCTTTTTCTGGGTATTGATCTAGCATCATAAGAAAAACTGGCAAAGCTTTTCTCACATTTCAAAAATTGTCTCTTCACTCTTAGTTGTTTTCTTTGCTGTCCATCAGCTCTTTTGTTTGCTGTAATCCCATTTATTTATTCTTTGTTTTTCTTTTGCATTTTGGAGGTTATATTCAAAAACCATTTGCCAAAACCAAAATTTGAAATTACTTTTCCCATGTTTTATTTTCAATGATTCAAGTCATACGTTGGGGTCTTTCATTGGTTTTGAGTTGATTTTGTGGGGGTGAAATGTAGAGGTCCACTTATTTAGATTACTGAAAGTATAAACCAAGATTAAATATTGGAAAATATGAGTCTTCCAATTTTGTACTTTCATTAAATATTGTGTTAAGTAAACACACTTCCCTGAACTTCCATATTCTATTATCACCTTTAAATTTTGTGAAAAGGGCAGGATGGGAATGTGATATGTTTGCATTGAAGTGTACATCACATTGATATTTGTCATTTTAACAGTGTTTTCTACTCTATGTGGAATTCCTGTTTATTTAGTTTTTTAAAAATATTTTTAGTAATATTTTCATACATACTTGGAATTTATTTGAAAATGTATTGCTAAATATTTTTTTTTAAATATTTTTGGTTGTAGTTGAATACAATATCTTTGTTTTGTTATGTGGTGCTGAGGGTCAAACCCAGTGCCTTGCACTTCCAAGGCAAGTACTCTACCACTGAGCCCCAGTCCCAGTTCAGATACTTAATTCTTTGATCCTTCTATACATGGAATTTTTTTCCTTAATTTCACTTTTTAATGTTTATTGCTTATGTACAGAAAATGATGACAGGAAGAAAGAAAGAAAAGAGAGAAAGAATTAAGTTATTAGTGTCTGGGATTGAACTCAGGACCTTACCACTGAGCTACTTCCCCAGTTCTTTATTTTTTCCTTTTTTAAACTTTGAGTCTCACTAAGTTGCTTAGAGTCTCACTAAGTTGCTGAGGCTGACATGGGACTTAAGGCCCTCCTGCCCCTGTCTCCTGGGTTGTTGAGGTCACAGGTGTGTGCCACCACACACAGCTCAAATTTATCTTTTATATATTGGACTTATGACCTGCAACAATTCTGCATTTTTAATTCTAATCATTCTTTTATAGATGACTTAGGATTTTCCATACACACAGCCAAACTATCTGTTAATGTAGATTTATTTTGAAATTCTCATTTAGATGCCATATGTGACATCTTTGCTGAGTCAATCTCTACTTCTTATAGGTATCTTTAGCATTTTCACTACCTTTCAAAACAGTTTTGCTAAGTTTGTTTCTAGGGATTTTTCCATGTCATCTAATGCATCTTATTTCTTGACACACAATTATTCATAAAATTTTCTTAATTTCTTTCTTTTCATAAATTCCTTATCGATAATCCTAGTTTTACTTCTGATTGTGTTAATTTAAGTCTTTCCTCTTTTGTTCTTGTTAGTTTTAACAATGTTTTCAATCTTCATATGCAATCAACTTCTGGTGTTCTTCAATCTATTTTCTATTCTCTATTTTACCCCTACCTGGTTTTTGTTATATTTACTTCCTTCTGCTAATTTTGAGTTTACCTCCTTCATTTTTTTTCACTTAAATTGTAAAGTTAGGTTATTCATTTAGAACCTTCTTTAATTAGGGTTTTATACCTCTGATTATCCCTCTGATAATTGTTTTTACTACATCTCACAAATTTTCATACATTCTTTACTTTTGCACTCGGTAGTATTTTCTAATTTTTATTTCTTCTTAAATGCATGCTTTTTAGTTCTCACATTTGTGAGTATTCTAGTTTTCCTCTAGTTATTGTTTTCTAGTTTCACTTATTGTGATCCCAGATGATGATTGGCTTCATTTCAGTCTTTTAAACATATTGATACTTCCTTTATGACCCAAATATGACCTGTCCTGGAGAGTTTTCCTTAAACACTTGAAAAAAAATGTGTGATGCCTTTTTGGGCATAGTATTCTGTATACATCCCTTAGGGCAGATGGCTTCTATTGTTTCTAAATTTTTCTTTCAAACAATTGACCTTCTGAACATAAAAATCGTAAGCCCCCCAAAAGAAAAAAAAAAAAAAACAAACAATAAATGGGCAAAGGAAATGAACAGGCACTTCATAGAAAGAAAAATATAATCAGTTAAGAAACATGAAAAATGTTTATCTCCAAAAATTAGATAAATGCAAATTAAAACTGCACCAAGATTTTATCTCCCTTCAGTCAGAATGGCAATTATCATGAATACAAGTAGCAATAAATGTTGGGAAGATTGTAGGGGGGAAAGGTACACTTATACCTTGCCAGTGGGAATTCAAATTGGTGCAACCACTCTGGAAAGCAGCATGAAGTTGCCTAAGAAAATTTGTAATAGTATCTCCATTCAACCCAGTTATTGCACTTGTTGCATATACCCAAAAAACTTAAAATCAGCATACTACAGTAATTCAGCTACATCATTGTTTATAGTAGCTCAATTCACAACAACTATGCTATTGAACCAGCCTAGGTGACCTTCAACAGATGAATGGATAAAGAAATTGTGTACAGGATGGAATATTACTCAGCCATAAAGATAATTGAAATTAGCACTTGCTGGTAAATGGATAGAACTCAAGGATATCATACTAAGTGCATATGTCAGTTCCAAATGCCAAAGGCTATATGTTCTCTCTGATATCTGGATGATAACACACATTGGGGGACAGGAAAGAAGGACAAATACTTTGGATTAGACAAAAGATAATAAAGGGAAGGGAGAGGGAATGGAAATAGGACACAATGAATCAGACCTCACTTTCAATGTATGCCTCTGAATACGGTAGAACTCTACAATATGTACAACCACAAAAATGGGAAGTTGTATGTATAACTAAAAAGCAAAAAAATAAAAAATTGTTAAAACTACATAGCTGAAAGCTAGGCATGCTACCTCTTGCCTTGCAAGACAAGCACTCTACCAACTGAGCTATCTCCCCAGCCCTGGCCTTTGTAGTATATGAGTGGAACTGGAGGATATCATGGTAAGTGCAATAAGCCAGACTCAGGAAAACAAAGGCTGAATGTTCTCTCTGATATGCAAATGATAACACACAATAAGGGGGAGAGGGAAGAACAGAAGTTTATTGGTTTAATGTAGGAGAATGAAGGGAAAGGAGGGCATAAGCATATGAAAGAATAAATGAGAAGACAACTTTCCTGTGTTCATGTATGAATATATGACTAGCTTATCTTCACATCATGTATAACCAAAAGAATGGGAAATTTTACTCAATGTATGTGTAATATGTGAAAAGACACTGTACTCTCATGTGTGTGTAGGTGTATGTATATATAAAAAATCAAAAATATTGATCTCTACTCATTGAATCCACGCTGAATGTCAAGTATTATGCCCTCTAGTCTTTATTGTGGTGCTTTCTTCCTTAAATTCTGGTAGTTTTCTCTTCATATACTCTGAGAATCTGTGGTTACACATACATATGTATTTATCACTATTGTATCATTTTGACAGATTCAGCAATTGATATATAATGTGCTGTTTGTGTCACTGTGAGAAACTGTTTATTTAGCAGAATCAGACTAGTTTAAGCCATGGGACTCAGAGGCCTGGCTTCTAGGAACTGCTGGGAAGCATGTGGAGCTGCATGGGAATGGTTTCCTGTCTCTTTCTGGATTTTTCTCCCTAAAAGAATGACTTCCCTAACTCCACCCTCTCCTGTCCATCACAGGAACTCCTCCAGGTCCTGGCCCTCCTTACCTGTATATTATAAATAAAGGAGAGTTGGGTGACTCCATGTTGTTGTAAAAGGCCACAGGGGTATGACCAGACCTGTTATGCTTTTTCTCACATGAAAAGAGTATTGGCTCTTTTGTGTTTATTGAGTAGATAAGATTTTTGGCTAATAGGAAAATCTCCAAGGTTATCCTCTGGCAGTTCACACTTTTCTTTTCCACATGGGACATGGCAGAGAGGACCTTCACATTTGGCACCTGAACAGGGACTGTCAGAGAAGAAATACTAAAGGTACAGATGTCAGCTCCTTTCCAGTGAGAAGCACACACATGTGAATAAGTTCAGTAGTAAGAAAGGAAAGGGAATTTAATTGTGTGATGTTAAGCCTGGGAAATGTGCTCTCTACAGAGACAGATAAAAATATATCTGTTCAACTATATTCAGAACTTAGCCAGAGTCTAAATTCAGTGGCTATAAGGCAACTCCTAAGTTCTTGAAATGTAAATAGAGACCTGGTCACATTGAATATTGCAGATTCAATCAGGCAAGTCCGCCTACATCTCTGTGACTGTATCAGACTGAAAATTAACTTGAGTAGATAGGTGCAAAAGTTTAGAATCCTGAAAAGAAAATATCCTAATTGGGAATTCAGAGAAATTATCTAATTTAAAAAGGGGAAGTACCTCAGCATCTTTCCTAGTTTCAATATGTGTGTTCCCACCACTGCTTCTGACTGTCCAGAAACAGTATGGTTTCTGCTCCCTGGGGAGGTGATGATGGAAGCCTACAGGCTATGGGAATTTAGTTTGGACTGTAAAGAAAACATGCTTTCATTTGGACCAAGATGTCAATTTGTGGTTCTTGGAAAATTTGAGCACAGTCTTAGAAATGCTGTTAAGAGCTTCAAATCTAAGGGTCGGAAATGCTTGTCCTCTGGGACCTCTTTGTCTTCTGGGTAATTGTTGGTTAATTTAAAAAAAAAAAAAAGAGAGAGAATTCAGAAACTAGCCCCAAGCATGTTTTTGTGGATAGAAGGACACCTGATAGTTTGGGCAAAATTTCTATTCAGAGGACTATAAGGCACTCATATGTAGAGGAGGATGAGTTAGCATGTGCTGGGGTCCAGCCCTAGCAGAGGTTTGGTGTCAAAGGTGGATGGGAGGCATTGACCCAGTGGAGAAACAGCACAGAGAGACACTAAGTGTTCTGAGACTGAATCTGTCTTTATTTTTTCTGCCAGCCTTTTTATAGGTATTTTTCTTTAGTAATGATTATATCATGTTTGGTTAATTTAAAACAAGAAAAACCTTCAAAAGTACAATTTATGATTCTTCTCAATGTACACATTCTATCTGTATGACAGTCTTATTTCCCAGGTAGATTAAAAAAACCTTGTCTCCCAGCTAAATTGAGGGCACCTTGATCTGCCAGTCTTCAACCTTTAGAACAAACACATCACTAGATTTTCTGAGAAACCACCCCCACCATGAACTCCAGGGTTTAACAGTGAAAAGCTTTCACTATTATTAAAGGGCAGAGAAATCAACTTGTAATTAATATTTAGTCTATTTTAATTTCATATAATGGCAGGCTACAATCTCATTCTGATTCTCAAAGAATTAGACTAAACATAGGAAAAGAACAAATTATATTTATGACTAACATAAATGTTTTTATTATGTAAAGTATCTCTAGAATCAACTATTGAAACTAAGAAAGCAACAAAGGCTAAGCACCACATCCAAGCTCAGAGGATGCCTCTTTATCCATGTATTATTATACTAAAGAAATCACAGGCTCCTTTTAACTCAAGCACAGCTACAATTTTTTATTTTCATATATTTATCAATGTATTACTGCTAAATTTTCATTGTGCACTATTTTGTGTCCCAATACAGTAAAACCTTCCCAACATTTTTTCAATAAGTTTCTAATGAGTTTCCAATAAGTTTCTATTGATTATAAATATTAAAAAGCAGATACACATGGAGACATGCCATGTCTATGGCCCCGAAGAGGGAGGACTATCAACAGAACTGTCAAGTGTTGAATCCTTTATTCCAACAGACTGTCAAGTGTTGGAGTGGCAGGAAATAGATGCAGCAAGCATGGAACTTCTGTAATGTACATTTGAAAGGTCCTGCCACTGGTGAAATTAGGAGACCAAGAATTCTGACTGCTTTTAATATGGCAGAGAAGGAATTTAAAAAATTTGGGCTATACCCTATTTTTGAGCAAAATGATTCTCAAAGTTCTAAAGGGACAAAAAGAACTCATATGCCTATTCCTTTTACAACATTAAGGAAATTAAAATCTGTCTGCTCTCCATATGGAACAAATATGCCATTCATACTAAGCCTTTTACAATTAATATGTAATGAGGCCATACCACTCCTACTAGGTAGTTCCTGCCTTTCTGAAGGCAAGTATTTAACATGTAAATCAGATTGGATAGATCATTGTTCAGATCAGGCAGAAATTAATTGATTTAATGGAGTTCAGATTGAATGGAGTTCAGATTACCTTGGATATGCTTATCAGCTCAGGACAATTTGCTGATTTGGGACAACAATTGACTTATGATTTACAAATGTATTCTCAAATAAGTGCATATGCCCAAATATCATGGAGAGAATTACCTGCCCAGGGAGAGAAAACTGTAAACTCCAGTCAAATTCAGCAGGGGCCAGAGGAGAATTTTTCAGACTTTGTAACTATTAATGTGGACAGTGTTGCCTTAATTATTTGGAGATAGCCGTCACCTGTGTGGACAAAACCTAGCTAAGGACTTAACAAATTCAGAGATAAAGCATTTTATTCTTTGATATCCAAACCTGTCCTAAAAACAAGAAATAGTTAAAATGCCCTTGGCATCATGTTTTTCCTGGAACCACTAATCTTTCTTTTAGTTACAGGTCTCACTAAAGGCTTATATTGATATGTAAATAAAGAAGCTTGCACGCTCACTAGGAGACCACTCTGACTCAACAAAAATAAATGAATAAATAAATAAAAGGGGAAAATGATTTTCTGAACTTAATAAAAGATGTTCTAATTGTGCTTTGTGCTGGATCAATCTTTTTCTTTTTTAGGGATGATTTTAAAGTTGAATAACAATCATCAGGACAAAAGTTGGAAACCTGAATTATTCTGAAGTTTTTCTTTTTATATCTTAAATTCTTAGAGAAATTAAATCAATGTTCAATGAATTTTTTTATTGCTATGGAGCTTCACTTACATGTTTGTTTATTGCTATGTAGGTTCACTTACAGTAGATTACAAAAATTTCATTTTTCTGACTGATCTACAAATGTGTGTACACAATTACTGTATTTACATAATTCCAAAATTTACTTACAGTTCAAGGAGTATGTACACATTTTAAAATTAAAATAAAAATGGAGGGGCTGGGGAGATAGGTCAGTTGGTAGAGTGCTTGTCTTGCAAGCAAAAGCCCTGGGTTCAATCCCCAGCACTGCATAAATAAATAAATAAATAAATAAATAAAATGAAATTAAAAAAATAAAGTGGATCCATATAACTTTAATTCACATGAATTAATAAAATTAACATATATTGGGTAAAAAACTAAAAATAAAAAATGTCTTCTTCATACTTATTAACACACATTTTTTGAGGTAAAAAAGGCTTCTTAATTAATTCACATTTTTCCACATGATCAAATAAATAATAAAATTGCTAATTTCTATAATATTTAAGATGTATATACCTTGTTTCTAATTTTTTAAATGAAAATAATATTATTGTCTACATTTGTTTGATATCTTGCCTTTTGCAATTAAGAATAAAATTATTTGAGGTAAATAAAATTAATTAAACTTTCATTACAGGAGATATTTAGTTGATTTACATGGATGAATGCTAAAAGATCATTGATTGGAACATCATGTACTAAATATGAAAACATCAGATACTCTTAACTAAAATACATTTAAACATTAGACATATTTGTAATTTGGTTAATATAAAGAATGTCTAAAATTCCTTTATTCTCTATGTTCTCATTGAGAGCCAAGTTACTAACACATTATCAAGTGTGATATGTAAATGTCTAAAAATGTTTTTTTTTACCTAATACATAGAAGACTATAAAGTATTGAATGAATTAAAGCAAAATTTGTACAAAATAATTTTCAAAAGATTTATGAGTAATTAAATTGGCTATATATAATTAACTCTATATATAATTAAATTGGCTATATATATCTAACACAATCATCTAAGGTTATTAAAAGTTTTTTATTTAAATTCTAAGTTTCTATCATAAAGGTTATTTACAAATACAGAAAAGATCTTTTTACAAACCCCTATTAATTGAATTTTCTAACTAATGGATAGAAGAAAAATATACTTAAAACATTAACCTCTCATTCCAATATAGTAAGTTCTTAGGCTAGTTGAGTTTCTATTATTATTAAAAAAACTAATTTCAAAGACAGTGTGGTTTGTATAATTTGGCCAAACAATACCTTATTTAAAATACCACCTAGCATTTCAAATTTCTCTTTAAACGTAAAATTTGATTAATATAAAAACACCAATTTCTATATTTTAATTAACCTTGGTAATTAGTACTTATGTTAATTATGTTCTTGTTTTTCAGATAAAGAAGTCTTTAAAATATTAGATTTGCAGGGACATGTTATTAAGTTGATGCTCCCCAAACTAAAACTTTTTTTATAATTGTCTATTACAAACTTATATAATAAAAACAGCTTGATTAAAAATAATTATACCATTTAGTATTTTAAAATTAAATAAATATTAAGTTGTACATTTCTATATTACTCTCTACACTAGGAAGTAAACTTAGCTCTATGTTTAGAGGACATTCAGGAGATAATGGCTTATTTAAAGGCTAAAAGTATAGGATATGAAAGTATTTTGACATGTTCCACCAGGAGGGATGGAAGTTCTTGGTGTGTCTGTTTCATGTTTCAGATGTGATATTAGATTATGCTACTTAATTTATATTAATCTGAAAAATTATATATGAAATTTTTATAAAATAATATTCAGATAAAGAGGTTAAACATGGTTGCAAGATCAAGGTAACTTCCCTAGATTTTGTTAAGAGAACCACTTGGGAAAAATTAAGTATACATAAAAAAATTTTTTGAGGTTCTGATGACTATTATTAACATTTGCTAAATATTCTAAACTGCTTTCCATACATAAGTATAAAGACATACATATTTTGTACATGTACAATTATATTGTTCAGTTTAAAGCTTATAACATTGTTTTAGATCACACATAATTTGTATTGTTTTGTAATATTACTTTCAATGCCATATTTTTGTCATATAGTTTATTTATCCAAAATCCTATGTTGGACACTTGGATTAGTTTTTCTGCTTTAAAAACAAGGTTATTAAAGATATTCATACAACTATATCTTTATACATAGATATTGTCTTTCCATGGATTCCTAAAAATACAATTGCTAGATCAATGACATAAATTTTAAGATTTTTAAATAATTTATTGAATTATTATTCTGACTGGTACTACCAATTCTAATATAATGCTTAAGTTAATTTAGAATAATAAGGCTGTTACCCATAAAACAGGTCATCAGAATAATTTTCAATGTCTGTAGTGAGTCCATTTTATAGCTCTATAACTCAGTCCACTATTAGAGACAAAATCAGATCATGTATTTGGTGGAAACCGGGTCTTGCTTCTTTTACTGTAATGCTCTTTTCAACACAACATGGACTTTAATGATAGGTAACGTTTTATTAATCTTCCTGGTCAAATAGAAATATTTATTTTATTAAACCACTTTGTATGGTTTAAATATTTGTACAATTCTAGGCTATTGTCTACAATTTAAGGTTAATAATGATCCAGTTTATAGTTATTATCAAGAATACAAGCAACAATTGGTGTTATCAAGGATATGAGGAAAAAGGTACACTCATACATTGCTGGTGGGGTTGCAAATTAGTGTAGCCACTCTGGAAAGCAGTGTGGAAATTCCTTAGAAAACTTGGAATGGAACCACCATTTGACCCAGATATCCTACTCCTTGGTCTATACTTAAAATCAGCATGCTACAGTGATGCAGTCACTTTGATATTCATAACTGCTGAATTCATAATAGCTGGATTGTGGAACCAACCTAGATGCCCTTCAATTGATGAATGGATAAGAAAATGTGGTATACCTACACAATGGAATATTACTCAGCCTTACAGAAGAATAAAATCATGGCATTTGCAGGTAAATGCTATGTGAGATAAGCCAATCCCAAAAACCAAAGGCCGAATGACTCTCTGATAAGCGGCTGACAATTCATAACAGGGGTTGAGAGGGATGCAAGAATGGAATAATGATGGATTATAAAGAGGAAAAAGAGCGGTGGGAAGGAAGTGGGGGGGAAATAAAAGTAACAGAATGAGACAAATATTACTACCCTATGTACATGTATGATTACACAAATGGTGTGACTCTACTTTGTGTAAAACCAGAAAAACAAAACAGTTGCATCCCATTTGTGTACAATGAATCAAAATAAAGTAATTTTTGAAAAAGCAAGTGCAAAAACAAAAAAGGAATCAAATATTCATGGAAGAAAATATCCTCATTGCATCATAGAGAACACAGTACTCTGGCCTGAGTAGAACTGTCAGAGCTGATGTCTACACTGCAGGTATTGAAAATCTTACTAGTAGGCTCAATTCCCCTCCTTTCGCAGTCTTTCTAGGACCCACCTACACAGTAAGTCTGCACCTGAGGACAAGAGACACCCAGATGGCTGAAGCAGGGGAGGACTTCATGCACCTGAGAAGAGCCCAAGCATTTGTATTTTTTATGGAAAGGATTTCTTTAAGTTCTGTCTCTGCAGGCCTGTAATTTTAATATCTATAGAAATTTGAGAAGATCTCAATGGAGAACAAAGAACTCTGGCTTCCCCAGATGAACATGTCACCTATCTCTTAATTTTACTATATTCCCTTTTGGATAATGGCAATCCTGGGAGAGCAGGGCTCCAAACTTTTCTCTAAGGGACCTAAACACATCCAGAGAGGGATATTGATTGGGAGCATGTCCCTATCATGTTGACAGCTGTAGTTACTCTAATTATGATTCTACGTTCTGAGGTGTGTAAGCTTGGCTCTCTGAGGTTTTTAGGGAAGTCTCTCTGAGGTGTGTAGGAGAGATCAATCAGTCATGTAGGAGGGTTTTTTGACCAAGTGAGTGTGTTATTTTAGTTGTATAGAATGGGCCCTACTAAGTGAGTAGTGAAATATCTTAGATGAGTGGGGAGAACACACTAAGTGCTGTGGGAGTGTTCTTTGAGTAGAGAATAAGGAATCTCTGAGGTGGGTAGAAAGGGCACACAAAGGAATATCAGGATAGCTCTTGGTGGTGTGCAGAGAAGAATTTGAGTAGTGCCAGCTGTTTGAGGTGTATCCATGTATGGACTTACAAAGTTCAGTCAGGTGCATTCCACTGTTCTTCCGTTTCCCTGTCTCTTCTTCCTCACCCTCAATATACTTCATCTACTCTACTGGTCTTTTCCTTAATTTTGTTAAAATTTCTTTTCCCCTTTTAAGGTCTAGGATATTTTCAAAAGGTATTAAAACTGTCCACATTTAAAATAATATATATGCATTAGTAAAGAAGAAAATAATAATTCACATGCAAAAAAAATTGGAAACTTTTTTAAAAATAGAATTTTATCAATTTTTGGTAAGCACACTCTACACATTTTATTTGAAGTCTCTACTACAACTAATATTGCTAGGACTTTTAGTATCAGTGTGTCTGAGTTTAAGAACTGCAATAATGGGATTTTAAAAATTTATGTCCTAGAATTTTTTGTAAAACTAGAATGGTCAGTATTTTGAACTATTATTCTTTGTGCACATTTATACTAAATAATTCATGTATGATAATACTTGTAACATTATACTAATACTATGAAATAAAAGTAGTACTATAAAATTTCTAGTAAATAACCATTCTATAAATGCCTGTGTCTGGGATATGGTATAGTAAGAGTCAGACTTTACAATTCCTTCCTCTACAGTTTACTTAAGAGACTCCTCTGCCTTTTCTGCCTGTGTTTCCATTCACTTTTGGAAGTGAGGCTTCCAAATGAAGTTCTACAGTGCAGTTGGCTTAGGTCATCTGTGATAATACTGAGAATCTTAGTGTTTCATCTCACATTTGACAGGACCTATCTTGCATTAGGCAGAGAGGGCAGAGGAAGAGACATTGGTGAAATACCAGCATCTGGATGAAAACTTTTTGCATGTAGCTCTCATTTTTCAAGGACAGTGACCTGAATTGTTCTTTGAGTCCCAGCAATAATGAAGAAATCTAATGTCTCTTACATTGACCCATAGGAGTTACAGTCTGCATAAAATAAAATGAAATATAAACATATTTAATATTTTGTGTGAATGGAAACACATTTAGGAAATATATTTCTCAGGTCTGTGTAATGAAAACAACTCAAGAGTAGTGACACCCAATATTAATGAATATACTCCCTAGCAGCCTTTGATTTCCAAATGGTTTGATTATGAGAAGAAATTATGGAGAATGAATGGGGACCTCTACTGCTGGATAGAAAGGTGAGAAGGGAGGGAGAAAAAATGGGAAAAAGGAAATGAAGACAGAAGGAAGGATTCAAAAATGAATGGTATTGTTTCATGTGGGAATAAATAAAATAAATGGGTCTCCTTCTGGACTGAGCCAGATTTCTCTTCACTTTTTAGTTATAGTTATCATTAGGATGCATTTTGACATAGTCATGAAAGCATGGACTATAAATTTGTTCCCAGCACTCCCCTTCCTCCATATCTTCCCCTGTTCTCCCTCTACTCTATTGATTCCTCTGCAACTTATATATATATATATATATATATATATATATATATGTATATATATATATATATATATATATATTTGTTTTAAATTTACTGTCTGGTGGATGTACTTGATGTTGGGATTCACTGTTGTGTATTCATTTAGGTACTTCAGAAAGTTTGTCCAGATTCCTTCCATTGTTCTTCCCTTTTCCAATCTCTCCTTCCTCCTCCTCAATACACTTTATCTACTCTTCTGATCTTTTTCTCAATTTTGATTGAAAGTCCTCTTCCTTTTCTCCCTAGGGTATTTTCAAAAGGCATTAACATTTTCCAAGTTTAAAATAATATCTATGTGGTCTTGAAGAAGAAAATAATCATGCATATGTAATAAAACTGTGAACATTTTAACATAAAAAATGTTATTAATTTTGATAACCACACAGTACACATTTTATTTGAAATTATTTGTACTATTCATATATTACTATCTAGGGTTTTTAGTATGTGTGTCCCTGAGGTTATGAATTGCCATATGAGAATTGGAAACATTTTAAGTGCTAGAAAGCAGTGTAAATCTAGAACTGTTAGTCTTTTGAATTATTTTTCCTTGTGATTATTTTATTGAAAAATTCACTCATGTACAATAATACTTGTAATATTATAAATTATACAAATACTATGAAATAAAAGTAATACTATAAAATTTTAAGTAAATAGCAATTCTATGAATACATGTGTCCTGGTTGTGAGGTAGTAAGGTCAGACTTCTAAGTGCCTTCTGGTGACTACATAGTAGCCTCCTCTGCTTCTTCTTCCTCTCATATTTGGAACTGAGGCTTAAATGAAGTTATATGGGACAGACAACTTCAGATCACCTGTAGTAGACTGGCAATGTTGGTATTGCATATGAAGACTAAGAGCACCCATCCTGCAGCAGGCAAGGAGCGAGTCCCCAAGACAAATCTTTCTTCCATCCTCTGACTATGGTAAAGAAGGAGCATCTGAATGAAAACTTTCTGTGTGTTACACTCATCTTCCAAGGTGAGTTGAGTCTTGGTTGTTTTTGAGTTCTATTAATGACAAAAAAGTCTAAGGCCTCTCATATGGACTCACAATAGTTACAGTCTGGGGTAAAATAAAATGAAATATAAATCTCTTCAATGTTATGTGTGAATGGAAACAAGTTTTAAAAATCTATTTCTCAGGACTGTGTTTTGGAAACCATTCAGAGTAGCGACATCCAATATCAATGAATATGCTTTCACTGACCTTTGTTTTCTAAGTGGCTTGGTTTTGACAAGAAATTATGGAGAGTGATGTGAGACATCTAGTGCTGGAAAGGAAGGTGGAATAGTGTTGGAAAAGAGAGAATTAATGAAGGGAGGATTCAAAGATGAATGTGATTGCTTCACATGGGTATAAAGAAGTTGTATGATCTTCCTTCCAGAGTAAGCCAGTATTCTATTGATTGTCATCCTTATTACTCCCATCAATACCTGTGGGTCCTCAACAAATCCCTCGTGATAGTCCACTCCACCACCTTTCTTGCACAAGTCATGGAATTTTCTGGAAAGTCTATTCTCATTATTAAAGATAATTATATCATGGAACCTCCAAAAGTCATGGTTGATATTGGAGGTAATTCCTCCAGCTTCTATAGATTGCAGCTTAGCCATGAGCAGGTGGTGTGAGAACCTCAGATGTCAGTCACTCAGGATTTTCTTTTTCCCATCTTTGTAAGAGCAAAAGATAAAACCCCTTTATGTCAACCTTGGCTTTCCAAATAGCTGGTATTTCTTGGATGAAGAACTCTGTTTCACAATATTAGTCACATTTGACTCTCATGTGAACAGCACACCACTATACATGAAATATCTTGCTAAATATCCACCAACACTTTGTCAATTAAGTAGAAGTATAGTATTCTCATTTTAGTGGAACATGATAAACATTAGGTGGAAAGTTATTTGTTTTTTTTTGTAGCTGTACATGACAGTAGTGTTCACTTTGATAAAATTACACAATATATTTTTCTAATTGTGATTCCATATTTCAGTATGTACACAGTGGCAGGATTCACTTAGGTGTTTTCATACCTGAACATAGTAAAATCATCTCAGATTTTTTCCACTATTTTCTATTCCTATGCCCAATCCTTTCCCTTGATTTCTTTTTGTCAAATCTACTGAACTTCTGTGTAACCCAACCCCAATGTGGTTTAGCTTCAGTAAAAACATTTTACTTTTGCTTTTCTGGTATTGGTTGATTTCACTTAGCATGGTAGTCTTCAGATCCATCCAATTACTGGAAAATGCCATGAAGTCATTCTTCTTTGTGGCTAAGTAATATTCCATTGTGTATATATTACAATTTTCTAATCCATTCATCTGTTGTAGAGCACTAGGTTAACTTCATAGTGTGGGTATTGTTAATTGTGCTGCTATAAACACTGATGTGATGGCATCACTGTAGAATGCTGATTTTACATTTTTTTTGATATATTCAGAGGACTGGGGTAATTGGGTCAAATGGTGGTTCCATTCAAAGTTTTGGAGAAATCTCTATACTGCTTTCCAGAGTAGTTGCACCAATTTACAGTTCCACTAGTCATGTATGAGTGTACCGTTTTCCCCACATTTTTGCCAACATTTATTCTTGCTTTTATTCCTACTAGTTGCCATTCTGACAGTGCAGTTTAATTGCACTTCTCTAATTGCTAGAAATGTTGAACATTTTGTCATATACTTTTGACTGTTTGCATTTTTTTCTTTTGAGATGAGTCTGTTCATTTCCTTTACCTATTTATTGATTGAATTATTCTTGACATCTTGGTATATCCTGGAAATCAATGCTGTATCTGAGGTGGGAAAGATTTTCTCCCATTTGGCAGACCCTCTCTTCATACTCTTGATTGTTTCCCTTGCTGAGAAGAACCTTTTTTAGTTTGATGCCACCCATTTATTGATTTTTCACTTGCACTTTAGGAGTCTTTTTAAGAAAGTCAGTTCCTAAGTGAATATGTTGAAGTGTTGGACCAATATTTTCTTCTTCTATGGGCAGGGTTTCTGATCTAATTTCTAGGTCATTCATCCACTTTAAGTTGATTTTTGTGTAGGGAGAGAAATAGGGGTTTGATTTCCTTGCATCACATATGAATTTCCAGTTTTTCCAGCACCATTTTTTGAAGAGGCTATCTTTTCTACAGTGTATGCTTTAACATCCTTGCCTAGTATGAGATAACTGTATTTATGTTTTTGTCTCTTTGCCTTCTGTTCTCTTCCATTGGTCTTCATGTCTGTTTTTGTGCCAATACCAAACCATTATTGTTCTCATAGCTCTGTAATATAATTTAAGGCCTGATATTGTGATGCCTCCAGTGTCACTGTTCTAAGAAATGTTTTGGCTATTCTGGGCCTCTTATTTTTCCAAATAAATTTCATGAGGATTTTTCCTATTTTTCCATTTACAGCCTCGTCTCCAGCTGGACTGCAAACCAAATCAGTCATCATTTCTCTCCAACTGGGTGACACAGTTTTGCTTTGAGAATTACATTCTCAATCGCTTACAGCCTCACTGGACTGGACCTCATACATTTATACTCACCACCCCAACAGCGGCCAGATTTCTGGGTGACTCCCCTTGGTAACATGTCTCCCCCCTTAAAAGAGCACCCTTCTGGGATACCCAGTCCTGGACTTCCACTGCGCTGGGACCGACCAAACTTAAAATCTCTCGCCAGCCCCCTATTACTGTTACTACTCATTAATTTCTCTCAAGCCTGTGTCCCAGCCTACAGGTGGCATTTCTATGCCCAGGAAATGGGGCAGTTGGGCGGAGCCTCCTTCTCCAAGAACATGGCAGAAAAGGACTGTTCCCCCACAGGATGTGACCAGGAAATCACCCTCGACCTGAAGGATTTTAAACCTATATCTGTCTCTTCTTGCTATGCCTGTATGGTTTGCTTCCTATTTGACCAATACTAGCTATACTGCAAGACAGAGACTGCCATATATGGAGGGTGCCCCTACAATGCCTGTAAGAGACATTTCCCAGAGTCCCACTGGGGGAATGCAATAAGAATCAACATCAAAGACCCCCGGACCCCAAGTTGGGCCTCAGGAGTTTATGGTAAAGTTTACACGGGACAACAGCCAACTGTCCCATGACTTCACTTAAAATCTGGAGAGTTTATACTCAGGTAATTCCTCAGGTTCACCTAACCATTCAGGAACAGGAAAAGGAGATCCAATGCCAGCTCAATGCAGCTACAGAGCCTCAAGCTAACCCTTTCTCATGGCTTACTTTGATATGTCAAGGCCTCCAACATCTCAATCTCTCCAGAGTCAATAACTTTTCACATTTCTTTCTCTGTGCAGGTTTGGACTGGACCCCCCCAACAGCCGTTCCTAAGAGTGTCCTCCTTAACACTTTCTCAAAATCTCAAGGAATCCCCTCTTCATTTTGGAGGGAGTTCCCCTTTATCACAATTCTTCAGAAAACTTTGCTTACTGCTATGCTTCCTCTAACTCGGTGCCTTGTAACTGAAGCACACAAGTCTCTTCTCCAATGTTTGCTCCTCCAGGATTCTTTTTCTGGTGTAATGGCACTCTGACAAAGGAATTAAGTACCAATATGCCCTTTGCTTTCTGTGTGCCCTCTATTTTAGTTCCTCAACTGACACTATATAGTGAAGCTGAATTAATCTGGCTTTCTCAAAATCCCATCCCTAGGGTAAAATGGGCCATTTTTCTACCAGTTGTGGTTGGATTCTCCCTAGCCTCCTCACTTGTGGCCTCTGGGTTGGGAGCAGGAGGACTTGGTTATGCAGTCAGTGTCAGCCAAAAGCTAGAACAGCAATTCCAAGAAGCAGTAGAGGCATCTGCTGCCTCCCTGGCATCCTTACAAAGACAAATGACATCTATTGCTCAAGTCTCTTTACAGAACCATTTAGCACTAGATCTTCTGACAGTAGACAAAGGGGGAACATGTCTATTCTTAAGGGAAGAATGCTGCTATTACATCAGTGAAACTGGACTGGTCAAAAAGAATGTTGAAACTCTCAGACATCTGAGTGAAAGACTGAAACAACTTCAATTAAGTGACCGCTGGCCAGGATGGCTGAAATCCTCTTTTGTCACCGTGCTAACCCCTATTCTTACTCCCCTATTTGTGATAAGATTTCTGCTAATGATTGCTCCCTATCTTCTCAGGTTTGCCTGGAACTGCATGAGTGGGGTTGCCAGGGTGACATAAAACCAGATGCTCCTACACTCTTATAGCTGCCTCCCTACCAACCTAGAATACGAACCTTTTTCTCCCCACAATGCCCCCTAACATGCAGGAAGTAGCCAGGATTGCTTTGCTTTATCCTGACCCCTGTCTGACCCCAGGCAGCCAAAGCAAACTTCAATACCTGAAAGCATCGCCAGTCAAGCTTAGATACCTCAAAATCCAAAATTATGGGCAAACAATGGAGAGAGAAAGTTTTTCCCTCAAGTTACAGAACCCTTTGCACTACTTCAGATGATCAGTTGATTCATTCTTTTGCTTTCCAAATATTTATTGAGTGCTTACTATATTCTAGACATTCCAATGGGAATAAAGATGAAGTAATAGAAAACCTCTATCTTTGCCCCCATGGAATTGTGTTTGGTGATCTCTAGGTTCCTGCATAAGTCATTGGAGGACCATGCTTCTGTCATGAATAATTTTATGATTTTATAAAAGGTCATCTTACACTCACTTCAGCCCTCACTCAAAGGCTGAAACAATGAGTTTCATCACAAAAGGACATCATGGTCACTCTCCAATTTTGACTCCCCATGACAGAATTCCTGAGTCCCAGGAGTACTTACTATTTTCACCAAATTTAAAAAATATATGATGGACACCATTGTATTGCTGGTTTTAAAGAGTTTCTCATAATACTTCCTATCAATTTATAGCAAGTTGAAGCCTTTATTTTTCTTGTATTCTAGAAGTGTGCTTCTACATTTCACTAGTTGAATGCTAGGAGGGTAAGTCCCATTGGGATATTGATTACTGATTTCATTACATTTGTAAACAAATTTTGGCAAGTTTTTTTTTTTTTTTTGCTTTCTAATAATAAGTCATGAATAGATAAGAAAAGTTAAAAAACTGACTTGATAATGTCCCATAGATTTTGACATGTTTTATCACTATTCTCCTTTACTTTTTTTTAATAGATCAAAATTGGCATGTAATATTTTAATTTGTTAATTTAAGTCAACTTAAATATTTGAAATAATTTTAGAGTATATGAACAAGGATAATACAGAGGACCCCACCCACCATTTATTTTCTCCAGTTGTTAATAACATGCATAACCATAGTGTATTTGTCAAAGTTATGGAAAGTAACAGTAGTATATAATTATTAACTAAACTTGAGACTATTCAGATTTCAGTGGTTTTTCCACTAACGTCCATTCTTTATTCATGAATCCAGTTTAAGTCAGAACATCGCTTTTTAAAATTTTTTTATTGTTTTAAGAATGTTTCATTAGTGCATTATGGTTATGCATAATAGTGGGATTCATTTTGAAACTTTCATGAATGCATATAACACATTTTACTCCATTTCAATCTTTCATACTTTCTCTTTCCCTCCTCCCCATGGCCTGATCCCTTCACTTTACTCTGTTGGTCACCCTTATATTTATTTGTTGTTTCTTTTTTTTTTTAGTGTAAACAAATGGGATACATGTTGTTTCTCTGTTTGCACATGGCGTAAAGGCATACCATTTGTGTAATCATAAATTTACATAGGGTAATGTTGTTTGATTCATTCTGTAATTTTTTCCCTTCCACCCCAACCCTCCCACCCCTCCTTTTCCTCTAAACAGTTCTTCTTTCCTCCATTCTTGCTCCCTCCCCAACCCTAACTCTAACCCTAACACTAACACCCCCACCCCCCATTATGTGTCATCATCCACTTATTAGCGATATCATTTGTCCTTTGGTTTTTTCAGATTCGCTTATCTCACTTACCATGATATTCTCCAATTTCATCTATTTGCCTGCAAATGACATAATTTTATCATTCTTTTTGGCTGAGTAATATTCCATTGTATATAAATACCACTGTTTCTTTATCCATTCATCAATTATAGGACATCTAGGTTGGTCCCACAATCTGGCTATTGTGAATTGAGCAGTTATGAACATTCATGTGGCTGTATCTCTGTAGTATGCTGATTTAACGTCCTTTGGGTATAGGCCATGGAGTGGGATAGTTGGGTCAAATGGTGGTTCCATTCCAAGTTTTCTAAGGAGTCTCCACACTGCTTTCCAGAGTGGCTGCACTAATTTGCAGCTCCACCAGCAATGTATGAGTGTACGTTTCTCCCCACATCCTCGCCAACACCTATTGTTGCTTGTATTCTTGATAATCGCCAGGCTAATTGGGGTGAGATGGAATCTCAGGGTAGTTTTGATTTGCGTTTCTCTTATTACTAGAGATGGTGAACATTTTTCCATATGTTTGTTTATTGCTTGTAGATCTTCTGTGAAGTGTCTATTCAATTCCTTAGCCCATTTGTCGTTTGGATTATTTGCATTCCTGGTGTAGAGTATTTTGAGTTCTTTATATATTCTGGAGATTAGTGCTTTATCTGAAGTATGATTGGCAAAGATTTTCTCCCACTCTGTAGGCTCTTTCTTCACATTGCTGATAGTTTTCTTTGCTGAGAGAAATCTTTTTAGTTTGAATCTATCGCAGTTATTGATTCGTGCTTTTATTTTTTCTGCTATGGGAGTCCTGTTGAGGAAGTCTGGTCCTAAGCCGACATATTGAAGCTCTGGACCTACTTTTTCTTCTATAAGATGCAAGGTCTCTGGTCTGATTCTGAGATCCTTAACCATTTTGAGTTTAGTTTCGTGCACGGTGAGAGATATGGGTTTAGTTTCATTCTGTTGCATATGGATTTCCAATTCTCCCAGCACCATTTGTTGAAGAGGCTATCTTTTCTCCATTGCATATTTTTGGCCCCTTTGTCTAGTATGAGAAAATTGTATTTATTTGGGTTTGTGTCCGTGTCCTCTATTCTGTACCATTGATCCACCTTTCTATTTTGGTACCAATACCATGCCGTTTTTGTTACTATTGCTTTGTAGTAGAGTTGGAGATCTGGTATTGTGATACTCCCTGCTTCACTCTTTCTGCCAAGGGTTGCTTTAGCTATTATGGGTTTTTTATTCTTCCAGATGAATTTCATACTTGCTTGCTCTATTTCTGTAAGGTACATCATTGGGATTTTAATTGGAATTGCATTGAATCTGTATAGCACTTTAGGTAGTATGGCCATTTTGACAATATTAATTCTTCCTATCCAAGAACATGGGAGATCTTTCCATCTTGTAAGGTTTTCTTTAATTTCTGTCTTTAGTGTTCTGTAGTTCTCATTGTAGAGGTCTTTCACCTCTTTGTGAGATTGATTCCCAAGTATTTTATTTTTTTCGATGCTATTGTGAATGGGGTAGTTTTCCTAATTTCTCTTTCTGAAGATGCATCACTTATGTATAAAAATGCATTAGATTTATGAGCATTGATCTTATATCCTGCTACTTTACTGAACTCACTAATGAGTTCTAAAAGTTTTCTGGTGGAATTTCCTGGTTCCTCTAAGTATACCATCATATCATCAGCAAATAGGGATAGTTTGAGTTCTTCTTTTCCTATTCATATCCCTTTAATTTCTTTGGTCTGTCTAATTGCTCTGGGTAGAATTTCAAGAACGATATTGAATAGAAGTGGTGAACTAGGGCATTCCTGCCTTGTTCCAGATTTTAGGGGGAATGCTTTCAATTTTTTACCATTTAGAATGATATTAGCCATGGGCTTAGCATAGATTGCCTTTACAATGTTAAGAAATGTTCCCACTATCCCTCTTTTTTTCTAGTGTTTAGAGCATGAAGGGGTGCTGTATTTTATCAAATGCTTTTTCTGCATCTATTGAAATAATCATGTGATTCTTGACTTTAAGTCTATTGATATGGTGAATTACATTTATTGATTTCCTGATGTTGAAACAACCTTGCATCCCTGGGATGAAACCCACTTGATCATGGTGCACTATCTTTTTAATATGTTTTTCAATGTGATTTGCTAAAATTTTGTTGAGAATTTTTGGGTCGATGTTCATTAAGGATATTGGTCTGAAATTTACTTTCCTCGATGTGTCTCTTTCTGGTTTAGGTATCAGGGTGATATTGGCTTCATAGAATGAGTTTGGGAGGGTTCCCTCCTCTTCTATTTTATGGAATACTTTGAGGAGTATTGGAATGAGCTCTTCTTTAAAGGTTATGTAGAACTCGACTGAGAACCCATCTGGTCCTGGACTTTTCTTTGTTGGTAGGCTTTTGATGACTTCTTCTATTTCATTACTTGAAATTGGCCTATTTAAATTGTGTATGTCCTCCTAGTTCAGTTTATGCAATTCATATGTCTCTAGAAACCTGTTGATGTCTTCGAGGTTTTCTGTTTTGTTGGAATATAGATTTTCAAAATAGCTTCTAATTATGTTTTGTATTTCAGTCGTGTCTGTTGTGATATTTTCCTGTTCATTCTGAATTTTAGTGATTTGGGTTTTCTCTCGTCTTCTCTTTGTTAATGTGGCTAAAGGTTTATCAATTTTGTTTATTTTTTTGAAAAACCAACTATTTATTTTGTCAATTTTTTGTATTGTTTCTTTTGTTTCAATTTCATTGATTTAAGCTCTGAGTTTAACTATTTCCTGTCTTCTACTACTTTTGGTGTTGGTCTGTACTTCTTTTTCTAGGGCTTTGAACTGTAGTGTTAGGTTGTTTATTTGTTGAGTTTTACTTCTTTTATTGAATGCACTACATGAAATAAATTTTCCTCTAAGTACTGCTTTCATAGTGTCCCAGAGATTTTGATATGATGTTTCTTTGTTCTCATTTACCTCTAAGAATTTTTTAATTTCCTCCCTAATATCTTCTGTTATCCATTCATCATATAATAGTATATTGTTTAATCTCCAGGTATTGGAGTAATTTCTGTTTTTTTACTCTTTCATTTATTTCTAATTTCATTCCACTATGATCTGATAGAATACAAGGTAGTGTCTCTATCTTCTTGTGTTTGCTAACATTAGCTTTGTTGATTAATATATGGTCTATTTTAGAGAAGGATCCATGTGTTGCTGAGAAGAAAGTGTATTCACTCTTGGTTGGATGGTATATTCTATAAATATCTGTTAAGTCTAAATTATTGATTGTGTTATTGAGATCTATGGTTTCTTTGTTCAATTTTTGTTTGGAAGATCAGCTGGGCTTTTTTAATTATTATAACTTGTTAATCATTATGCTGGAAAACTCACTCCTATAAGATAATATTTGTAATATTATAATTTATAATGACATTATAAATTTAAAATAATAGGATAAAAATTCACATATTTCTAGGATAATTTCCAAGAAGTCCTGTAGCACATTAGAGATAAATACCTGTGTCCTTGTTTTGAGGTAGCAAGAGTCAGACTTCAAAATGCCTTCCTCCAATGCCTACACAGGAGTCTCCTCTTCCACTCAGATTTGGAGTTTAGGCCACCAAGGTAAATTTATATTGGACCAACAGTTTAGCTCATCTCTCAGTAGGCTGGCAATCTTGGTGATGTATCTGAAGTCTGACAGCACCTATCTTTCAATAGTCAAGAAAAATGTCCCAAGAGGAAAAGAAAAGTACTTTTCCCCTTCTCAGACAATGGTAAAGAAGCCCCATCTGGATGAAAACTTTTTGTGTGTAGCTCTCATTTTCCAACATCAAAGGCACCTGACTGCATATCACTCAGAGCAACAAATCAAAGTACCCTTCTATTGATCCTGATAAGTTATGGCGTAGCAAAACTGAAAGTGACCTAAGAAAACTAATGTTTACATCTGTCTACTGAAGCAGCTCTGATTAATGACAGCCCTATATCAATGAATATGCCTTACACTTAGTTTAAAATTGTAAATTCCTCAGTTGTTAGAAGAAACTATGGAGATTAATGTGGGACCTTTATTCCTAGAATGAAATCTAGGAAGAATACAATGGTGGGGGGTAAGAAGATAGGAAGGAAGGAAATCAGGAGGGAAGAAAGAATCCATGGCTAATAGTTTCTTCAACTGGGCATGAAGACAAATTAAAGGCCTCCTTACTGAGGGAGCCAGTTTTCTCTTCATTTTGATCATTTTTTCTCATCAATGTCTGTGGGTCTTCAACTAGTCCCCCATTATTGTCCATGTCTCCTCATATCTCACTTAAGTCATGCTTAAATATGCAGCAGGTATATTGTCATTATTAAACACAAAGCCCATCAGAGAGGTGTATGAGTCACACCTGTTTAAAGGTAACATTTTCAGCTACTGCAGATTCCAATTTAGCCACAGTTAGTCTGAGAACCTTGGATTTCAGTCACCAAGAATTCTCTCCTTTTCACCATAGAATCAAAAATGAGAACTTTTCCTGCTAACTCTGGTAAAGAAATGTCAGGGAAGCAACTGGCTGGCCTGGGTTGTGTCCCCAAGCACAGTTGTGAGGACATTGAGGAACTTGAGCTGGTTAGAATTGATTTATAGGTCCTGATCCCTGCTTCTGGTAGGTTAGTGTCATTCACAAAGCCAAGAAATGGATCATCCACATGGGAAAAGTGTTATGTTGTTAGAAAAATGAAGAAATGGTGTGGAGCTGTCCAAAGCACCAAGTATCTTCTAAACTTCTGATCAACAATTGTGTGTTCATAATAACATAAGCCAACATTTATTTGTCCTTTAATGTGTCTCAGAACACCTCTTTACCTCTATTATATTGAATTCCCATCAAACCTTGACCATATATAGAATGAACAGTACTGTCATTCTATAGGTATTATTGTAGAAGTGAAGTAGATGTTATTAAGAAAAAGGTCTCCCAGATCATTTCCTTGTTATTCATGAGTGTAAAAATGTCACTTGGGAGCAAATGTTCCTTAGTGTTGAAGGAATTGTGCTTTATGGAACAGAGGAATACGTAGTCACTGTTGTTTGATGAAAAGGAATCTGAACACTTTGTTGATCTACTGTTCCAGTTTCCTTCTGTCTTTTGTTCACTATTCTCTATGAACATTAAAAAGTGAGTCCGTTTTGTTCGCTCTATGGTTTGACTTCATTCAGGCAATACTGACATCAGCTGTGATAGACTTGCTACCTCTCAAACCTGCTTTTATGCTGTATCTTTTAGATGTGTGTATATGTTTCTCCCACTGTAAATGTTTGTCCATATCTCTTCTTAAGAATGCACAGTTTGTTACATCCCTGATGAATATCTCTTCTTCTGTCAATGCAAATTCTACAAGCAGGGGATATATTTTATTCTAATTTAAACCCAATCCTTGTGGGTGAACCTGCTGTCAGGATTCACCTAGAAATTTTAGTATGTGTACATAGGAAAATTATGTTGGACTTATTCTACTGCCTTTCCCATTCCTCCTCTTTCTGTTCCATGATTTCTTTATTTATTCATCTGTTGTTTGGCTTCTAGGTTGGTTCCATGTCTTAGCTATTGTGAATTGTGCTACTGTAAATGTTAATGAGGCCATGTCACTGTACTGTGCTTATATTAAATACTTTAGATGTATGCTGTTGTGTGATAACTGGGTCAAATAGTGGTTCCATTATTAATTTTTTTTATATTGTGAATTGAATCCAGAGCACTTAATCACTGAGTCACATTCTCAGCCCTTTTTATGTTTTATTTAGGGACAGGATCTCACTGAGTTGCTTAGGACCTCACTAAGTAGCAGAGACTGGCTTTGAACTCACAAGCGTCCTGTCTCAGACTCCCAAGCTGATTCCTAGTTTTTGAGGAATCACCATACTTATTTCCAGTGGTTTTGTACTAATTTGCAGTTTCACAATGTATGGGAATCCCCTTTTATCCAATTTTGGCCAACATTTGTTGTTACACATATTTTTGATTATTGCCATTCTGACTGGAATGAGGTGGATTCTTCATACAGTTTTAATTTGTGTTATTCCAATTGCTAAAGATGTTGAACACATTTTTAATATGTTTGTTGATTTTTCCTATTTCTTTTGAGAAGGATCTGTTAAGGTCCTTTGCCAATTTTTTGGTTAGTTTTTTTCTTTTTTTTTCTTGTTTATCTACAGAGTAATGAGGATCTTGGATTTGCTTTGCTGCCCTTCTGACATCTTCACCTTGGTAATAACTTCATCTTTTTGTGCAAAGTATATTTACAAGAGTGTAGCCAAAGAAATAATTTGTTCCTTTGATTTCTTTAAGTTAAGTATTCTCATCATACCCAAGAATTTCCATCAGAGCCAGCAGTAAAATGTTCATTCCAAAAGGTGATAAAGGGAAGGTATGGAAACTGTGGCATTGAAATTTTAGACTAAAGGAAAAAGTGGGATTGTGGGAAGAGTAAAGATCAGAAAGTTTGTCATGATAATTATAATAAACATGAGATGACGATACAATAGTTATTTTAACATAAATAGATATAAAGATATATACAATCTCAGAAAACTTCTCAGTCTATGCCAGTCACTTTTGAGAGGGTTTTGGATGTCTTGAAAATGCATTCCACCAGAAAACTTTTAGAAATAATAAGTGAATTCATTAAAGTGGCAGGTTACAAGATCAATGCTCATAAATCCAATGCATTTTTATACATAAGTGATGCATCTTCAGAAAGAGAAATTAGGAAAACTACCCCGTTCACAATAGCATCGAAAGAAATAAAATACTTGGTAATCAATCTCACAAAGAGGTGAAAGACCTCTACAATGAGAACTACAGAACACTAAAGACAGAAATTAAAGAAAACCTTACAAGATGGAAAGATCTCCCATGTTCTTGGATAGGAAGAATTAATATTGTCAAAATGGCCATACTACCTAAAGTGCTATACAGATTCAATGCAATTCCAATTAAAATCCCAATGATGTACCTTACAGAAATAGAGCAAGCAAGTATGAAATTCATCTGGAAGAATAAAAATCCCATAATTGCTAAAGCAATCCTTGGGAGAAAGAGTGAAGCAGGGGGTATCACAATACCAGATCTTCAACTCTATTACAAAGCAATAGTAAAAAAAAAAACGGCATGGTATTGGTACCAAAATAGACAAGTAGATCAATGGTACAGAATAGAGGACATGGACACAAACCCAAATAAATACAATTTTCTCATACTAGACAAAGGGGACAAAAATATGCAATGGAGAAAAGATAGCCTCTTCAACAAATGGTGCTGGTAAAATTGGAAAACCATATGCAACAGAATGAAATTAAACCCCTATCTCTCACCCTGCACAAAACTCAACTCAAAATGGATCAAGGACCTTGAAATCAGACCAGAGACCCTGCATCTTATAGAAGAAAAAGTAGGTCCAAACCTTCAACTTGTTGGCTTAGGACCAGACTTCCTCAACAGGACTCCCATAGAACAAGAAATAAAAGCAAGAGTCAACAACTGGGATAGATTCAAACTAAAAATCTTTCTCTCAGCAAAGGAAACTATCAGTAATGTGAAGAGAGAGCCTGCAGAGTGGGAGAATATCTTTGCCACTCATACTTCAGATAGAGTGCTAATTTCCAGAATCTATAAAGAACTCAAAAAAGTCTACACCAAAAATACAAATAATCCAATCAACAAATGGGTTAAGGAAATGAACATTCACTTCACAGAAGAAGATGTACAAACCCTCAACAGATATATGAAAAAATGTTCACCATCTCTAGTAATAAGAGAAATGCAAATCAAAACTACCCTAAGATTTCATCTCACCCCAATTATAATGGCGATTATCAAGAACACAAGCAACAATAGGTGTTGGCGAGGATGTGGGGAAAAAGGTACACTCATACATTGCTGGTGGGGTTGCAAATTATTGCAGGCACTCTGGAAAGCAGTATGGAGATTCTTCAGAAAGCTTGGAATGGAACCACCATTTGACCCAGCTATCCCACTCTGTGGCCTATCCCCAAAGGACTTAAAATCAGCATGCTACAGAGGTACAGCCACATCAATGTTCATTGCTGCTCAATTCACCATAGCCAGATTTTGGAACCAACCTAGATGCCCTTCAGTTGATGAATGGATAAAGAAATTGTGGCATATATGTACAATGGAATATTATTCCGCAATGAAGAATGATAAAATTATGGCATTTGTAGGCAAATGGATGAAACTGGAGAATATCATGCTAAGTGAGGTAAGACAATCTCAAAAACTAAAGGACGAATGATCTCACTGATAAGTGAATGATGACACATAATGTGGGTGGGAGGGGTCAACGTTAGGGTTAGGGTTAGGTTTAGGGTTAGGGATAAGGAGGGTGGTAAGAATGGAGGAAAGAAGGATTGTATAGAGGGAAAAGAGGGGTGGGAGGCATGGGGGGAAGGGAAAAACTAATGAATCCAACATCATTGTCCTATGTAAATTTATGATTACACAAATGTTATCCCTTGACTCCATGTACAAATAGAGAAACAACATGTATCCCATTTGTATACAATAATAAAAAAATAAAATTAAAAATAAAAATAAAGAAAATGCATTCCCACAGAATTTTTGATAATATAACTCCTCTGAAAGGAAATTTATAAAATGTAAAATGGAATCTATTATATGCTAAAGCCAATAACAAGAAAGATTTGAGATGTAGTATTTGGTTAAATTTGTATGGAGAAGAAAAAAACCAATAAATTACTAAATAAGATCAGGTTTGTTGTACTTAATAAAAAGTCTGTTCTGCATTTAACAAACAGTTCTCCCTTGTGGAAAACATAACTTTTTAATGAATATAGGAAAACTTGTACTTACTGATTGCTACTTAATCAAAAACCAGCCATAGTTATTTGGTGAGAATTCTATATTTTTAATAAAACTTTCAAGACCTTTAGCCAAGTCTCTACCATAAATAATTATGAGTTTATTTTTATTGGAGAAAAATGTAACAAATGTTGTGAAACTCAGAAATATTTAATCCTTTTTTCAAATCCTGGAAAATATCAGTGCTTTTTTTTTTACAAAGAAGCTTTACAAATGTAACAAATGCAAAAAAGCATTTCATCAGTGCTCAAAACTTATCATTCCAAGCATCCACATTCAAGGAAAGAATTGCAAATATAAACAATGTTGAAGAGCTTTAAATAAAATCACAAGCATTATTCAGTGCAAGAAAATTCATATGGGAAGAATGCCCTTCAAATTTAAGAAATCTGTTAAAGCATTTAAGGAATTCTTAATTCTTTATCACAGTAGTGATAAACCATATAGATGTGAAGATTGTGGTAAAGTTTTTAATCAAATGTCAGCACTTTCTAAACACAAGAAGATTCATTCTGGAGAAAAACCCTACAAAAGCACAGAGTGTGGGAAAACATTTATTCAATTTTCACACTTTACTCATCATCAGAGGGTTTATAATGATAAGAGACAACACCAGAGGTTTCATAGAGATGAGAGACCGCATGACTGTAAGGAGTGTGGCAAAGGCTTTAAGTACAGTACAGCTCTTACTAGACACAAGAGGATTCATAGGAATGAGAGACCATATGAATGTAAGGAATGTTGCAAAGGTTTTAAGTCTAGTACAGTCCTTATTTGACATCAGAGGATTCATAGGGATAAGAGGCCATGTGAATATAAGGAGTGTGGCAAAGGCTTTAAGTGTAGTACAGCCTGTATTCAATACCAGAGGATTCATAGGGATGAGAGACCATATGAATGTAAAGAATGTGGCAAAGGCTTTAAGGGTAGTGCATTCTTTATTAGACACCAGAGGAGTCATAGTGATGATAGACCATACAAATGTACAGAATGTGGAAGAGATTTTAAATACATCTCAGTTCTTATTCAACATAGGAAGATTCACACTGGAGAGAAGCCTATGAATAGACAGAATGTGGGAAAGCATTTATGAGAAATTCATACCTTTCCCAACACCAGAGGATTCATAGTGATGAGAGACCACATGAATGTAAGGAATGTGGCAAAGGCTTTAAGGATCCTTCAATCCTTTATAAACACCAGAGGATTCATAGTGATGTGAGACCATAGAAATGTAAGGAATGTGAAAGGGATTTTAAATATATGTCAATCCTCACTCAACACCAGAAGATTCAAACTGGAGAGAAGCCCTACACATGTAAAGAAAGTGGAAAAGCATTTAATCACATCTCAAATCTTACTCAACATCAGAGGATTCATAGGGATGAGAGACCATATGAATGTAAGGAATGTGGCAAAGGCTTTAAGTATATTACCACCCTTATTAGACACCAGAGGATTCATAGTGATCAGAGACTATATAAACCTAAGGAATGAGGCAAAGCTTTAAAACTCATCTCAACTCTTACTCAACACCAAACTATTCATACTGTAGGGAAGCCCTATAAATGTAAATAGTGTGGAAAAACATTTATCCAAATCTCACACCTATGCACTGTCAGAGAATTCATTGTGATAGACACTACAAATGTAAGGAATGTGGCAAAGACTTTAAGGATCATCCAAACCTTATTAAACATCACAAGGTTTGTAGTGATGAGAGATCATACAAATGTATAGAATGTGGCAAAGATTTTCACTTCAACACTTACTCAATGCCAGAGAATTCATATTTAGACAAGTCATATGAATGTAAACAATGAAGCAAAGCTCTTAATGAGAGTTTATCTCTTATTAAGCACCAGAGAATTTACAATGGAGAGAACCCCTAGAAAGTCACAAAGTCTCTGATTATTCTCCAATTCTTACTTGTTACCACAGGATTCATATGGAGAGAAGCCATACAAATGTAAAGAATTTCAAAAAGCTTACAATTGAACCCAACTCTTACTCAGCATTAGAGGATTCATCCTGGAGAAAGACCATACAAAGGTAGGAATGTGACAAAATCTCTAACAGTTCTTCACCCCTTATTAAATTCTAGAGAATTCCTATGAAAGATTCTATAAATATGAAGAATGTGGCAGAACATTTAGTAATTGCTCACACATTATGAAACTCCAGAGAATTCATTGAAGAGACAAACTCTAAAAATATAATTTGTCAAATCTTTATTCTAATTTCAAAGTATCTTCAACATCAGAACATTCTTGTCAGATTCTCATACATGTTATAAATGCAGAAATCCCTGGTCAAAAATACATGCTTTTGGTAACAGCAAAATAGTTTCAATTGAGAGTCAATATTCACAAATGAGAAATGTATAGCAAAAAATTTACACCACCTATCTTGATATGTATAACAATTATCAGTGAGAAATCCTATGAATATAGAGAATGTGACATTGCCTTTAACTGTTAATTAAAATGTTCTGGACATCATAAGTTTATGTGATATAAATAAAGAAATCCTCCAATATCAATGTAGTGCAGATAGTTCATTTCTGAAATGCTGCTGATTTATTATAAGTCAAAATTACTAAATATGTTCAGTCTTAAAAGTTGGAGAAACTATTATTTGCCAATCATTATAGGAGAGGAAAAGTCTCATCAATGAGCATTTTTATTTTGTATTTTTCCAGTGATTTACAATGGAATTTGAAATGTTTTATTTGTATCATGAATATATTTTATTAAATAAAAGTGAATGTTTCTCACATTTTAACAAAGTCATGTATTTAATCATATTAAAATTTGTAGTTAGCATAAAATAAAATGGTACCATTGGGTAAAGAGTGTATAGACAACTCTCAGTCATTTCAGGCAGTGTAATGATCTTCAAGTAATTTAGAGATAATTAGTCATATAAATGATATTTTCACTATTTCTCCTTGTTGTAATCATATGTAAATGAAGACAGCCAAAGACATAGAAATATGAGAGTAAATTCAGACTTCTGTCCCTTGTAAATACTTAAAAGTTTTATGATACAGTATCTTTCCATGTGCCTTCCCTGTGTCATCAACACATTCACACATTGGTTTTGATTTAAATTGACTTAAATATACAAGTGTTACAATCTCATGGTTGATTTTAGTAGTAAGAGAATCATGGAAGCATTAATAGTGTGCATGTATGTGTAAGAGGGAGAATGTGTTCACTTACTTAAAGAGAATTTCAATATTGTGCATGAGCTACAAATGTATAAAAATATCTATTTTAGGTATACTGAATTTATATTTTTCCAAAAAGTGTGATTCCTTCTTAAAATTCTCATGTCTTTTCTCTTTTCTGCTTTTTTGTTTTCATGCAATACAATATATGACTTTAACTCATTTGAAGTTGATAAAACATTGCTATGTGACCTGTTTGAGTATTCTTAAGAGTGGTTTTAATGATATTTAATGGTATTTAGTAATGAATTCAGTGCAGGAACCAGAAGTCCCACAGGTAATTTGCATGTGTCCACGGGAAAGGAGGAGAGTATATCTGGAAATCCTGTCAGAAGTCACAGAGGACCTAGTGGGGAAGTAGGGCCCATATGTCTGAATGTTACCTCAGGCTGTTCCATTGGGGCCTCAGTTTCTCCCTTATACAATTAGGCAACAGAATGAGGATGATGTTTCCAGGGTGTAGCCTCCCTCACTCCCTCCATCTCATGGGATTCTGTGGGCTCTCTGTGTATTCAGGTGGTTTGGGGCCCATGGGGTTTATGGGAAGGGGCCTGGGGTATCACCTTAGAGGACTTGTTTTCTGGGTGCAACCATTGTCCTGTCATGTTCACAGAGACTTCTCCTGGTGTTGCTGCATAGATAGACCTGCAGGTCCATAGATGGTAAGCATGTGGTGCAGCTGTGACTCATTGGAGCCTTTTCCGGATCCCAGTCTATCACACTTGCCCTCGGGCAGGGACTTCCTGGCACCTTGGCAGTGAAAGAAGCCTAGATGGAGAGGCAGATTGACCCTTGTCAGAAGCAACCTTAGGGGACTCACTACATCTGTAAATCAGGACAAAGAGAGACACCTGCCTTTCCGGCTGTTGTGAAGTTAAGTCACAACTTTGTGATTCTCTAAAAGGTAGTTTGTCATGGAAGGAGTAGGCGATCTGGGTTTGAACAGTGCTATTTAGTTTTATATATGGAAACTTAAAGCCCTTGTATTTTAAAATAGAACTAGTTTGTACAAGGCTCTGTTCTGGGCAGAAAGGGCATAGGCATGAACAACAGTCAGGAGTCCCTGCTCCCATTCTGATGGGGGCTTCTGTTCCCCTGGTCTGGCCCAAGTTCCAGGCACTAAACAGACATGGAGTGCTCACCCCTTTAGACATCCAATCTAATGTCACCATCTACAGCAATGTTTCATCTGTCCAGTTATTCTAAAACACACCCCTCATTATGTCATTTATCTGTCCCCAGTCCTTTCATACTTATAAGAGAAAGGCCTCCTTAGGAGCAGTCCCTTGCTTGCTTCTCCAGTTGTTTTTTGCCATCTCTCCTAAAGGTTTTGAGAACACCTGTCTCACCCCTACCAGAACATCACTCTCTCCTTGATGTGGGTTTTTCCCTTGTTATAATGCTCACTCCTCATTAGATGCTAGGTGGTGACAGATTATTTTCTAGAGTCTATCAGAGTATGTGCGTATTGATTCATTAGCTTGGTTACTGGATGATATAGAAATATCTTCAAAGCTGCTGTTTTACAAGCAGTCTTATTTTGTACATCTCTTAATGAAATTTATATAGAGAGTTAATTGTCCAGCTGTGGAAGGCAGTATTTCACTCACTACCCAGTGTTCATAGTCATCTTGGAGAAGATGATAAAGATAGTAGATAGATAGACCAACAATCACACAGGCAGGCAGATAGATGGATGGATATTCATACACATTTTTTCTCAAAATTTTGTTCAGAAGTGGGGTAAGTGTTTCAATTTGGTTATGACCTCTTCTAGAGCTGTTGTTCCTGGGATGCTGCAGGAATCTTTCCATTGAAAGCATTTTGTGTTCTTTGCTAGGCTTTGATTACTATAAACCTATAAATAGAGTATATGTGTGTGTAAATATATATCAGAGATGCCAGGAGTTGTTTTGCTTGTATTTTCCCATTGGATATCTGTAGAACTTGGTGAAGAATCAGTGCTTTTTGTCAAAAGCAGTCTTTATGTTCCATTGGTATGAAGAAGACTCGTGACCATTTAGCATAACTTGCCAGCAAGGGCATGCATAGAATATCATATAACATAATGGCATGACAAGATAATGAGGATAAAAGTGATTGAATATGGTTCATTTATTTATTTACTTATTATTATAGATATTTTATATACATAATCGTATGTGTAATTATATAATTTATATATTTGTAATTTTATATCTGTATATGTACACACACGTGTATGTTTATAATTTTGTCTCTGGAATTAGCATCATGGGACACAGATTCAGGTGGAGGTAAGTGCCAAAACACCAGTGACAATTGCTGGATTTTTGACTTGAGCAACCTAGGGGTTTATTGATATCCAGTACTTGATGGGGCAGAAGACCACATGAGGCAGAAAAAAGAGCACTGGTTTGGAGGAATGGTTTTCATTGTTGTTTGTGATGCTTACTAGGTCTGAAGGTGAGGAAAGAGGGCTGCAAAGATGATGGACATTTGGGAGGCAGGGGGATGTGCAAAAGATGTCCTGATACTGAAGATGACCTAGGGTGAGGGTGAAGATAGATCTGGGGACACACATGTTTATTGATGGAGACAGGGAGCAAGAACATCCAATTAGGGATATGGGACAATAATGGAAAAGGAATGACCTGGATTTCTGGAAGAGATGATCTTTAAAAGAATGGCAAGACCTCTTATCCTGAAGAACACTCAGAAGTAAACCAGCGGGTGACCAAGGAGGGACCATTAGATTTGGTGCCCTAGAATAGAAGTTGGCACAGTGAAGGCAACTGGTGAACATTTTTCTGATTACAGATGATGTGATGAGGAGAGACCCAGCCAGGAATTAATATTGGTGGGCCTGAGAAGTGGTGAGGCAGTCTTTCCAGAAAGTCCTTGTTTGTGACTTCAGAAATATCTGGTCTATTACCATGTTTGCCACCTATACACTAGAATTGAATTTTTTTTTAAATCTGGAAGCACAATCATGATTACTGGGGACTGGGAAGGGTGCTGGGGCAGATGATGGGGAGGGAGTGAAAGACAGGTCATTAGAAATGTTCACTGCTTACTATGCACTTGGAAATATCACACTCAATCCCATTGACACGTGCAATTAATATGTATTTATTAAAAACACGTAAAATTAGTCATTCTATTTGATCACTGAGAGGCATGACCTCAAAAGTGGGGGAGGGAGATTATATTCTTCTTGTTTGCTTCCTGCTTTGTGAAAATGGTCATGGCCAGTCATGTGAGGAGAACTGTATCTCAGTCTTTCCTTATTTATCATGGTATTCACAATAATGGCAAATACTGGCCACACATTTTGTAGCATGTGCCTTACGTGTTCTTTTTGTGGTATTTGGGTGTGTGAGTGTGTGTGTTTTCAGACAGGTGGTTAAATAATTTAGTGAGAGATAGGACAGAGATAAAATGCTTTCTTGTCACAGCATGACAGAGTTAAACGATGTTCACTGAAATCCTTGAGATGTTACCATCCATCGTCAATGTTGTTTTTGCCAGGCTCATCATTGGGAAGTTACTGCTTTCCCCTTCATCTGTGTAGGATAAAGGAATCAGCACTCCCTGAAAATGAGAAGAGTAACAAGTTCCACCTGCTGGTGGGGATGCTGTCCACCTGCATTTTTTGAACTCTTCTGTAAGGAATATCTGTCTGTTCCCTTTACTTATTATCTAGGGAAGTAATTATTCATGTTAGTAAACATTCATTTTTTTCTTTAGATTATATTTTATTATAAAAGCTATTTATTTTCCTACTCATATTCTTAAAGCTTTAGCTCATTGAAGATCTTGTACCTTTGTTCCTAAGTCCTTTGTCATCTGTCCATAATTGAGAGAATTTCCTCCTCCTCTTCCCCTCCTCTTCTTCTCCTTCACACCTTCTACTTCTCATCCTCTTTCTCTTCATTCTCCTCCTCCTTCTGGTTTGCTTCCTGCTTGTGAAAATGGTCATTGTCAGTCACCTGTGAGCAGAACTGTATCTGAGTCTTTTCTTATTAATGATGGTCTTCCTTCTTCTTCCTCTTCCATTTTCTCCTCTTTCTTCTACTCTTCTTCCTTTTTCTCCTTCTTAGTATTCCAGGCCCAATTTTCATTTACATTATGAGATCCTATAATCAGCCATTTTTGGAAGGAAATAGACTCCTTTTCATGGGTAGTTATTAGGGTCAGCTATGTAATTTTTCAGGTCCAAGGCTAAATGAAAAGAGAGTCCTTGCACAAATAGCAGGTAAACTGTGACATTAACATCATGCAACAGTAATCAATTTCTTTCTCTGTGTTCAAGTCATGTGTCTTGTGCACTTTGTCCTTTAGTGTCCTTTTCATTACCTAAAAACCAGTATTGTAAATTATTTCCAAGACTTTTAACATTCATCTTTATTTATGCAATGTCAATTCTAAATCCAAACTTACAAGAAAGTCATATTTTGTAGCCTGCACTCCCACATTGAGTTCATCCATACCAGAGAAATGAAAATGTTACACACAACCAACCAATGCAATTGTTTTTGTTACACCTTGAAAACCAGTAACACTTTCTCCCATTGGTTTGTTAATGACTTAAAACTGTAAAGAAAGTGACTGTAGATGGCCCTGGTTTCCCTTTCCCTTCACATCCTCAGTTGGGGAGGTGGGCTAACACAGTGAAGTACCATGAGTGACAAAGGAGAAAACAGGGGTCCTTGGTATTGGTGAGGAATTCACTGACTTCTTTCTGCATTTGAATTGAGTTCTCATTGGACCCCACAGTGTGGCCTTTCTGGCTTCAGCACCCTCCCTCTGTGTGTTTTTTCATAGACAGGACACACTCACTTTATGCCATAGCCCCTCCAATATTCCACAGTTTGTTGACCCAGTGGACTTCTGTGCTGACGAATATTAAGACTCCTTAATATGCATGAAGTGGCCAGACACAGTATACATGTAGTTAGATGTATGTGCTGTGTTCATACATGTGGTCCATTGTCTTTTTAGAATCCACTTATGAAACTTAAGCACTAAGATACAATTAATAAAATTTACAATGGCAACAGCATAGTATTCCAGCATTGACAAGGCCACTTTGAGTAGGGGTCCTGACTGTGTAGGAGGAACATTATAGGGCTAGACCTCCTTTGCCTGCTGGCTACCTCCTCCTCTTCCTCTTCTCTCTCTCGATTTCCTTCCCTCCCTCCCTTCTGTTCTTGGTAGCAAGAACAGTAAGATATTTATATTGTTAAAAAAAAGTATAAGTGCTCAATATAGTATTGTAAACTAAGAGCAACTGTGCAATATAGTATTGTAAACTAAGAGCAAATTATTTTGCAAATGCCTAGAAGTTATATATCTTAATTAAGAGAAAGTCTCTATCCATCAAAGAACAACACCCCATTTTAGCCTAACCCTGTTCCCTGGCAACCAAGTGACAGGAAACTTTTTCAGTATGTGAAAGGTGTATTTTCTCTAGTAGAGGAGGACATGCATTGAATTTCCACCTTGTTCTTCTTTTTGTACAGAGTCCTCAGGTCTGGAGATTATTGAGGCCAAGAGCACCAGCAAACTTTGTCACCCATTCCTTTATCAGATTTCTGGGGGTGTTATGGAAGTACCAGAGGAAAACTGTCCAGTCCTTAATCTGAGCCCTTGGGGCAGAGTTAACCCTCACCCTCCCCAGAAGTTTCACAGAGAGTGAATCTCTATTCTTTTGATGTCAAAACTCTAGTCCAAAATCTCAGAGCCCCCATGAATCTCCTGAGCACTGTTTCTACAACAGACAAACACTGGTCAGAATCTCAATTCATGTACTGATTGGTCTTGGAGAAAAGGACTTTGAGCAAGGCTTGCTCTCATCAGTAAAGTGAGGCTACACCAATTAAAAACTTAAATCTAAGAAAGAAAGGAAGAAGCCAGGGTACCATGACTGGAGGTGAATGATGGCTCCTGACAAATCTAGGATGTGGATAAAATATCCAAGGGAAGTGAGGTGGCAGGCAGGTAATTTATAGGCCTTGGCATAAAACAGTAGTAGGCTGACAGCACACTTTTGGTGTTGGCATGGATGAATGTGAGAGACTTGCTTTTCGCAGCAGCCACAGCAGAGGAAGGTAAATGCTAAAGTTGAAATATGGAATTAAAGAAAAATGATGTACATTTTATTTCTTTGTTTCTTTATTTATTCATTCATTTATTTATTTACCAGGGATTGAGCCCAGGGGTGCTTAACCACTGAGTCACAATCTCAGTCCTTTATAAAAAATATTTTTAGAATATATTTTGAGGAAAAAAAATTAATCACAATATCAAAGTGATCTTATATTAAATAGGCATTTTGTTCACAAAAGAAATATGTAAAGTTAGTAAGCATTTCTCTTTCACCTGAATTTGTTTTTCTTTTCTTAAATTCAAGTAGAATGGCTGTATTTTAAAAAAGTTACCATATACATTTGATTTCATTTTAATCAAATCCTTTTCCTTCTTTCTAACACTCTTCCCTCCCTTTATACCTCCCTCCCTCCCATCTAGGTGATGAGAGAGGCATCTGGGATGATGTGGCCTAATGCTAATGCTGGTGTCTGGGCAGCAGGTGTATTGTGATTCCCATCCCCTTTCCAGTTTTGCAGTATTCTGCTGTATACTTTCAATTCATTATAAGAGACTTTAACATTTTTATAAGACAATGCAATAAGTTTTCCAAAAAAATCAGCACTATTTTTGCAGAGTTTGGGGGCATTGATTGACATGACTAAGAAAGCTCCTGTCATAGTGTGGCTGCATGATTCTGAGAGACCCCCCAATTCCTTTGTGGGGACATACATGCTGTTCTTAACTAGAATGTCCTTCCCTTTTCCCTTTAATGAATTTCTATTCATCCCTCAATACCTACTTGAATGTGAAGAATTTTCAGGTATCTACACCCAACCAATCTGATCCTTTTTCTAGAGACTTTGAATCAGAGCAGTGACAAAGGGACAGCAGAAAGGTTTATTGTGTGCTCACCTAGAAGCAGTGTCCAGGGAGGATTGTGCAGGGGTTTGGGGTGCTAAGATCACCTGGCAGAGCCCATCTCTTCCTCTATTGAACTTTGCTGTCAGGTTCCCTTGACCCTCTCCCATGTCCTCTAACACATGTTTTTATTTAAAACACCCAGATCTGTTTCTGCAGGTTGTAGCCAAAGTCCCCAGCTGCTGTCCTGTCTCCCCAGCAATAAGTCAGGTTGTCAGAATGAATGATATTTACAGAGGTAATTATAAAGAGGATCTCCTCCCAAGATCCAACCTTCAGAAAGGTGGCCGATGGTCAGACACCTGTGCTACCTCATTGTGAGGTGCCTGGGACTGGCGAGGACAGCACAGATGGTTCTTGTTTGCCAGGCGCTGTGCACATCTGCATTCAAAGACTCAGAGAAGGTGCAGAAGGCTACAGAGCTAGAGAAAAGCAGAGGGCCAGGTCCTGTCCAAACATGTGCTCCTTTAATCTTGGCTGGGCTCCTCCACATGCAGGGCAGGGACCTTGCTCTCTTGGTCATCAGTCTTTCTGCTTCCATGATAGTCTTGACAAACAGATGATGCTCAAAACATGCTTGGTGGCATGCTAAAAATTATTATCATCATCTGCACTGTGTAAACGGAGTTGATTCAGAGGTGAGCAGAGTGGTCCAAAGTCATCTACTTTTTATGTGGGGAGTTGATGCTAACAGACCCCAAGACCAATTGTCCCTCAGCCTGAGTGGTGTCCAGGACCACAGGTTCCACAAGACCCATTCCATTCATTTCCAACAAAGTTCTCAAATTTAGTGCATCCACAAGGGGACTGAGGGAGTGGCAGGTGTCCCCATGAACTTGACTGAAGAACCAGGCTGAAGGAGAAGAGCAGATCTATTTGGGATTTCACTGGATGTCAGTGGAATTGGGCCAACCAGGTCAAAAAAGTTTCCAGAACCAGAAGGGAAAGCATGCAATTCCAGTATGTTAAACTTTCCATATGAGGAGGAGGTAGGTAGGCAGAAAGTAGTGGAACAAGTTGGTGGAGTTGGCATGGTGCTGTAGAGGTGTGCAAAGTGGAGTCCAAATGTTGGGCAGAGACTGAGAAGTTGAGAGGGTTCAAGTAGAGCAGAAGTGTGGGGCCAAGCGATTCCCATGGTGCCCACTGGGGTCAAGTGGAACATGGGGAATGGAAGGAGCAGGGGTGGAGCTGAGTGGGGATGGAAAAGCTGGAGGGGTGGGGCCAGATGAAGCATGTGGGAGGAACACCCTGCTCAGGACTCCTCATGTGTTCTTGCAGGGAACAAGAGCTCAGCTGGTGACTAGAGGGCTTGGTGGCTGCAAACTGAAGAGGTGAAGGGACCATGGAGAGGGATCTATGCCCTGGAAATCTTGTCAGAGGTCACTGTGGACCGCTCCAGGAAGGAAGGTCCTTGGCCTCCCCTATGGGAGATGTGACCTCAGAATCTGTTCCTGCTGGGACCTTAGTTTCCCAACTTATACAAGGAGGCAATGGAGGGAGTCTGCAGATGCCAAGGCACAACCCTCCTTAATCCTTCTCTCTCACTGGATGATGTGGACTTCAGTGTATTCAGGGTGGTTGGAATCTGTGGGCTTTCTGGGAGGTGTCCTGGGGAATGTGACTTTAGAGACCTTGTTTTTGTGAGTGACCACTGTCCCAGAGTTGTTCAGAGATTTATGGTGCCTGCTGTGTGACCTGGAGGTCCAGAGAGGTTAAGAGGGTGGTGCAGCTGTCACTCTCTGGAACCTGGTCTGAACTGCAAAGTCCCATGTCACTCACATGCAGTATTTTCCTAGTGCCTGGGCAAAGAAGGAAGCATACATTATAGAGGTGGCTTTGAACTATGCCAGGGGCTACCTTGGGGGACACACTGCATCTGTAAAACAGGACATGGATGTGACATCTACCTCTCAGGCTGGTGTGAGGCCAAGTCTCAGCTTTGTGTTTCTCTAAAAGAGAGTATTGCATGAATGGAGCAGGAAGTCTGGGTTTTGATAGGGTAATCATTTAATTTTATACATGGAAATATGTCCCCCTTATATTTTAAAATGTATTATGTGCCACACTCTGTTCTAAGCAGAAAGGACAGAGACATAAACTAGCCAGCCAGGAATCCCTACCTCCATTCTTGTCGGTGCTGGTGTTTCACTGGTCTGGTCCAAGAATTCAGGTACTAAACAGACATGGAGTCCTGACACCTTTAGGCATCTGATCTAATGCTACCATCTGTGGTGATGTTTCACCTGCTTAATTATTCTAATACTCACCCCTCATCCTGTCACTTAGCTGCCCCCAATGCTCTCCCACCTGTGAGATAAAACCCTCCTTCAGGAACTCTCCCTCACCTAGTTCTACTGTTGTACCTCCCCATCCCTCCCCAAGGCTTCATGAACACTCTCACCCCTACCAGTTCATACCTCTCTGCTTGATGTGTGTGTGTTTTTGATTCTTAGAAGTGCTGAACTCCTGGTTAGGCACCAGATAGTGCCAGAACTGTACTTAAGACTTTGTCTAGAGTCCACCATAGTTTCTCCCAACTTATTGGCTGGCTTGGTTACTGGAAGTTTTAGAAAGCCCTTCGGTACTTGTCTATAAGCAACCTGTATTTTCCTTGTAAAACTTTTTTGTAGGGGGTACCAGGATTGAACTGAGGGACACTCAACCAATGAGCCACATCCCTTGCCATATTTTATAAAGAGACAGGGTCTCACTGAGTTGCTTAGCATCTCACCATTGCTGAGGCTGACTTTGAATTTGCCATCCTCTTTCCTCTGCATCCTGAACTGCTGGGATTATAGGCATGTGCCACCATGCCTGGTCTCTTTGAAACTCTTAATGAATTTTATGTATGGCATTAATTCTCCAACTATGAAAAGGAGTATTATAACACTCACTACCCAAAGTGTTCATTGTCCTAGTGGTGGAGAAAATGGAGACACACACACACACGCACACACACACACAGAGAGAGAGAGAGAGAGAGAGAGAGAGAGAGAGATACATATATACACAGAAAAAAAATATATATATATATTTATGAATATAGGAATATGTATTCTCAGAATATTATTAAGAAGTGGTGTAAGGGTCTGAGTTCATTAGTCATGGCCCCTTCCTACAGCTGTTGTTCTTGGGATACTTCAGGAACCTGTTAGTGTTGGAGGCATTTTGTGTTCTTTGCTGGGCTCTGATTATTATAAGCCCACACCCCATTGGGTATCTGAAGGTTTTAGTGAAGCATCCATGTTTTTTAGCAAAAGCAGCTTTAATTCCCAGTGGTATAAGGAGGAATTTTTGCCATTTAGCAGAACTTGCCCCATGTGCATATGTATCAATAGAATACCTAATATAAAACATGATGGCATGACTAGGTAAAAAGAAAAGGAAAGTGGTCAATTCTGATTTATTTTTAATTATTTTGTATTTTATACATATCATGCATTTATAATTTTGTTTATATATACACAAATATGTATTTATAATTTTGTCTCTAGAATAAGCAGGAAATGGTGATGGATTCCTATACAGGTGAGGGCCAAAAGATCAATGGCAATTGCTAAGTTTTTGGCTTGGACACCTAGGGGATACTGAAACCCAATATTGGATGTGGCAGAATAGCCACATGGGGAAGGAAAAGAGCATTTGTTTGAAAGAATGCCTTTGTGTTGGTGCTTGTAAAGTACATATCTCCATATCTATCGGGGTAGATCTGAAGGTGAGAGGAGAGGGCAGGAAAGAGGATGGATGTTTGGGAGGCAGAATAATGTGGAAAATATTTACTGCCATGAGTCTGTGGGCAAACTACAGTGAGGGTGACAGCAGAGAAGCACAGGGAGTCTTGCTCTGAGCTGGAGACCTGCCTATATTTAACAAAGGAGAAAACAGAATTCTATGGAGACAGAGCAGGGTACCCAGTTAGGGAAATGGGAATCCAGGGAAATGGAATGGCATGGATTTCTGGGAAGAGATGATTTTTGAAACAGGAAGGTCCTCTTGTCCTGAAGGCCACTCAGAAGTGACCTAGAGGATGACCAAGGAGGGACCATTAGATATGGTGTCACTGATGTTTCTGATGCTCTCCGTGAAACCACTGTCTTCAGACGGTGGGAGTTGAAGACACCTAGATGATGTGTGGAAGAATAGAAGTTGGCACAGTGAAGGCAACAGCTGGGATCATTTTTCTGATTGTGAACAATGAGGTGAAGGGACTAATTAGTCAGGCACTAATATTGGTGGTCTCTGAGAGGTGGGGAGAGACCATTCCAGAAAGTGCATTTTCCTCTTGTTTGTGGCTGCAGAAATCTCTCTTCTATTACTCTTATTTTCAGCTCTACACTAGAGTTTATTTTTTTTAAGTCTGGAATTATAATACTGATTTCTGGGGACTGGAAATGGTGCTGGTGCAGGGTGTGGGATGAGAATGGAAGATGGGTAATTAGATAGGGTCGCTGGCTCTGGAAATATCACACTTGATCCCATTAATACGTGCAGTAAATATGTGTTAATTTGAAAAACACATAGAGCTAATCATTCTCTTTGACCACTAAGGAGTAGGCCCTCAACACTTGAGGAGGAAGTTGATATCCTTATATTTTATTTCTTGCTTGTGAAAATGTTCATTGTCAGTCACCTGTAAAAAGAACTGTACCTTAGTCTTTTCTTATGCATCATGTTCTTCACAATAGTGGCAAATACTGGCCACATTTTGTAGAATGTATCTAACACAATGTTTGGTGTCATGTGTATGTTGAGACTGGAGGTTACATAATTTTGAAATAAACATGACAGAGGTAAAGTGCCTTATTGTCACAACATCGTGAGGTGAACTGATGGTCTCAAAACCTTAAGGGATAAAATCCATCTATGGTCCAGGTAATTTTTGCTAGGTTCAAGCTTTGGGAAGTTCTTCCTTTTCCAGCACTATTCTTTGTGATCAAGTCACTGAATCTACCCATTCTGAAAAGAAGAGGGGTAGTAAGCACCATTTGCAGGAGGGGATATTGTCCATCTGCATTGTTTTCAACTCTTCTGTTAGAAAGTTTTGTCTGTTCCCTTTATATATTATCTCCATAGTCATTTATGTCAGTATAAACATATATACATTTGTTGCTTTCAGTTTTATTTCACTATTCAAGTCTTTTGTTTTACTGCTCATATTCTTCCAGCTTTCCCTCTTTGAAGATCTTTTACCTTACAAGCAAGTCATATTCTATACCCTGCATATCAACGTTGAGTTCATTCTTACCTGAGCAGTGAAAATATTACACAACAACAACTCAAGTTTTTTCACTACACCTGGGCATTTTACATTTTCTCAGATTTGTTTGTTAATAAGTTAGACCTGAAAGGAAAGTGACTGTAGATGGCCCTGGTTTTCCTTTTCCTTCACATCCGTAACTGAAGAGGTGTGATAACACAGTGACAAAAGACAAGACAGGTATCCTTAGTCTTGGCGAAGGACACACTGCCTTCTTTCTGCATTTGGATCTAGTACTGGTTTATAACCAAAGTGTGGCTTCCCTGGGCTTCAGCACCCTCCTTCTGTGTACTTATTTGTAGATAGAAAATAGGTACCTTTTACCTGACTCCCTCTCAGCTCCAATATTTCCTGACACAGTGTCCTTCTGGTAAAGATGGGAATCAAAACTCCTCAATGTGCATGAGGTGGTCGGATGCAGTATACATGCAGGTTGCATGTACGTGCTGTGTTCATACATGTATCCATTCTCTCCTTGGAATTCATTAGAAAACATAAGTACTAAGATGCAATCAATACATTTATCTGTTGAAGGGTACCTACTTTGATTAAATAGCTTATCTATTGTGAATTGAGCTGCTATGAACACTGATGTGACTGCATCACTGTAGTATGCTGATTTTAAGTCCTGTGGGTATAAACTGAGGAGAGGGATAGCTGGGTCAAATGGAGGTTCCATCCCAAGATTTCTGAGGAATCTCCACACTGCTTTCCAGGGTGGTTGCACGAATTTGCAACCCCACCAGAAAATTGGATGAGTGTGTCTTTTCCCCCCTCCTCGCCAACATTTATTGTTGCTCATATTCCTGTTAATTGTGTTTGACTGGAGTGAGATGGAATCTTGATGTAGTTTTGATTTACATTTCTCTAATTGCTAAAGATGCTAAAAATTTTTTCATGCATTTGCTCCTCAATTATATTTCTTCTTTTGTGAAGTGTCTTTATTTTCTTAACCCATTTATTGATTGGGTTATTTGGTTTTTGGCGTTTAGATTTTTTAGTTCTTTATATATTCTGGAAGTTAATGGTCAATTTGAAGTGTGTGTGGTAAAGATTTTCATCCATTCTCTAAGCTCTCTCTCCATGCTCTTCTTTCTGTTGCTGTGAAGAAGCATTTGTTCGATTATATCCCATTTACTGATTTATGATTTTACTTCTTGTGCTTTGAGAGTCTTGCTAATTAAGTCAGTTCCTAAGTCAACATTGTGGAGATTGGGTCTAATTTTCCTACCATTAGATGCAGACTCTCTGTTCTAGTACCTAGATACATTTTTCCAGTTTGCTCAGCACCATTTGTTAAAGAGGCTATCTTTTCTACATTGTATCTTCTTGGCATTTTCTATAGTATAAGATAATTGTATTTATATGGGCTTGTCTCTATGTGTTCTGTTCTGAACCATTGGTCTATTTGTCTAATGTGGTGTCAACACCATACCATTTTTGCTACTGTGACTCTGTAGTATATTTTAAGTTCTGGTACAGTGATGACTTCTGTTTTACTTCCCTTGCTAAGAATTGCTTCAGCTATTCTGGTTCTCTTATTTTTCCAAATGAATTCCATGATTGTTTTTCTGTTTCAATAAAGAATGTCATCAGGATTTTACTAGGGATTGCATTAAATCTGTGTAATGTTTTTGTAGTATGTCCATTTTGACGATGTTAATTCTGCCTGTCCAAGCACATGAGAGATCTTTCCATCTTCTAATGTTTTGTTTCAATTTCTTTCTTTACTGTTCTGTAGTTCTCATTATAGAGGTCTTTCACCTGTTTTGCTAGGTTAACTCCCAAATATTTCATTTTTTTAGGCTTTCATGACTAGAATATCTTTCCCAGTTTCTCTTTCAGTGGATTCATCACTTATATATAGGAATGCATTTGAATTATGTGTGCTAATTTTATATCCTGCTACTTTACTGAATTTATTTATTAGTTCTGGAAGTTTTCTGGTGAAATTTTTTATATCTTCTAAATACAGAATCATGTCAATGACAAATAGTGATAGCTTGAGTTGTTTCCCTCTGCCACACACTTCCACTGTGATGTTCAGGCTCACCTCAATCCCTGAGGAATGGAGCCAGCCTTCTATGGAATAAGACCTCTGAAACCATCAGCCCTTAAAGAAACTATTCTTCCTCTACAATTTTATGGTTAGATCTTTAGTCACAGCAGCAAAATAAGTGACTAAAACTATCATATATATCAAAGTGCTTTGCAAATTCTGAATTTATGACATAAAATTTATAGTCTACTAAGTAATTATTACTATGGAGATAGCAACAAAATTACATATACTTTTTCTGAAAAATGTTGGTGCTTGTGCTTTTTCTCTTGAGAAATATATTGTAAGCAACATACACATATTTTTCCTCTTGTACACATAAACATTGAGTTTGGGCAGACATGATCATGCACACCTGTAATCCCACCTACACAGGAGACTAATGCAGGAGAATTAAAGTTTGACATCAGCCTTCACAATTTAGTGAGACCCAGTGTCAGAATAAAAAGCAACAAAATAAGGAGAGCTGTCACTGTCAGTGATAAATGAATTTTCCCTGAGTTCAATACCTAGTACAAAATAACATAAGCAAAAGCCCACTGAATTTGAATTTTTTTACTCATATCACAGTGGGCAGTTTCTCATGCATACTGTATCAGTACAATGAGGTACAGGGATGACCTGAGCTCCGTGACTTCCTGGTAAAACTAGGCTTGAGACTACAAAAGGAGTTCTAGAAAGGTCCATGTGTACTGATGCATGTAGAGACAGATTGTTAAGAGATAGATTTGAATTGTAGGTAATCACTCCTGAGAAAGAAGACCGGGGAAGGAGAAGAAAGCAGATGTAACTGGTTTTCAGGTGTGTTCCAGGCCTGGGGCTGCATTTACCTTCCAAAATATCATGTAGTTTAAATTTGTAAACTTCCTTCCCTACTATTTATTTTTTTTAGGTAACATGTCTTAAACTACTTTATTTCCTTTACAGAAGTTAATTTGTAGCCCTTTATAATAGGAGCATCTCCTCAATGTGCACACTTCAGTATTATTCATGTGATGGATTTATGACCTGCAGTGTTGAACATATTTCTTTTTGATATTTGAAAGTTTTAGCACCATAGATTTGCATTTCCTATTGTAGAATCATTAGATATTGCTAAGGAAGTAAACCATATGTAGCGTTGTTTACATTGCATCTGGATGCTCCATCAATTTCAAGAATTAACAAAGTGCACATTAAAAGAGGATTCCATTCATTGCTTTTGGTCTTCCCTGCCTAGAAGAGTCAGGATGGAACTACCTCATTTGGGAAATTAGTCCAAATTTGGAGCATTGAATCATGGTTCATATCAGACCAGGCATGGGCTCTGAAATTTCTGGAAATCCCTATCCATTCACTCCTGAGCTTCTTTCTCAAGGAAACCACCCCAACCTGCCACAACTGCCCAGTCTCAATGAAGATTTCCATAGATTTCCCAAAGATTCCAATAATTTCCAAAGATTTCTCAACCAGAAAGTCAACCTGTAGCTCTGTGCATGTCTGAAGACTTTGAGGGATGGAGATGAACCAGCTTACCTCAGAAACTAGGTGGGTCCTGTTTGTCATGCTGTCCTGAACAAAACTGGGCTAACCTGTCCACACTCTCCCTAACTGCCCAGCATGTGCTTAATGGACTGTGTCAATCCCACATGGGTGACAGATTAGGCATGTCCTTTTCTTTGTGCTTCCACTGGCTTAGGCATGATGAAGTTTGGACTGCTGTCCCTTGTGTGGGCATTGCATTCTGTCATGGCCATAGGAGTTTCTTGCCCTCCAGGCGTGTCCTGCCACCTGGGCCTCTAGTTCCTCTGAACTTCCCAGCATCCTGCTCCAAGCCCTCACTTGGTGCCACAACCTCTTTCCTCTGTCCATCTGCCTTGGAGGAGCTCTGGCCAAGTGTGACATGGGAAGATTTCCAACACTGCCACTGGGTTCAACCCATCACTTCCTTTACTATGACAAGCATGATGTGCACCATATTAACCTTGGGAATCAGCCTGAGAGAATTGGGAGAAAAAGTTGACTTAGGGAGCAAGGAACAGATTCCAGCTGGAAACCCATGTTCTGAGTGTCCATCTTTCTTCATCTTTCCCATCAATGTCTGTAGACTTGACCCTTACATCTCCCCTAGGGACAAAATTCTTTGAGCCCAATTCAGTGATCTTCCCCTTAGTTTTACGTGCTTATAATGGATGATGACATTAATCTTGAATCTTTTGGCATCCTTTCCATTAAACCAGAATTGCTTTCTCATAGTTCATATTAGAAAGATGGTCATTATACTAAAGAAAACCAGGAAAAGAAGAGACTCATGCTCTAGAGTATTAAAGTGTCTATTCAACTACACTTTAGCACTTCTATAGCATGGAACACATGCAATGATAAAATATCAAGTAAAACTTTTAAAAAAAGAAGATTGACATTTTGCTCTACTTTTTATTTTATTTTGCTTCATTGTGGCCACCCATATCAAAATCATGATGCTGTCCTTTTACATGCATTGATACTTTACATAAAATCTATCTGCCAGATTCTTCCCAATAATGATAATGTATTTCTCTTTATTAAGTATCTCTTTAGAATTTTTTTAAATATTCTGTGTAAACCATCTTGTTTTATACAGAATTTTTTTTTTTAAATTTCTCTTTATGTGTGACTTGCTTTGGAGAAAAAAACTCTCACATTTGTTTATTAGACATTGGCTTTGTAATTGGAGGCTTGAAGGAAACCATAGCTTTGTATGTCTTCATTTTATTCCACCTCAAGTTCAAAGACATACACATTCTAATCTCCTTGCATTTTCAATAGAAGAAACAGTTAAAAAAAGCCTATTTCTCAGTACATTAATATTCAAAAATGTAGTTCATAAATTATAAGTGAAAAATATCAAAAAGAATAAAAGACTCAGAAATTTTAACTCTTTATATTCTGTTCTTCAATGTTATATCTCAGTAATGTCATAAAAAAACAGAGCATCAATCCCAAGTTGAATTATAATTTTAAAAAAGTGAATGCTTTTACTTTCATTTACATTAAAGGTTGTCTGTGGTTTTAGTGCATTAAAAAGTTGCTCTTTTTGCATATGACCTAAAATGAAAATGTAATTAATTTGATTTTATTGCACTCTTAATATGTTTGCATTACTTTTCTCAGTTATAATAACTATCAATAATTGCTCTGAAAATTCTTTAATTTGACTTTATTTTGATATTTATGTACCTTTTTATGAATTGTAGACCAAGTGGACTTGCAAAAACCCAGGAAAACATTCATTGGATGTTTGACAACATGTCCTCAAAGATTACAAAAAAGAAAAGAAAAGTATTACCACTGTCAATAGATTATTTTGGGTGTTTGCATTAAGATATGAGAAACTCTTTGAGTGATAGGTATATATTTGAAACGATCAAAAAGGATTCTTGTTGCTATTTGCTATTGTAGCAAAATGCACAAACTGATTAAAATATTTGAATTCAGATTCATTAATGAACTCTTCTTTAGTGTTCTACCTCACTGTTTTTCTTGGACCAGTGCCACTGGCATTAATAGAGAGCTTGCTACATACTCAGAAACCCAGATCCTATCACAGGACTGTTGACTTCATCTATGCATTAGCAACACATCCAATCCTTGTCTGTGCTCATTACAATTTGGGAAGCAATCATCTAACTCAGTATAAGTGTCTCATCTGAGAAATATACAAAATTCATTTAATAAATTAAAAATGTAGTGCTCAAATATAATCTTATGTTTATTTTAATTTTGCATTTTATTTCACAAATGTGTAGAATATACACATATTTTGAACTTATGTCTTCCTCTTTCCTCAGAGTTACATAATACATTAGACAAGCATGCTTTGTTATAAAGTATCATACTGAATCATTGAGGTTCCTCATCTTTGTCAGAACCAGTTCTCTTAATTCTCATTGGGTCAATTTAAAATCTCTGTGAATGATCATGTGGTCAAAGTGTCATTTATACACATATTCTTATTTCAGGAACCATTGACATTCATGGATGTGGCCATTGATTTCTCTCAAGAGGAATGGGAATGCCTGGACCCTGCTCAGCAGAAATTATACAGAGATGTGATGTTGGAGAACTACAGAAACCTGGTCTTTCTGGGTGAGTGAGGTACCCTTCAGAATCTTGATTCACTCTCAGTACTGAATGTCCTTCCTTTGTAGAGTATCTCTTGGTAGGTTCCACTGTGCATGAATGAGTTTCAGATGCTTACTTTCCTGGGAATATATTGGGAAATTGTTTATATAGACAGGAAAATATTAATTATATTTCTTTTTATGTTTAACCTCATTCTTTCTCGATATGATGTGCACCCCTCACTTCAGATTTGTCAACAAAATTCAACAGAATCATATATTGTGACCTACCCCTTAAATGTATTTCCTTATCTTTGATTCATTCTCTTTACTGTTGATAATTGGACATTGTGCTCAGTATTAGAAGAGTGAAATGTTTTTTATATATTCTAATGGGTCTGTCAGGAAACAATATTTGGGGAAACAATTTTCCAGAATCTGGTCTTACTCTAATGAACACAGTAGTAGGACATAAACATCAGTAATTACATGGAGGATTCCCAACAGTCATTCCACTTACCAGTAAACAATCCTCACTGTCTACAAGTCATTCCTAGTTACATTTATGGACCAAAGGAAAGATCCATGGTATCTAAAGAGACAGGAGACACTAGTTGTTTTAACGAGTTTTTTTTTTTTTTTTCTGCTGTGACCAAAAGATCTGACAAGATCATTTTAAGGAAGAAAAGTTTATTTGTGGTTCATGGTTTCAAAGGTCCTTGTCTATAAATAGCCAGCTCCATTTCTTGGGGCTTGACAGGAGGTTGAACATTATGCTAAAAGGGTTTGGTGGAGGAGGTGTGTGTGTAACGTGGTATTAATATTTTAATATTATTAAGTTCTGTTCTACATTGTTTCTCAAACTAGAAGCTATAGATTCTTGTGACCCTTCGACATAAAAGTTCTCTATAACACAAGCATGATCACATGATCAGAAAACTGAGAGGTACAGACTCCAGAGACCAGGTACAGATATGCCCTTGAGGTGTGCCTCCAATGACCCACCTCCTCCATCCAAACCTACCAGACCACAGCTACCTACAGCTCAGTTAATTTTATCCAAGGACCAGTTCTCTGATTGGGTAAATGCTCTCATAACCCAATCACTTCACCCCAAACCTTTTCACATCATCTCACACATGGGCTTTTGGGGATACTTTACCTCCAAAATACAAGAACAGCCATATATACAGGTAGGTAGATATGAATAAAACCAAAGATTACTGAAGATAGGTCCCAAAGTGAAGGAGGAAACCCCACACTTAAATATGCTAATCGAGAAGCTCTAATCCAACAGAAATGAATTTTCAGAAACCTAGTTTTATCTGTCTCACAGTCATAAAAGGGCATACACTTCTGTATGCTTATCATAATTTCAAATCCTTTTAGGGTTCTTCTTCCCCTTAGTGATCCCTGAGTATATTCAAAGTACTCCCGTTTGTCTATTAGGATCTGCATCAGCTGACATCACTTTAATCATTTTGAAGGCCACTAGAATACCTGTTTACATTTGTGACTTCTCTAGGTTAAATCATTGCAATATATTAGTATCCTGAAACAGTTTCTCTAATATTATTTAAATATTTATTCATTTAAATTTTCTCCTCAGGGCTCTTTATTGATCTGGGTTTTCTGTTAATATTCTCTGCCATGTAATGAATGTTCCTTACAATTCCAGTTCTTTGTGAGTGCATAGTTATGACTGAAAATTATTATTGTAAACAGGATTTTTCTAATAATATGGTTATTGATGATTTTTTGGATTGAATTTTCTATCATTCTCATGCCCATGTGTGTTTCATTGTTTAGAATATCTTCCCTTTTGAGACATAGATGGGTTTCCTCCCATGTGTTTTATTCATAAACACATGAATAATGTGTTTATTTTTATAATGTATACATTATGATTGAAAGTAAACTGCCTTTACTTCACATTTTTGAACAATGTAAGTTGAAATATGCATGAACTCTGTGCCTGTTCCCTTAGAATTACATGTTTTACATGGTTTTATAAATATTGCTCCTGTTTTGTTTATGATTGCATATTGTGTCTTGTTTCTTTTCTCTGTCTAGGTATTTGTAGAATTTATCTAATTAAAATATGTGGATATATGTACATATACTGAGGTTTGTACCCAGGGGTGCTCTAATCCTTAGTTACATCTGTAACCCCAGTTTATTTTTATTTTGAAATAGATTCTTGCTAAGGTGTTCAAACTGGCTTCAAATTTGCAATTCTTCCTCTGCCTTTTTCCCAGTCAGAATTACTAGCATGCCTATCATCTGTTTATTGATAAAACTCTTCCTTTGTCCAAAATAAAGATTTTAGCATTTTAAAGTAGGACTTTCAAATATTTTTACTTTTCTGTTTATCTTTTATGTATTTTGAAAATTTAAATGCAATAAAACCACATAAAATTAAACCTACTGTTTCAATATTTCTAGTACTGTTTATTAGTTTTAATTCAAGTTGTTTTGCAACATCTTTCTTAGAAATTTACATCTTCTAAAACAAAGTTGGATTTTCTCAAAAATCAAGTGCTCCTTTGTTTCCCATCACAAACACCATTCCTTCTGTGCAAAGGGTTTGATTTCTTTAGATCTCTCATATCAGTAGAATCACACAAGACTTGGCTTTTGATGAATCGTTATTTCAGTAAGCATAATGTCTTTAAGATGAACCTTTATGATAGATGGTACGCAGTTTCTCATCTATGTAATGTTGAAAAACATTTTATAGTATTTTTTTTCCAAATTGCCCTCATTCACGCATATGAAAGGACATTTATTTTTTGCTACCCCTGTTGGCCCTCTTGAATTATTTAATAATTGCAAGTATGTAACTGTGCTTTAAATCACACATATAAGTGAGGATTTACTCTGTTGTGTTCCATATGGCTACTTTTCTGAGTCCATTTCCATATTAATCTATGGAAAACTGTAGCTTTTATTCCCTGTTAAATCAGAAAGCATTATTCAAATTTGTTTCTGTTTTGAATAATTTTGAATCATTTATAAGCTCTTGTAATTGCACAGAATTTTAAACACAGTTTTTCTGTGTTTGAAAAAAAATAATATTGGAATTTTGATAGCTTATACCAGGACTCTCTAGATCATTTGGGTAGTATAGACAATATCTAATTTTATCTTTCATTTCTTGAATGAGCCCATGTTTAAGAGTGCAGCATTGCCACACATTTTTGGAGTTTTAAATGTCACTTCCCATTTTTTATTATTATTATTTTTATTTAGATTTTATTTTTTTACAGACTGCAATTTCCTTCATTGTACACAAATGGGGTACATAATTTCATTTCTATGGTTGTACACAATGTAGATTCATACCATTCGTGTAATCATACATGTGCATAGGTAATGATGTTTGTCTCTTTCCACCATTTATCATACCCCCTCCCTCTCATTTCCTTCTACATATTCTAAAGTTCCCCCATTATGCTCTCATTCCCCACTTCCCACACCCACTAGATATCATTCTCCACTTATGAGGAAAACATTCAGCCTTTGGTTTTTTGGGCTTGGCTTATTTCACTTAGCATGATATTCTGCAATTCCATCCATTTATTTGCAAATGCCATAATATTATTCTTCTGTATGGCTGAATAGTATTCCATTGTGTATATATATGAGTTTCTTTATCCATTCATCAGTTGAAGGGCATCTGAATTGGTTCCACAATCAAGCTATTGTGAACTGAGCTGCTTTAACATTGATGTGGCTGTGTTACTGTAATTTACTGAGCCCACCCCCACATCAATTCCCTTTTTGATTTCTAATTTCCTTATTATGTGTATAAAGTCATTTAAATATTGTCATTTTTTAAGGTATTTTCTGCTTTTAAGCTGTTCAATCCAGAATGCTTCATGAGTTATTGAGAAGGTTGGGTCTATAAGTCTAGTTGATTTATACTACTTCCTGAAGTCTTCTAGTCTCTTTTTAACATTCTGCCTGGTTTTATTTTCTGTTTCAGTCATTGGGGATTGGTGTCTCCAAATATTACTGTGTCACTATTTCTTTCAATTCTTTCAAGGTGGCCTCTCTATATTTGGAAGTATGATATGAGTTAAACATGTATTTACTAGTATTTTAAGGTTTTAGAGAGTGGTGTCTTCTATCTTTTATAATACTCTAGTTTGTCTCTTTTCAAAATATTTTTACTTAGAAAACCTTTTATTTCACATAACTTTTTGCTTAATTGTTTTCACATACTTATTGTCATCTCTGATTTCTTTTTATCATCTTTGCATGTAATATACTTAAGAGAAGTAATAATAGTTGGTACTTTTTCAGGAACTATTATAGCTGTACCAGAGGAGGAGCCATCTGTAAAGATTGTTTTTGCTGCTGGGATAGGTTGAGTCTTAACAACCTGAGGGAAAATAACAGGATGTCTTTTGAAGAAGCTGACAATAGGTAAACTTGGCAATTGATTATCTAATGTGGCCATGGTTGAACGATATACAACTGCCCAATCTTCATTATTGTTAACTAGTATTTCAATCTGTTTTGCCATATATGGGACAGTAACTGTCTGAGGATGAACTACAAAAACTCGAAGGGCCATCTTAAGTCCTATTGCAACTAGATTTGCCACCATCACAGGATACAGGGAAACAATATTTTTGGGGGACAACAAACAAAGGCTTGAGTTGACCAGTGGTGATTCCCAAATGTGGCCTTATCCTATTTATATCACCTAATAATTTTTGGAAATCATTTAGAGTCTTAAACTTTTCCATGGCTATTTGAATTTTTTGTGGCCTAACACAGGTATCTAATATTTGATGTCCTAGAAAGGTAATACGGCTGCGGGTTTGCACATTCTCTGGGGTCACATGTAATCCCCATTTTTGTAGGGTTTTCATAATATTGTCAAATACCCTTAATAAAGTCTCCTGTTCCCTATGAGCCAAAAGAATATCATCCATATAATGGAGACAATAAAGTTCTTTACAATTTTGTCTAATCTGTGATATAGCCTAGCCAACATATATTTGACACATAGTGGGACTATTTGCCATTCCCTGAGGAAGGACCACCCATTGGTATCTAGTATTAGGCCCTTCATTATTTAAAGAAGGAATGGAAAATGCAAATCAAGGGCTGTCCTCAGGATGAACTGGAATGGAAAAGAAACAATCTTTTATGTCTATAGAGATGATATGATAATGTTTTGGAATAGCAGCTAATGAGGGGAGACCCAGTTGCACTGGGCCCATAATCTGCATACTGGAATTTATGGCTCTCAGATCTTGTAAGAGTTGCCATTTCCCAGACTTCTTTTTATGACAAAAATGGGTGTATTCCAAGGGGAAGTGGAAGGAATGATATGGTTTTCCTTTAATTATTGACTAACTATTTCCTGGGCCACCTCTATTTTTTCTTTAGAAAGGGGCCTCTGGGGGACCCAGATAGGATTATTGGATTTCCATGTTATCTTTAATGGTTCAGTGGCCCCTCCAGAAAACCCAGCCCTTTAGTCCCTGTTTGTCCTTCAGCTTGAATGGGGCAGGTAACACCTTGTAAATTTTTGCCTACTCCTTTTCCAATCTTCCCGCACTAGATTTAGTTCCGATACTGATTTCAACCTACTAATTGTAAATGGAGTCTGTGGATCATATGTAGCTACAGCTTCCTTAAAATTTTTTACTGTTTTGAAATCCCAGAGGTTGGTGGAATCTTTGTCTATTTAGGTCCTCTAGCACAGGGAAGAATTGTGGGACAGCTGAGGTTTTCTTAATGGGGGTTTCTTCTCCCCATGGTGAAAAACCCATCTGATTTATAGCATGAGATAACTCCTCCCAAGTGTACCTTGGGGAATATAGGGGCGGGCTGCCTTGGGGGGAGCTGCTGCCTCCAGGAAGGGATTGGTGTTCCTTCCTGACATAACTGCTGGGGGTGACTGTGTCCCTGATTCTCTTTCTAATTCCTCCCTGGTAGGTCCCTCCTCCTCTTCTTCCTCTTTATGAGAAGTTACACTTAGTTGTTCCTTTATCTCTTCCAGACACATATTTTCTTCTTCTACCAAATTTTTTATTTTACCTTTCTCAGATGTAGACATTCCTTAATGGACTGCAACATGGGAAATGTACCTCTAGGTAACGGGGATTATTTTTCTGCTTTGAAAAGATCCTCTTTCTGATGTCCCCATTGTGGAATATTTAGGACTCCCTCTTCCTAAAACCAAGGACTAACCTTGGCCAGTGTGGTTACATATGCTGTTACAGTAGATTGTTTTATGGCAGTCCCATTACCTTAAGCACATCTTGTATGATTCTTATCATTTGATTTCTTGACGCTTGTGACCCCATTCTGGAGTTATGTGACCCCTCCACCGGGGTTATGTGACCCCTTTCCTGAGATTATGTGGCCTCCTTTACCGGGGTGATGTGGCCTCCTTTACTGTGGCTATGTGGCCTCCTTTACTGGGGCTATATGGCCTCCCCCTTATACACTCTGGCCAGTGATTTCCAGGAGGTTATTCTACAGTTTTCCTATAGCTTACCTTAAGTTACTTTGTTTTCCTATAGCTTACTTTAAGTTACTTACCTGGGAGGACACAGAAGGAGAAAGAAGTTCCCCGTATGGGCCACCACTTGTTCCGTCCAGCGGAACCAGCGCAGAGAAAGGAGACACCACTAATCTTTAGTTTGATGAGATTTATTGGGTCCTTCCTGTTTATCTGTCTCCTTTTTTCTCCCTGTCTCCTTTTTTTCCCCCTCTCCTCCTTCTTCTCTCTCCCTCTCTCCTCCCTCAGGCTCCTAGCTTATCAGCCAATTATAGCAAAGCTTTCTCTCACACAGGAGAGCATGCAGAGGAATGCCAGCATAACACTATGTAAATCACGAGATGTCCATGCACAGCATGATATTAGACAGTCAATCCTTGAGCCTGGAATTAACACATCATAAGTCTCCAAGGAACTAGTAACAGCAAGCTGCCTTTTTTGAGTACTACCTAATTTTGGTAGCCATCACCCTTTGGCTCACTGACAGATGCCATCTTGTCCAAGTCTGCCCTCAAAACAAGAGTAATAAAGATTACATGGTTTGGGCACCAAAATCAGCAGGTAGACCAATAGTACAGAATAGAGAACACAGAAACAAACTCACATAAATACAATTCTCTCATACTAGAAAAAAGCACCAAAAACATGCATTGGAGAAAAGATAGACTTTTCAACAATTGGTGCTGGGAAAACTGTAAATCAATATACAGCAACTTAAAATTTAACTACTCTCATCCTGCACAAAACTCAAAGTGGATGAAGGACTGAGGAATTAGACCAGAGACCCTGCACCAAACAGAAGAGAAAGGCTCAAATCTTCATCATGTTAGCTTAGCACCAGTACTACTTAACAATGTTCCCAACGTGCAACAAAGAAAAAACAAGAATCAATAAATATGATGGATTCAAACTAAAATTATTTTTCTCAGCAAAGGAAGCAATAGAGTGAAAAGAGCCTACACAGTGGGAGAAAATCTTCAGCACACACACTTCAGATAGAGCACTAATTTCCAGAATCTATAAAGAACTCAAAAATCTTAACACCAAAATTTTATTATATCCCAATCTGTAAATGGGTAAGGAACTGAGCAAAAACTTTCCAGAATAAGATATACAACTGATCAATGAACATGAAATAAATATTCAACTTCTCCAATAATTAGAGAAATGCAAATCAAAACTACCCTAAGATTTTCTCTCTCTCTAATTAGAATGGCTATTATCAAGAATACAAGCAAAAATAAGTGTTGGCGAGGAGATGGGGAAAAAGGTATACTCATACATTTCTGGTAGGATTGCAAATTGGTGCAACCACTATGGAAAGCAGTATGAAGGTTCCTCAGAAAACTTGGAATGAAAGCACAATTTTACCCTCCTGTCCCAATTCTTGACCTATCCCAATGGACTTAAAATCAGCACACCTCAGAGATGCAGTCAATCAGTGTTTATACCAGTTCAATTTCCAATAGGTAAGCTATGGAACCAACCTTGGTGAATGGATAAAGAAACTGTGGTATGCATACACAATGAAACGTTACTCAGCCATAAAGAAGAATAAAATTATGGCATTTGTGGGTAATTGAATGGAGTTGGAGAACATCATGCTAAGTGAAATAAGCCAATACCAGAAAGCAAAGGCCAATTTTTTTTCTCTGATAAATGACTCCTGATGCATAATGGGGAAGGTCAAGGGAAGAATGGAGGAATAATGGGTTGTGTAGGGGGACATGGGGGGAGAGGAGGGGCAGTGGAAAGGAAAGATGTTGGAATGAGACAAACATTATTACCCTATGTACATGTATGATTATATGAATGGTGTGACTCTACATTGTGTACAACCAGAGAAATGAACAGTTCTACTCCATTTGTGTACAATGTATCAAAATTTATTCTTCTGTCATGTATAACTACATAGAGGATACTATAAAAAGATACTATAAAGTGGCAAATTTTTTTTTCAGAGCAGGGTGTGGTGGTACATGCCTCTAATTCCAGTGGCTTTTGAGGCTAAGGCAGGAGGATTGTGGGTCCAGACCAATCTCAGCAATTTAAAGAGGACCTAACCTACTTAGCCAAACCCAGTTGCTAAATACATTTTAAACACTGGTTGAAAGATGTTAAGCACCCCTGGGTTAAATTCCTGAAACACACACACAAACACAGAAAAAAATCCATTTCAATTACACCATGTAAAAAATAAAATAAAAATAATTTTGTAGATATCAGACAAAATTTATGGTAATTCAACAGGACAATTCATGTAACTGAGGAACAAATTAAAAGCAAATAATTGTGTCTGATACCATAAACATTTGTTGATATTAAGAGTAACTAGTATTTGGCTTTTGGGGTAGTCCCACCTTTTTCTCTATTTTTCTAATAATATGACCCTTCTCCCTGTCAATTTCCATTTCTGAATTTTGGTGGTGACTGACAGTATCAGTAAGAGACAGAAATCAGGGCCTGTGAATCAGTTCTGGCTAGCTCAGCTCCTCTGTGTCTTCACCATAGGTGGACACAACCAGGACTACTCAAATTTAACAGCAAAAATGTTTCATTTTTCAGGTAGTAAATTGGAAACGAGAGAGGGGATGGCATTCGTGGTTCTTACAGCACCTACTCATGGCTAAGCTACAATCTACAGAAGTTGCAGAAAATACTTCTATGAAGAGTCATGGCCCATAAAACTTCCTTGGTGGATTTGTGTTCAATAATGAAAACAGATCTGCAAATTCAAGCTTGACTTGAATGAGAGAAATGGAAGAATGGACTAAAATGTGAGATTAACTGAGGACCCACTGTTATTGAGGGAAGTTACAATAATCTAAATGCCCAGAAATGTGGCTCACTCATGAAGGAGGCCTCTTTAATGTGTCTCATGCCCAATTATAGAAATCCTATTAGTCATGAATTATTTCTTTACTTCCTGATTTCCTTTCCCCTTTCTGTCTTTTCTCCCACCCTGTTCACTCCCTATCTTTCATTCTAGAACTAGATTTTCCAGTTCTTTCTCCATATTTGTTCTCTCAACCAAGGTATTTAGAACTAAAATCTTACTGTGAGCTGCATAAATTGTTCATGGGTGCCATTACTCTTCTCTGTTTTCAGCAGATACATCTCACAAATATATCATCTAAATGTATTTACAATCAAAAAACATTAAATAATGTTCTTAGTACACTTTATGATAGGTCCTACTCATTGGGACACATGTGAGGCCATCATTTCATTTGTTTTGATGGGTACCCATTTAAAACCCCAGGGTCATTCCCTTGGAAAATGAGAGGTATAATGACAAAGTGTTTTTTTTTTTTTTCCCCCAGATGATGCTTGTTTATTGTAGTCTGAAAATGGAAAAATTTCCTCTTTTCCAATGGGTAATTCCTTTCTGTCTACAGTAAGACAGGTATTGTCAAACATTAGATACAATAACAAAATTACCAGTCTACTGAGATAATTTATCATTATAAAGTATAAGATAATTGGAATAGCATGAGGGTAAGATGGTCAAAGCAATTCTAGTCCCTGTCATAAAATAAAAACTAGTTTTAATCTGATTACCAAGGGGTATAGAAATGTATTTGAGATATTAGTAAGAAACATTCCAGGTGCATGCAATTGCTGGTACAAATAAAATCACCCCTTATTGTTCACAATTATCTGCCATTATCTACAAGTCACTGTCAAGCAGTTCGCAAGCTGCAATATGTTCACTGACAGGGCCATAAAGTTCACAATTGCAGCTTTGCCACTGCTGTGAAGGATACAACAAGCCTAAATGGATTCTGACACTTTATTTACCATCACAAGCAGCAAACAGAAGAATATTGTCAGCTCTGCAGACACCTAGTCCCACAGGATGACATCACACAGTGACCACAGGTGGTGGTTTGTTCTATCACCTAGAAGCTGATTCTGCACTACATCCAAGTAGTGAACTTACATATACTTTCATGAACTTACACAAAAGCTGAAAAGATGTATATCACAAATGTTTTTTCTTGTTGAAAAAATACTTCAGAATTTACTTTTTAAATTTTTAATGCAAACTGTGAATGGTAATAGTTCATATTCTTTGTATATTTGAAGTAATCTGTGCTTCCCTTTTCACATGATGCTGTTGCATATACTTTGTATACAAAACTACCAAATATGCTCCTACAGTTTGAAGGAATTGCTCAATTTAACTCCTGTAATTTCTCAATATACATAGAGCCTTTTCGGTTGGCCCATGGAAGTGGTCTAGAATTTGGGTATTTTTTCCCCCTTTTGTTGTCCTTGGCTAAATCTATAAAAAAAGTTGTTGATAATTTGGATCTACATCAACCCCAAACATCCATATGATCAAGGCTTCATTTCCAAAATGGAGCACTTGGGATGTGGGGTATCTTCTAAGTGGTGAGACTTAGAACCTGAGGATTGGTTCAGTGGTAGAGTACTTATCTAGCATGTCAAGGACCTGGATTCTATCCTGACTACCATAGAAAGAAAAACAGAGAAGGGGAGAGATGAAACCCAGTACATCATTGGGAGCATACTTGTAGTGGGATCATTAGAGTCCCACCCTTTTATCTCTGTTACTCTCTGAAATTTTGTTCCATCATGCACTCCCACCACCCCAAAACAACATGATAAACCATTGATAAACTGAAACCTCCAAAGTTGTGAACCAAAAGAAACCTTTGCATATCTGTAAGTTGTTTATCTCTGTTATTTGTTATACAGACACAAAATTGACTAACAGAACTTACTTAGTATTGAGTCACTTGTTAAATGTGACTCTGGATAGTCAGGCATAATGGCACACACCTATACATTTCTCAGGAGGTTAAGGTGAGAGAATCACTTGAATCCCAGAAAATGTACCAAACCCTATCTAAAACACACATACACAGAGATACACATGCACACACATCTGACTTTGAATGAAAATCTTGGTTCATATGTAATAAAAGTCATGAATTTGTGTTCAGCTAAAATAATCTTTGATCCCTGTCTGCTTCCTTCCTGGTGAGACATCACTTGCTGACAATAATGTAAAATTTCACCTCAAGACTTTGAGGTCAATGAAGGGAAAACAAAAAATAAGAGGAAACATCAGAGTTCTGGCTATCACAGGAAGAGACTGAAGGGAAACTTCTAGCAACACTGGACATCCTGGAGAAACACAGGAAGGCACAAGTACCCCTTTTGATGTGTTCTTTTTCTTCTTTGAAGAATCCTGGAGTCTTGGGTGGATTCACCTCAGGTCTCAAGCTTTTCTCTTTTACTTTGAGCTCTCTGATCTCTGTTGCTTTAGAGGTACCATGGGTTACTTTAGGCTATGAGGAGAAAGTTCACCTCTGGACTTGTTGACTTTGTCAAGTCACTAGGAAGAGTAGCACTTTTTAAAGTAGCTAATGGGTGTGGGGAGATATAAGTTCATTGGATTAGACAAAGGAAAATGAAGGGAAAGGAGGGGAATGGAAAACAAAAAGACAATAGAATGAATGGGAAATAACTTACTATGTTTTATATGAATACATGACCAGTGAAACTTCAAAAGATGTACAACCACAAGAATGGAGAGTTATAGTCCATATATGTATGCTATATCAAAATATATTCTACTGTCATGTATATTTAAAAGGACCAAATGAAAATTAAAATGGAAAATAACAGCAGTTACAATAAATGGTCATTATTACAGAGGGAAAATTCTGAGTTCCTGTTCTGTTTATTGACATGGCTTTTTAAGAAAAATCTCAAGGTGTCTGTTCAGATTAAATAGGCAGTGTATGGCAATTTGTTGTTAGAATTCTTGGCTGGGTTGTTCAGGGGAGTCTGGAATACATGGTCATGTCTTGGTGGCCTGGGCATTATGGAGCTCCTGGATCTCCAATCACCGAGGAGAGAGATCTCATGGGAGGGAGGTAGGTACCAGAATCCGCTGGTGAGCAACGAGGTGTCCACCAATCTGTGAATAGATATATTCACAGTGAGGTGCACCACAGAAATAGTGGGCAGCCCCTCACCATGGCATTGCCTTTTTGGGTTCTGTCCTCAGCTCTGGGGGAAGAGGGACAGGATGAAGGCCAGCAATAAAGGGAAAGTGACTAATAAACATGTAAAGCACACAAACATTTTGCTAGGGATGTAAAATGCCACATCTCTGAATACAGGAAAAAATGTGAAATAATAGGCCATGGAAACATTAAAGGTTGCTGGAGATTCAGGGAAAATGGGAAGACTGAACATCTGAAGAAGGGGATCCTTGGTGTGGTGAATGTAAACTGTAAGTCACTATGATGGTGGCTACTCAGTAGTATGACTTTGTCAATATTTATAGAATTACAAATTAATAATTAAATATCAATAATTATAATAAATGTTACAGACATGGAAGATATAAACAATAGAGAAAACTCTGGTAATAGGCACATGGGAACTCTGTATTATATCCTCATTTTTCTGTCCATGTGACTCTGATATAAAAAAAAAATGTGTATCTGAAACAAGCAGAATATTCTCAAGAATTTTCACAACCTCAACCTTTCCCTCTGCAGAATGAGCCCTCACCCAAAGAACACAGATGCCTTTGTACTGATAATGGTGCAGAATGAATCAGTCTAATTTTTACTGAATTTTCCTTTGAGGTTTTGGTGGCCCTTTTCTTTCAGTAGGTCAAACACATTAATTTTTTTTTCTATTTTCACACTTTTTAATAGAGAAACATGAAGAAATGTTCTTAGGAAGGAAACAAGTTTCTTATATCCACAAGGATGTTCATCCATCCTTGAGGATGAGGTCTTCAGATACTTTTCATTGAAAAGTTAAATCCAAAGATAGGTGGAACTAACATTATTTTTTGCTATTTGGATATTTACTACCCTAGGAGCTTGTGTGTTTTGTGGAGCAAATAATATTGATCAGAAAATCATGAATCATGAGGCAAAAAAATGTGTTGAAGGGTTAGAAGATGAGAAACTAGGAAGGGAATTGTGAAAACACCAGGTCGAAATTAGCTGGAAAACCAATGTGAAATCTAGGTCAATTCATGCAGAAAGCAGGAAAGTGGGACTTTACCCTAAAAACTAACCAGTTATTTGACCTCTTAGGGGACAAACAAAGGAAAAGATCACACACACACACACACACACACACACACACACACACAACACACTTATGTTAAATGCAATGACATTTACTTTGAGGTTAACTCAGTATTAAAAGCCTATAATCGATGCTTTTGTATCAGGACCTGTCAAATACAACCAGCCACACTGCAACTAAATATCCATGACCCAGGGGGAAAAGGCTTGTCCCCCATGAACAGGATTAAGAAAAAGTGGAGGACTTCTGTTTGGGAGATGTTGGAATAGTCTTCATATAACATTTCTTATGTGACTTCTCCTACAGTATATACACGCAGACTGGAAACAACCAGGTCTTTGAGTCTCCTGTAGGAAAAATTGTCATGTTTCCAATCTTAAAGTCATCTTCCCGTCAATGGCTGTATTTAGATATTTGCAAACCAGGGCACAAAACATTCCACTATTATGATCTAATTACCAGTTTCTCCTCCTTCTAAATCACACAGATTCCTGAAGACATTGCTTTATTTACCTTAATAAACATGCAAATGTGAACTCTGTGATCATCCATTGATGGGATTGAAACTACTTGCAAAATGTGTTTGTGATAGATGTTTTCAACTCATAAATTACCACTCAAGATTTGGGTGGAAGGAGTGGTTGAAAATATTTTAGAATATATTTCTTATGAAAACACAAACACATTTTTCTCTAGACTATTGCAAACTGCTCTTCTTTACTGCAGAAAATTCAGTGAACTTATAACAAAGGAACTTGTCACTTTAGAAGCATTAATATATTTAAGCAAAAATTTTTATTATTCTTTAAAGATATACAGAGCAGTAGAATCCATTTTGATATAGCTATTCAAGCATGGAATATAACTTATTCTAATTAGGACCCAATTATTTTGGACATACTCAATGGTGAGATTTATTGTGGTGTTTTCATATATGTATGAGGAATGTTATGTCAGAGTCATTCTACTCATTGAAACTTCTCCAATTCTATGCAATTTCCCTATGATTATGCATTAGTAAAAAATAATTGTAATGCTCATAGAATAGCTGAGAGTAGAGTTCTAGAGAATTTTTAGGAATCAAAGAACAAAGTTGTATAACAGAGGAGGATGTGAGCTGTATTCATTTAAATGAGTCTATACTTGTGTATAATAGGACTCAGCCATGTCATAAAAAAAGTATTTTTTACTTGATCACAAATTTAAACTTATTCTACTTCTTCACTGTCTCTTTGCATCAGTTATATATTTTTAAAATTGCAAAACATTGAATCTACATAGAAGAAGAAACTAGTTTTGGAAAATTCTACTGCTGTAGTGCTAAATTATATGTGCTTTATCAATCATTATGATGAAAGAATTCTAAAGGTACAAATTCAGGTAGGAGAATATTGAAATTTCATATCCATCAGATATCAAGAAACAATGTGTTCTGACATAAGGAGTAATAAACCATTACCAGAAAAATGAGCCTGTGGTTGTATATTCTAATATCACCATGCCAACCCATGAAAAGTAGTACGTTTTATTTTATTGCAAACTTAAGTTTGTTCTACTAGTTTCTGGTCTCCCTGCATCTGTAGGATATTTTAGAAAGCATAAATGCATCTCCATTGAATATCTATGTTGTAGTAAAGAGGAAGATAATGTAAATTTGATATAGTGTGCCAAGGATTGTTTGAAAGAATGCAATATCTTTACTTTCATATAAATACACACTACACATTATATTTGAAGTTACTACTTAAAATAAGGTAATATTAGGTAGAATTTTTATTGGGTGAATCTGTGAGCTTAGGAATTCCAAAACAAGCATTGAAACCTTCTAAGCTTTGGAAAGTAATGTAAAACTAGAAATTGCTGGCCTTTTAAATTATTATAACTTGTGAGTCCTTATGCAAGGTTCAAGGTTCACACAAATGAGTTTGGGGCTGAGGTTCATGGAGGCAGCACCCTCTACCTTGTGGCACTACTTATGCTGGGACCCTATGGAGAGCTTTAGGGAGAGATGGCTGGCACCTCAGGGAAGGCAAAGCCATCACCCCGCAGCTCTCAGTCTTGCAGGGACATCTGCTGTGAAGTACAAAACCTCCAGCAATGTCATGAGGAAAACCCTGGAAATAGTTGGCCAAATGAATGGCAGCCATGTGTGAGAAATAGAGGTGAGGACTATCAGTTGTGCTTGTAAATTTTCGGGGCTGTGAGGTACATTTCAGGGTTCATACTTACAGCTATGATATATTACCACTATTTAAAATTTCTCCTGAGAAAAGCTACTAGAAGTGAAAGTGTTCTTTTAAAGTAAAGAATCAGGAAACCTCAGAGTGGCTTCTTTGGAGACCCCAAGCTGTCATTACTGGGAAACCCAAACAGTCCTGCAGGGAGGTTCATTTCGCTGATTGATATAGTGATGTACAATTCAAGTCCTGCTTTTCTGCTGAACAGTTTTGGCTTTTCTGTATCATCTTGTTCTTTGTGATTTAGTGACAAGAAAAGGAGATAGATTCAAATATATCTGTTCATGCTGAAGACATGAAAATTCAAGGTTGGGAAAAAATGTGAAAGTTAAGTCCAATGACCAGCGCAGGAAGGGATTCTACTGACATAAATGTTTTTGTAAACAAAATCAGATTCAGGCATTGTGACAGAAATTGGAAAGGGTATATATATTTATTTTAGAGACTAAAACATAAAGGACTAATGAACAAGTTCTCCAAACTTGGGAATTATATTCCTGGGTGTTTTAGATCCAGGAATCAGAGACAACCCGAAAGTTATTTTGATTTTTAAAGTGATTAATGTACTTCAAAACCCTGTCATCATGATCCTCTCATTTGATATTTTCTAACTGATAGAGTGCAGGATCAGGGAATTTTTAATTTGTGAAATTAAGCTGAATCCTAAGAATTCATGAAAAAAGGTAAGTAGATAGTTCATAGCAAAGTGATATTCTCTTCCATGAAATGAGGTTTTGAACATAGAACTTCATTTCCTTCTAAAGACTTTAAAACTTATAATTACTCAAAGTATAGAAGTCACTGTATAGTTCCATTAGTGTTATGAATTTGACAGAAGAAAAGTTCTAGGTAATGTTAAAACTGATGTCTTCCCTGATAATATATATCCAAATACATATTGTTTAAAACCTCTGGGTGACATTTCATATGTAAGTTATGTCAGTAGAAGTCATTACATTTAAAAGAAATGGAAAAATAAAATTGATTTTTGCTATGAAAAAATTGACTCATTTTAGGAGGATCTGAATTAAAGAAGCAGACATTCTTAGATGAAAATATCCTCATTGTACTGTGCAGAGTACAGTCCTCTGGACTGAGGAGGACTGTTGGAGCTGATGTCTCTTCCACCTTACTAGTATCCTCAAAATGTCTACTTCCATAGCCTTTGTAGGACCCACCCACACACTAATTCTGCATCTGTGAACACAGAGACACTTACCCAGATGACTGAGGCAAGGGAGGATTGTGTGCAGCTAGAGGAATCCAAGCAGCTATAAGTTTTAAGGAAAGGATGTCTTTAAGTTCTGTCTCTACAGCCCTGTAATTATAATGTCTGTGAAAAGATGACAAGATCCCACTGTACAACAGAGAACTCTAGTTCCCCAGTGGAGCACATCACTTGACTCTTAATTTTACTTTCTTCTCTGGTGGATAAGAGCAGTCCTGGGAGAGCTGGGCTCCAAACTTCTCTCTAAGTTCCCTGAACACATCTGGAGAGGAATCTTGACTGGGATCAGGTCCCCATCAGGTTGACAGCTCCAGTTACCCTCATTCTGATCCTCAGATCAAATTCATCCAAACCCATTGCACAACTCTTTGCCTCTACTTTGGGATGAGGGGTTCCTGGCACACTGCCCCCATGTTTTCCCTGTGTCTTTGTGAATCCTTGCTACACAGTGTGTGGGGTCCTACTTACAAAAATTTTCTCATATGGAGCACTTGGTTTCTGGGTAGTGCTTGTTCCATATGCCACCGATTCCAAACTGGTAGATTCATGTTTCAAGCCTTGAGTAAAATATTAAAATTAATCTAATATAAAATCAAAAATAAAAAGTAGGGGCAGAGCTGAAGTTCACAGGTTGAGGAAATCACAGGCAGATTGGACTTAGAGCTGAGACAGAACCCAAGCTGGGAGTCTGTTATAAGGAACCTGCATAATCAGCCCTCCTCCTCATGAATGTAGGTAGGGGGAGACCTGCACCTTCTCTGAGAGAATCCATGTAAAATTAGACCCAGATTACTGTGCACTTCATATAAAGTTTTATAAGGCATTAAAGACCAAATGGAGCCCTGTACCCTGAAATGAAAAGAAAGTACAATCATTTCAAGAAGACCCACTGATGTTCTGGGTGTTTATATTACAAGGTATTTCTTTATCAAAATCATTTGCAATATGTGAAGGGTTAATACAGATGTGATCAATGAAAAAATAGATTTTCTAGAGGCAATTAAGAAGTTGAACTAAGTGGAAATTTTACAATGGAAAGTGAAACCTCTACATGCTAAAATTCCACATGAAGGGACCTGGGGAGGTTTAAAAACCACAGAAGTTTAAAACAAATGCCAAAGCATGAGGCCTTTAAGGCATGTGAGAGAAAAATGTAAAGTAGGAGAGGAGCCTAAGTAGTTGAACAAGCATTCCAGCATAGGAAAAATTAGGCAAGACTCAACTGAGGAGGAGGAAGATTAGGGCTTCATGTGCTATTGAAAATTTGTCCCCATAAGCAGTCCCCATCCTGGCCCAGTCACACCTCTGCCTTTGGTGACCTGGACTCTGCCTTACTCCTTGGCATGGCATGTCCCATTGATCACCAAGGTACCTCCTGGAATCCTGACCCTCATGGACACTTATTCCATGAGAAGCTTGTGGATTGAATCATAACAGAGGGTTAGCTAGTTTCCCCTCAAATTTTTGGAGTCCATTATTTTGTGGAGACATGAAGAGCTCTTTAGAGAGATACAGTGGTGTAGACCAACACCCTTGATCTAATGTGGACTGTGTGTGTGACTTTTGGTCGGTGAGTCCAATCTCTCTTTAACTTTCCCTAATTTTTAATTAAAAATGATGTCATCTCTAATTTTAAAGATTAGTGACAGATACACTGATACCCAGGCTATAGATCCATTAAGTTCAACAAGAATCTCTGGGGAGTAGGTCTCAGTTATTGACTTTATAAAAACCTTCATGGAGGTTATCAGATGTAGTGACTAATATAGAATAAATGTTAGTGGGCTAAGATCTGGAGTGGATCAAAATGCTTGAATTCTTGCTTTTTATATATTTATAGAGCCTTGAATAGATTTTTAACCTCTCAGAATCTCTGTTTATTCTTCTTTAAGGTGAGGCTGATGTCATAGATAGTAGGTATTTGATGCACAGTGAGTTCTCCCTTTTTTCACTTCCCTGGTGGAACATACAGTGGCAGCTTAATATCTACCCCAGAATTAGCATTTCAGAGATATCTTTATGTGAACAAGTGAAGCTATTATTGTTGTATACATAAATGTGATAAATTAATATTAGTTATTGTGAGTAAATCTACTTTTTGTCCTTTGTATGACTTTAAAAACTGCATTTCCCATCTTCTTTGCAGGTAGATATAGCCATTATATTCTGAGCAAAAATACTTACATGGAAACCACATCTTATTGGTCTTTAGCTTTTGGCTTCCACTAAAAAAATGTTAACCAGTACATTATAGTTTTCCATGTAGGATTCATTGTGATATATCTGTTACATGCACATAACATATTCGGTCAATTTAATTTCCCAGTACTTTCCATTTCTTTTTTCTCCTTCTTCCCCCAAACTGTTTTTCTAACTTTAATTTCCTCCTGTTTTCATGAGTTCATTTTATTATTTTTCTTTGTTCCTCACTATTTTCCATCTATGAGAGAAAACATTTAACTATTGGTTTTCTGAGTCTGGCTTATTTACTTAACATGTTATTCTCCAGTTTCATACATTTTCCTGCAAATGACAATTTTGTTTTTTTTTATGGCTGTGTAAATCTCCATTTCATATATTTGCCACATTTCTTTATCTTTTCACTTCTTGGTGAACACTTAGGTTGATTCCATAACTGGGCTATTGTCAATAACATTGTTATGAAACTGGTTATGTATATGTATTGCTAGAGTATGCTGACTTTAGATTTTTTGGACAAATACCAGTAGGGATGTAGTGGGGTCATGTGGTAATTCCATTCCTAGTCTTTTAAGAAATCACTATACTGATTTCCATAGTGAACATACTTATTGACAACAGTGTATTATATTCCATTTTATCTGCATCTTTGCCCTCTCTAATGGTTAATTTGAATTGTCAACATGATTGGATTAAGTGGTGTCAATGATTAAAAAGCTTCTGGGTATGTCAATGAGGGTGTGTCTAGAAATGACTGGAATGTGGAATAGTGAACTAAAGTGGAGACCCTCCCTAAGCACCAGCAGCACTGCCCAAAGGGATGGTGGCTTGGATGGAATATAAGTTGGAAGAACAAGGAAGCAGATGCTGATGCAAGCTCAACCCTGCTTCAATCACCTGAGGATCTTGGACTCTTGCTTCTTCACTCTTCCAAAGCAGACTCTGTCAGTGGTTATTCAGGGAGTTTCCAGAAGCTTTGGTCTTGGACTAGGGTAACTCTGCTGATCCTTCTTGGTCTGGGACTTCTGCCTCTTAGACTGCACAGCTACTGGTCCTTCCAGCTATCTAGCCTGAAGACAGTCATTGTGGACTTTCTTCTGGTTCTGTAAGCCATTCTTATAAATACCCTTTTTATAATCATACTTTCTGTTGATTCTGTTCCTTTAGAGAACTCTGAATAATATTCCCTTATTGATTATTATTTATATTAATGATATTGAATTGTAATTGGTGATGAAATCTTAGTGGTGTTTTGATTTGAATTTTTCTGAGTGTTGAACACTTTTGAAGATGTTGAACTTTGTTTCACATAGGGAGGACTCTCTGAGGTAAATAGGGAGGACACCATGAAGTGAGCAGAAAGATTTCACCAGGGCATTTAGGGGGGTAGAAAGGAAGAATGAGCTGCATAGGAATCAGCTGCTCATGTTAAGGGTGAGAGAACTGAGATGTGTATGGATAACACACATAGGTTTGCAAGAAAGTCCCTACAGGGTGTGTTACAGTGTTTTCTGAGTCTGAAGGGAAGGTTTTTTAGGTGTGTAGAGAGGTTCTGTGTGATGGGTGCCTAGGATTCTCAGAGATCACTAGAAAAGGCTTTCTTAGGTGTATATTGATCAATATGGTGCAGAGGAAGCATCTCAGATTATATGGAAGGTCCTCTGTGTGTAGGAAGGTCTCTGGATGCCAGTAGGGAGGACATACTGATTTTGAAGAAGGTGCTTTCTGAGGTGTTGGGGGAGGACTCTGTGTGATTAACAGGTTGTCTCTCTCTGACATGTAGTATAGGATCTCTGAGATGGGTTGGGATGGTTCTCTTAGGTGTGCAGGGATAGTTTCAGAGGTATGCAGAAATAGTAATTAATGTGACTAGTGAGGTATTTCTGAGGTGTGTAGGGAGATGTTTTTGGGTGTCTAGGAAGGACTTTCTGAGGTATGAAGGGAGAATTTCCTTAAGCATGTATGGATGGCTTGCTCAGTTATGTAGGGAGAGCCCCATGAAGTGTGTAGGAATACTGTATGAGGTGTGTAGAGGGCTCCCTGATGTGAGTGGGTGTGCTCCCTAAGTTGAGAAAGGAGGGGTATTTGAGGTATATAGGAAAGGCCCCTGATAAATAGAAAGGGCTCTCTGAGGTGTAGTGAGGGTTCTCTTAGATTAAGAGTTTGTACAGTACTCTGAGGTTTTTAGGAAGGCTTGTAAAAGAGAAGAGTGAGAACTCACTGTGGTATGAGATATTTAGGGACTGTTCTAGAATAAGCAGTGAGGACTGTCTTAGGAATTTAGAGAGGGTAATCTGAGGTGTGTCAGGAGGGATCTCTCAGAATACTAGGGATGGGCCTCTGAACTGTGTAGGGAGACCTCTATGACATGGGTCAGAGGGCTTTATGAGGTATGTGAGAGGGCTACTTGATGTGTGTGGCAGGGTCACCTGGTGTTATTATGGAGGACTCACTGAGGTGTATGTGAATGGCTCTCTTAGGAGTGTAGAAAAGACTCAGTGAATTGTTTATGTAGGGACTTTTGTGGTGAGTAGTGAGTTCTCTGAGATGAGTAGTGAGGACATTTAGACACTGATGGGAGCTCTCTGAGATGTGGAGGGAGGTCTTTCTGTGTGTGTAGGTAAACCCCTCTTAACTGAGTAAGGAAGGGCCCCTGAGATTTGTGGTGTAGGTTCTCTGAGTTGGGTAGGGTTGGCTCTCTGAGGTGTGTATGGAGTTCTGAATGAGGTGTGCAGGAGCACCTATGAAGACTGTCAGAGGATTTTTGAGGAAGTGAGAGTGCTGACTCTGTTGTATAGAAAGGGCCCTCTGAAGTGAGTAGAGAGATATCTCTGAGTATGAAAAACACCCTGAAGTGTGATGGGAGGACACTTTGAGGAGAGTAGAGAAAATCTTTTAGATGTTCAAGAAGGGCATTCAAAAGACTATCACAAGTGCTCTCAGAGAAGTATAGATACAGCTCTCAGTGATAGGCAGAGTGGTGTTTTTGGGGAGTAGTGAGGGCTATCTTAAATGTGTACTTAGTTTTTTTCTGAGGTGTGTAGAAAGGACATTCTGAGATTTGTATTGAAGGATATATGAGTTGTGAAGGGGAACTCTCTGGGTTGTATAGTGTGGGCAATCAGATGACTATAAAGGACACAAAAGGTGTGTAGGGACAACCCTCTAATGTGAAGACTGAGAGAACTTTGAGATAAGTAAGGATGACACACTTCAGGGTAAAAGGAGGACTCTATGAGGTACATAACAGGGAATTTCTGAAGTGTGAAGTGAGGGTCTTTTGAGTTGTGTTGAGGGGTTGTGTGTGATGTGTACTGAGGATTCTCTGAGGTGTGTAGGGAGGGCTTTGTGAGGTTAGAGGGATGGTTGTGGTGTGGATGAATTGTCTCTAAGGTGTGTATGGATGGCATTCTGCAGTATGTATGAAGGTGTTTTATGTGAGTAGGGAGGGCTTTCTGAGGTGTGTACAGAGGTGACTGAGGTGTGTAGGAATGACTCTATGAGGTGTAAAGTTAGGGCTCACTGAGTAGGTAGGGAGGGCCCACTGAAGTGTTTAGGAGGGCTTTATGAGGTGTGTAGAGGACTCATTGATGTAAGTGAGAGTGCACTTTTAGGTGAGTGATATTTGAGGTGTACTGGGAAGACCTCAGTGGTGAGTAGAAAGGGCTCTCTCACTTGTGTAGGGAGAACATTTTGAAGAGTAGAAAGGGCTCATCCCCATAAGTAGGTACTGCCCTATAAAGTGAGTGGTGAGAGAATTATGAGATGATTAAACATATGTAAAAAAGTGCTGTATGAGGTGTGTAGCAGGGATATCTGAAGTGCAAAGGGAAGACTTTGTGAGGTTGTACAGATGTTGTGTGTGATTTGCAGTGAGGGCTATCTGAGGTGTGTAGGAATAACCTTATAAGGACTGCAAGGATTGCTCAATGAGGTGTGTAGGAAGCATCCCTAGAATGTATATGGATGTGCATGGTGTATAAGATGGGCTCTCTGATGTGTGAAGGGAGGGCACTGTTTTGTGTGGTTAGGAATCTCTGGGTTGAGTAGGGAAGGCTGACTGAGCTTTGTAGTGTAGGTTCTCTGAGGTGTGTAGGAGGGATGTTTTGTGGTGTCAGCATTTTTTGACTAAAAGTGCTGTCTCAGTTGTGTAGAAAGTGCCCACTGATGTGATTAGTGAGGTCACTCTGAGATGAGTAGGGAGAATATACTGAGTTGTGATGAGAGGGTTTTTTGTGGAGAGTACAAGAAATCTTGGGGTGTTCAGGGAAGACAATCAAAGAAGTATCACCAGGGTTCTCTAAACTGTGCTACAGCTCTTGTGAGGTGCAGAGAGGGATTTGTGCTGAGTAGGGATATCTGAGATGTGTATTTAGGGTTTTATGAGGTGTGTAGGAAGGGCATTCTGAAGTTTGTATGGAAGGCTCTCAAAAGTGAGAGGAGGACACTGTTGGGTGTTTAGGGAGGACTACCTGGGGCATATACAGTGGAATTGCCCATTTATTTAGGTTTGCTCAATGAGGTGTGGAAGAAGAGTATCTATGGTGTACATGGATGGCACTTTGAGATGCATAGGAAGTTCTCTTAGTGAGTATGGAGGGTTTACTTAAGTATGTAGGGTGATGTCTTTGAGGTGCATAGGAAGCACTATTTGAGGTGTGTAGGGCATAGTTTTCTTAGGTGTGTAGTGGGGCTCTCTGAGGCCTGTGGGGAGGATACTTTGAAGTGTGCTGCAGGGCATTATAAAGTGTATAGGAGAAATTCTTGAAGTCTCTGGGAGTGCTCCCTAAAGTGAGTAAGGAGGGTTTTTGTAATATATAGGGAAGCCCTGTGTGGTGAGACAAAAGGGCTCTCTAAGGTATGAAATGAGGTCTCCAGATGTGTGTAGGAATAGTGACTCCTGTGAGTAGTCAGGGCTTTCTGAGATATGTAGGGAGGTGTTTTTGAGGTGCTTGTGAAGGACTTTCTGAAATGTGTTGGGATTGTTGAATGAGGTACAAAGAAAGTCACTCTACGGTGTATGTGGATGGCCCTGTGAAGTGCATAGGAAGGGCTCCCTAATGTGTGAAGGGGGCTCTGTGGTGAATAGTTGGGAGTCTTTGGGTTGAATATAGAGAGCTCTCTGAGCTTTGTAGTGCAGGGTCAATGAGTTGGGTAGAGAAGGCTCTCTGCAGTGTGAAGAAACACTCTCTGAGCTGTGGAGGGTCATTTATCTGAGGTGCACAGGAACTTCTGGATATGAATAGTGGTGGCTCTCTGGTGTTTGTAGGGAGGAACCTCTGAGTCATGTAGGAAGGGCTGAATGATGTGTTTACAAGGGCTCTATAAGGTGTGCTGGAGGACTTCTTCAAGTGAGTGGGAGGGCCCCCTGATGTGTCCATGGATGGCTTTTTCAATAGAATGAGCACAGCAAGTTGTGTATAAAGGAACTTCTGAAGTGAGTAGTAGAGTTCTCTAAGATGAGCCAGGAGGACATAAAAATGTTGAAATGAAGGGTCTCTGGTGAATAGGTAGGACTATGAGGTTAGTAGGAAGAGCACTCTGAGATTTGAAGTGTAGTTCTCTGAGGTGGGTAGTGTTGGCTCTGAGGTATTTAGAAGTTCTCTATGAGGTGTGCAAGATGGATCTATAAGGGATGCATGAGGGGTTTTTTCCTAAGTCACAGTGATATCTCAGTTGTGTAGAAAAGGCCCTCTGAAGTGAGAATTGAGAGATCTCTGAGATGAGTAGGGAGAACACAGTGAAGTGTGATTGGAGTAGAAGGAATCTCTGAGCTGTTCAATAAGGGCACTCATTGAAGTATTGTGAGGACTCTCTGAAGTGTGTAGGTATCGTGTTGGTGGGGTGCAGGGTGGGATTTTTGTTGAGTAAAGAGGGCTTTCTGAGATATGTTTGTAGGGTTTTCTGAGGTTTATAAAAAGGGCATTCTGAGGTTTGTATGGAAGGCTCCCTCTGATGTGAAGGGAGGACTCTGGGATGTGCAGGGATGTCTCTGGTATGTAAGGTGGACAGTCCCAGGTGAGTAGAAAGAATAAGTAGGGAGAACACACTAAGGGATGAAAGGAGGGCTCTATAAGTTGTGCAGCATGGTGCTCTGTAGTGCAATAGGAGAGTTTTCTGAGGTGTGTAGAGAAGCTGTACGTGGTGTGTTCTGAGGATTTTCACCACTTTATAAGGTGAGTAGGAGTGTTCTGAAAGGTGAGTAAAGAGGGATTTGAGGTGCATAAGGCAGGCCTCTGTGACTCTCTGAGGTGTAGTGTGTGTTCTCTGAGGTGAGAAGGGCACTATGAGGTGTTCCAAGGACAGGCAAAGGAGTAAAATTAGAACTCACTGAGGTGTTTATAGACTGCTCCTTGGATGAGTAGTGAAGGATTTCTGAGGTTTGTAGTGAGGAGCCTCTGAGCTGTGTAGGGAGGGCTCTATGATGTGTGTAGGTGGGCTTTTGTGATTAGGGAGTGCTCACTGAGGTGTATAGTGAGGGTTCTTTAAGGTAAAAAGAAAGGGTTCAGTTAGTTGTATAATGAGAGACTTCTGAGGTGAGTAGTGACACTTCTCTGACATGAGTAGGGAAGACACATAGATGTTGAATGGAGGTGTCTCTATGGTGTATAGTAGGATTCTCCAAGATAAGTTAGGGTGAGCACTGTGAGTTGTGTAGTGTAGGTTCTCAGAGGTACTCATGAAGGTCTCTATGAGGAGTGCAGGAGAAACCTATGAGGGGTGTAGAAGGGTGTTTTTACTAAATAAGAGTGCCATGTCAGTTGTGTAGAAAGAGCCCCTGAATACAGTTGTGAGATCTCTCTGAGTTTAGTAGGGAAATTACACTCTGGTGTGACAGGAGGGTTCTTTGAAGAGAGTAGAAGGAATCTCTAAGGTGCACAGGGAGGACACTCAAAGGAGTATTGCAATCACTCTCTGGTCGGTGTCGGTAAGTGCCTTGGTGGTGTGCATGAAGGGATTTGTGGTGTGAAGTGGTGTCTATCTGAGATATGTAGTTGGTGTTTTCTTAGTTTTGTAGGAAGAACATTCTGAGGTTTTGTGGAAGGCTCTCTGAGATTATGAAGGAAGGACTTGCTGGTGTATATTCGGTGGGCAATTCAAGATGTTTAGAATTGCTCAATGAGTTGTAAAGAAAGTCTGTCTGTGGTGTATTTTTTAAGACCCTCTGAGGAAGAGTGCTTGATGTGAGTGGGGGGGGGGCTTTTAGAGGTGTGTAGGAAGGGCACTTGTGAGTAGAGGGTCTACCTAAGTTGTGTAGGCAGGTTTCCTTAAAGTATGTGGGAAGGGCTTGAGTTGTGAAGGGAGAGCTCTGTATTTTGTGTTTTGTATCTGGTTTGTATTCCCTGTCATTTGGCTTATTTGCTTTTTTGACACAACTTGGTTTCTCCTTTATTTGGCTCTTCCTTTAGAGTATTCCTCCCTTTTCTGATTTACATTGTTGTTTTTCATCTCTCCCTCATGAAATATTTTGCTGAGAATGTTCTGTAGTGCAGGCTTTCATTTTGTAAATTCTTTTAGCTTTTGTTTATCATGGAAGGATTTTATTTCATTGTCAAATCTGAAGTTAAGTTTTGCGGGGTATAAGATTCTTGGTTGGCATCCATTTTCTTTCAGAGCTTGACAAATGTTGTTCCAGGTGCTTCTAGCTTTTAGGGTCTGGGTTGAAAAATCTGCTGATATCTGTATTGGTTTCCCCCTGAATGTTATTTAATTTTTTTCTCTCACAGCCTTTAATATTCTGTATTTATTTTGTATGTTAATTATTTATATTTTAATGTGCCTTGGTATGGGTCTATTGTAATTTTGTATATTTGGAGTTCTATAAGCCTCTTGTACTAGATTTTTCCATTTCATTCTTTAAATGTGGGAGATTTTCTGATATTATTTCATTGAATAGATTGTTCCTTTTGTCTCTGTAGATTTCCAATTACTCACCTCCTAGGCTTCTGTAGCTTGAAGTCTTGACAGAACTTGATAATGCAGTGCTCCACAAGGAAACTGTCCCTCTAGGTGTGGTGGCCTTCAAGTGGGGTATATTCCCTGCTAGTGGGCAGAGGCACCTCCACTTGTTGACTGATGGTCAATCAAAGGGGGACTAGACTGCAGGCTGGGGCATGGCTGGTCTGGGCCTGTCTCCTTCTACTGCCCTGGTGGGAAAGTCTCACCCAGCAAGGAAGAATCACCCTGTGGGGTAGTCTTGCTGGGCAGCCCTCCTCGGAGATGTTCCCTTTGGTCCAGAACTACTGCCTGGGCTGCGCAGCCCTCCTCTGTGATATTCCCAGGGGTCAGAACCTACATTTTGGGCCAGGGAGCCTCATCCTGTGAGTGAGTCTCTCACTGGGCAACCCTCCTCTGTGATGTTCCCTGGGGTCTGGAACTACTGCCTGTGCTGGGGAGCCTCACCCTGCAAGGGACTCTCTCACTGAGTGGCCCTCCTCTGCAACGCCCCCTGGTGACCGGACCTACCACCTGGGCCAGAGAGCCTCACCCTGCATTGAAGCCTCTCCCTGGGTGGCATTCCGCCAAGAGGCAGCCTGCAGTCTGGTCCTGCCACCCAGACCTGGGACTCTCACTCTGCACTGAAGCCTCTCGCTGGGTGGCCCTCCTCTACAATGCTCCTGGTTGTTTGGTTCACTGCTTCCAAAGGAGTCTCCCTGGGCAACTCTACTCGACAAAATTCCCTGCATTCCGTGACTACTGCCCCATCTGGGAGCCTTGCCCAGTGGGAGAGACTTGCCCAGTGGCTGAGTTGTTCCCGAGTCTCTCAGTACCTCCTCTTCTTCAATTCTGAGTCCATTTCTTGGTGCACAGGAGGCAGGCCTGCTCCCTGGGGATCTTCAGCAACTGCACAGCAGAGCAACTAAGTACTCCAAAAAGTGAGAGTGAATCCTAGAACTGAACACCCATCATTTTTTTTAAAAAATTCTTTTTATTTTTACAGACTGCATTTTGATTCATTGTACACAAATGGGGTACAACTTTTCATTTTCATGGTTGTACACAATGTAGATAAACATGATTCGTGCAATCATACATATACATAGTGTAATCCTGTCTGTTTCATTCTATTATCTTTCCTTCCCCTACCCCCTCTGGCCCATTTTCCTCTATACCATTCAAATTTCCTTCATTCTTCTCTTCCCCCTGCCACCTGCCACCACCCCTCATTATGTTCATCATCCACTTATCAGAAAAAAAATTTGGCCTTTGGTTGTTTGTGCTTGGCCTATTTCACTTAGCATGATATTTTCCAACTTCATCCATTTAGAGGCAAATGCCAAAATTTTATCCTTCTTTATGACTGAGCAATATTCCATTGTGTGTATATATATATATATGTATATATATATATATATACATATATATATGTATACATATATATATATGTATATATATATATATATCAGTTTCTTTATACATTCATCAATTGAAGGGCATCTAGTTTGGTTCCTCAACCTAGCTATTGTGATTTGAGTTGCTATGAACATTGATGTGGCTGCATCAGTGTAGTATGCTGATTTTAAGTGCTCAGTAAGCAATAAAATCCTTTAGGTATAAATTGAGGAGTGGGATAGCTGGGTCAAATGGTGCATCCTTTCCAAGCTTTCTGAGGAATCTCCATGTTGCTTTCCAGAGTGGCTGCACCAATTTGCAGCTCCATCAGCAATGTATGAGAGTGACTTTTTTCCCACATTCATGCCAACACTTATTATTGCTTGTATTCTTGATAATAGTCATTCTAAGTGAAGTTAGATGAAATCTTAGGGTGGTTTTAATTTGCATTTCTCTAATTACTAGGGATGATGAGCAATTTTTTTTTATATTTGTTGATCACCTGTTTATCTTGTTCTATGAAGTGTCTGCCCCTTTCCTTAGTGCATTTTGTGTTTGGGTTCTTTGTATTTTGGGTGTAAAGTTTTTAAAGTTTTTTATAAACTTTGGAGATGAGTGCTCTCTCTGAAGTGTGTGTGGAAAAGATTTTCTCCCACTCTGTAGGCTCTCTTTTCACATGATTGTTTCCTGTGCTGAGAGAAAACTTTTTAGTTTGAATCTATCCCATTTATTGATTCTTGCTTTTATTTATTGCACTATGTGGTCTTGTTAATGACATCTCTTCTTAAGTCAACATGATGGGGATTTGGGCCTACATTTTCCTGTATTTGGTGAAGCATCTCAGGCATAAATCCTATTGAGTTGAGTTTTGTACAGGGTGAGAGATAGGGGTTTAATTTCATTTTACTACATATGGATTTCCAGTTTTGCCAGCACCTTTTTTTGAAGATGATATCTTTTCTCCATTGCAAGTTTTTGGCACATTTGTCTAGTATGAGATAACTGTACTTTTGTGGGTATGTCTCCTTGTCTTCTATCCTGTACCTTTGGTCTACCTGTCTATTTTGGTGCCAATACCATGCTGTTTTTTTTTTAACTATTGCTCTATAGTAGAGTTTAAGGTCTGGTATTATGATACATCCTCCATCACTCTTCTTGCCCTGGATTGCTTTGACTATTGAGGATCTTTTGCTTTTGCAGATAAAGTTCATGATTGCTTTTTCTGTTTCTATGAGAAATGTTATAAGGATTGTAATTGGAATTGCATTAAATCTGTATAGTGCCTTTGGAAGTATGGCCATTTTGATAATGTTAATTCTGCCTATCCAAGAACATGGGGGATCTTTCCATCTTCTAAGGTCTTCTGCAATTTCTTTCTTTAATGTTCTATAGTTTTCATTGTAGAGATCTTTCACCTCTTTGGTTTGATTGATTTCCAAGTATTTTATTTTATTTTATATTTTTATTTTAGACAAATGGTATGCAACTTGTTTCTCTGGTTGCACATGAAGTAGAGGCATACCATTTGTGTAAACACACATTTACATAGGGTAATGATGTTTGATTCATTCTGTTATTTTTCTTTCCCCCACCCCTCCTACCCCTCCCACCCCTCCCACCCCTCTTTTGCCTCTATATCATCACTCCTTCCTCCATTTTTATCTCCCTCCCACCCCACATTATGTATCATCATCTGCTTATCAGTGAGATCATTCATTCTTTGTTTTTTTGGGATTGGCTTATGCTTTCAGATGTTTCATCACTTATGTGTAAAAATGCTTTAGATTTATGCATGTTTATTTTATATCCTACTAGTTTGCTGAATTCATTTATGAGATCTAGAAACTTTCTGGTGGAGTTTTTTGGATCCTCTAAATAGAGAATCCTGTCATCAGCAAATAGTGACAACTTGAGTTCCACTTTTCCTATTGGTAACCCTTTAATTTCCTTTCTGTCTATTTTCTCTGGCTATTATTTCAAGGTCGATGCTGAATGGAAGTGATGAAAGAGGGCATCCCTGTCTTGTTTCAGCTTTTAAAGGGAATGTGTTCTGTTTTTCTCCATTAAGAATGATGTTGGCTGTGGGATTAGCATAAATAGCCTTTAAAATGTTGAGGTATGTTCCTACCAATCCTATTTTTTCTATTGTTTTGAGCATGAAGTGCTGTTGTATTTTGTCAAATACTTTTTTCTGCATCAATTGAGATAACCATATGATTCTTAACCTTAAGTCTATTGATGTGATGAATTACATTTATAGATTTCTGAATGTTGTGCCAACCTTGCATTCCTGGAATGAACCCCACTTGATCGTGGTGTACTATCTTCTCAATATTTTTGGATGTGGTTTGCCAGGATTTTTAAGGATTTTTGCATGTATATTAATCAAAGATATTAGTCTAAAATTTTCTTTCCTTGGTGTGTCTTTGGCTAGTTGGGGTGTGAGGGTGATTTTAGCTTCATAGAATGAGTTTGGTAGTGTTCCCTCCTTTTCTATTTCCTGGAATTCTTTGAGAAGTATTGGAACAAGTCCTTCTTTGAAGTTCTTGTAGAACTTGGTTGAGAATCTGGTCCTGGGTTTTCTTGGTTGGTAGACTTTTGATGGCTACTTTCTTTCATTGCTTGATATTGATCTATTTAAATTGTGTATGTCTTCCTGGTTCAGTTTGGGAGGATCATGTCTCTAGAAATTTGTTGATGTACTTGGTATTTTCTATTTTGTTGGAGTATAAGTATTCAAAGTAGCTTCTCATTTTGTTATGTATTTCAGTGTTGTCTGTCATGATAGTTCCTTTTTTATCATGAATTCTAGTAATTTGAATTTTCTCTCTCCTTCTCTTTGTTACTGTGGCTAAGGGTTTGTCTATTTGGTTTAGTTTTTCAAAGAACCAACTTTTTGTTTTGTCAGTTTTTTAAATCGTTACTTTTGTTTCAATTTCATTGATTCAGCTCTGATTTTAATTATTTCCTGTCTTCTACTATTTTTGTGTTGTTCTATTCTTCTTTTTCTTGGAATTTGAGCTGTAATATTAGGTCATATAGTTGTTGACTTTTTATTCTTTTCTGGAATGCACTCCATGCAATGAATTTTCCTCTTAGTACTGCTTTCAGAGTGTCCCAGAGATTTTGATATGTTGTATCATTGTTCTCATTTACCTCTAAATTTTTTTATTTCCACCCTGATGTTTTCTATTATCTATACTTCATTCAATAGCATATTATTTAGTCTCCAGGTGTTTGAGTAATTTCTGTTTTTTATTTTTTCATTGATTTCTACTCTCAGTCCATGATGATCTGATAGAACACAAGGCAGTATTTCTATTTTTCTGTATTTCCTAAGGGCTGCTTTGTGGCATAACATATGGTCCATTTTCAAGAAGGTTCCATGTGCTGCTGAGAAGAAATTGTATTTGCTCATTGATGGATGGAATATTGTATATATGTCTATTAAGTCTAAGTTATTGATTGTGTTATTGAGTTCTATGATTTCTTTGCTTAGTTTTTATTTGAAAGTTTTAATCAGTGGTGACAGCGGTCACCCAATAATTGTTTTGTGGTCTATTTGATTACTGGAATTGAGAAGAATTTATTTGATGTACATGGATGTACCATGTTTGGGGCATAAATATTTATGATCATTATGTCTTCCTGATTTATGGTTCCCTTAAGCGGTATGAAGTGTCTTTCTTTATCCCTTCTGACTAACTTTGGCTTGAAGTCCACTTCATGTGAAATAAGGATTGAAACCCCTGCTTTTTACTGAGTTTGTGTGGTTAGTAGGTTTTTCCCCCATCCTTTCACCTTTAGTCTGTGGATGTCCTTATCTATGAGATGAGTCTCTTGAAGGCAGCATATAGTTGGGTCTTTCTTTTTAATCCATTCTGCCAGTCTACTATGTCTTTTGATTGATGAGTTTAGACCATTAATGTTCAAGGTTATTATTGAGATATGATTTGTATTCCCAGTCATTTGGGATTATTTTTGGTTTTTAACTTGACTTGGTTTCTCCTTTGGTTTTACCTTTAAGGTTGTCCTTCCCTTTTCTGAACTACATTGTTGTTTTTCATTTCCTCCTCATGGAATGTTTTGTTGAGAATATTCTGAAGTGCAGGCTTTCTATTAGTAAATTCTTTAAATTTTGTTTATCATGGAAGGATTTTATTTCATCCTCAAACCTGAAGGTTAGTTTCTCTGGGCATAGGATTCTTGGTTGGCAACCATGTTCTTACAGAGCTTGAAATATGTTTTTCCAGGGCCTTCTAGCTTTTAGAGTCTGGGCTGAAAAATCTGCTGATATCTGTATTGTTTTCCCCCTATTTGTAATTTGATGCTTTTCTCTGACAACCTTTAAGATTCTATCTTTAGTTTGTATATTAGGCATTTTCCTTACAATATGCCTTGGTGTGGATCTGTTGTGATTTGGGCATTTTGTGTTCTGTACGATTCTTGTATTTGACTTTTCATTTCATTCTTCAGATTTGGGAAATTTTCTGATTTTATTTCATGGAATAAGTTGTTCATTACTTTGGTTTGTAACTCTGTGCCATCCTCAATCCCAATAATTCTCAAATTTGGTCTTTTCATGATGTCCCATAGTTCTTGGAGGTTCTTTTCATGATTTCTTATTATCTTCTCTGTTTGGGAAACTTTATTTTCAAGTTTAAATATTTTGTCTTCATTGTCTGAGGTTCTGTCTTCCAAGAGGTCAAGTCTGTTGGTGATACTTTCCATTGAGTTTTGTATTTGGTTTATTGTTTTCTTCATTTTAAGGATTTCCTTTTGTATAATTTGAGAATCTCTGTCTCTTTGTTGAAATGATCTTTTGTTTCCTGCAGTTGCTCTTTAAACTGTTTATTGGAGTGATCTTTCATTGCTGCATTTGCTCTCTTATCTCATCCTTTGCTTCACAAATCATTTTAATTATGTATATTCTGAACTCCTTTTCTGACATTTCTTCTACCATGCTGTCACTGGATTCTATTAATATTGAATTGAGTTTTGTTTGGATCATTTTATTCCCTTCGTGTATGTGTGTGTGTTGTTCACATATCTTCTCTGCTAGCATTGCAGATCTGGGGTATTGCAGATCCCCCTATAGGCATGTAGTGACCCTGCAGGTTTCTAAAACCTTTTCTGATAGTGTGCTTTCAGGCTCCAGCAGGTATCTCAGGATGAGAGTTGCCCCACCTAAAGATGGGAGCTATGACTTCCAGGATAATCCAAGATGGCCACTCTGGCTTCTAAATATCTTGGCAAATGGGGAGCAGCAGCTCAGTGTGGTCATGATTGGCTCAAGGTCCTGGAGTCAGAGTTTGGTTAGTCAGGCAGTGGTCCTGGAGATGGGGTGTGGTGGGTCTGGTTGCGGGATTCTGGAGGTGGGGTACAGTCAGTCTAGGGTTCCTGGTGGTGGGGAGCAGTCAGTCTGTTTGGAGGTCCTGGAGGCAGGGAGTGGTTAGTCAGGCTGTGGGGTCCTGGAGATGGGGCTTGGTCAGTCTGGCCAGGGGTCCTACAGGTCCTGGCTATTGTCTCAAAATGGTGGCAGCCTTGTGTAACCAAACCTGCAGGCACTGTGTCAATGGACTTCCAGGCAACAGCAGGCAGCTGGCACTCCACCGGCCATCTGTGGTTGGTCTACCAGCTTCTGTTGGATGATGGGCAGGTGAAACTTGGGCAGTGGGTGATGAGTAGGTGAAAGGTAGCAAGAGACAGGCAAGAGGCAAGCAGCAAGATGGCAGATGATAGGCACCAGTTAGTGAGTAATCTGCACTCAAAAAATAGTAGATATGCTGGTAGACTGCAGGTGCTCACACTAGAAAAAATGGGGCAAACAGCATGGGATTGATAAGCAGCAAAGACTACCTCACTGAGAAAGTTATCCTCTGCTTCCCAAATTGTGGAGGGAAAAGGAATGAAGTCTCCCTCTAGTCTGCCATCTTTGTTAATTCCCTTTATTATATTCCATTATTTTAACTAGTTGGATATGACCATTAATTAAGGCACTGCTAATGTGCATTTTGATTACTTCATTATTTAGAAGGTATACATGTACAACCTGTCTACAAGTTACCTGAACCAGTCCTCAATTTTCAATTGTTTCTTAGGTCATAATTTTAAGGGCAAAATTACCAAGAGCAATGATAGTATGAGGCAGTAGAATAAAAGATATGTGACATTGCAGCATTTCCCACAGTTCATTGTTTGAAATATTCAGTGACATAAAATACTGACATCTATTTAGAAAATTACCACTAATATTTTTTTCCTTTTTCTGATTAAACAATACAACAAATCCATGATTTTCATGGCATGAATTAGCAAGGCCAGTCATTTTCCACATGTTCCTATACAATTTGGATCTGACATTTTGACCTCATAGGAGACACGTTACCTAGAATATGAAGAAACTATTGCTACCTAAGGCAATGTACCCTTGAAAGATTGAACAGCACAGATAGCTCCTGAACTGAATCCAAAACAATATGCCTCCTTCTTTGGATAAATTGCAAGATGTCACACACCTGTAATTCCAGGTACTAGGGAAGTTGAGGCAGGAGGATCACAAGTTTGAGGCCAGTCTTGAATAAATTAACAAGGGTCTAAGCAACTTATTGAGACACTTTAAAAAAAGATAAAAGGTTCTGGTGATATGGCTCAGTGTTAACTCACTGCTGGGTTCACTTCCTGGCCAAACCAAAAACCAACCAAACAAAAAATAAAAAAAAAAAAAGATTTGGACCCAATTCACTAAAGTGCCTTTAAACTATCAGAAAACTCTAAGAATCATCTTTTTTATTTTTTATATATTTATTTTTTAAACTTGTTTTTATCATAAACAAATGAGATACATGTTGTTTCTCTGTCCATGAAGTAAAGGCATACCATTTGTGCAATCATACATTTACATAGGGTAGTAGTTCTTGAATCATTCTGTTATTTTTTTCCTTCCTGCCACCCCTGCCACCCCACTTTTCCTTTCATACAGTCCCTCCTTCCTGCATTTTTGCCCCCTCCCACCCCCATTACATGTAATCATCTGCTTATCAGTGAGATCATTCATCGTTTGGTTTTTTGAGATTGGCCTATCTCACTTAGCATGATATTCTCCAATTTCATCCATTTGGCTGCAAATGTCATAATTTCATTATTCTTTTTGGCTGAGAAATATTCCATTGTATTAATGGAATATATATATATATATATATATATATATATATATCACAGTTTCTTTATCCATTCATCAATTGTATTTTTTGCATCTTGAGAATCATGACATATGAAATTCCTTTTATTTTACAGAGTTTTTTTCACAGTTTTTTATAAGGTTACTGGAAACTCTTTTTAAAGAGATATTTTTATACATGCATTTTTATGCTGTATCTTAGGTAACTGAGTACATTTACAGGTTGCAGTAATCAGATCATCTTAATAAGCATTTTCATCTCTTCAACTGTTAATTTTTCAATGTATTGGGAATTTTATTTTGAAACACAATTTCGGTCATTTTAACCTATACGTATCCAACTGTGCTAAAGATGTCTCTAAAGTGATTCCTCCATACTATTCCTGGTGCCTCTCTCCACACTCTTTCCACCTCTCTTCTCCCTGCTTTTCCCATTCTCTGGTGACCACCATTCCAATCTCTTCTATTGGTTTCACTTAGTACTTTCTACAAATGAATGAGAATATGTGGTGTTTGTCCTTTGGTATCAGGCATATTTCACTTAACATAAAGAAGGTAATTTGTCACTTTTTGCTATGGTAAGGTACACATAACAGAAATTTATCATTTTGATCCTTTGTCTTTTCATTCCATCAGTCTGTTTTATGTGTTGTTTTTAGATACACCTGGCACCAGAGTGTATTTTCACATGTTGTAAGTACATGGGGTGCAACCCATTACAATTCAGTTCCCATTCTTCTGGTTGAACAGTTTGATGCTAAGAGTTCAGTCAGAGGCAGTAAGCACATTTATACTATTGTGAAAACATTCACCATCAATCTCCAGCATTTTTCCTTTTCCCAAACTATCACTGTGTGGCTATCCAATAAGAACTCACTGACCCTCTTCCTCAGTTCATGCTAACTGTTCTATATTCTGTTTGTATCAGTTTCTACTCTCATTTTTACCTTATACATTAGAATCTTAGAACATTGGATAATTTCTGACTGGTCATTTGTAAGAATGTTTTCAAAATTTACAAATTACTTCTGTAGGCATTAATTGTTTTGTTCCAGGCTGAATAATATTCCATGGTATGCCCAGGCAATGTTTTGCTTATACATTCTTATGCTTTTGGACATTGATATGTTTCCAACATGGGCTCTTGCTAATAATGCTACTATGAGCATTACATATGGTAACTTGAGTTCTTACATTCAGTTCTTTTTAACAGATCGTTAAAAGGTCAATTGATGGATCAGGTGGTAATTCATGGCATTAAATATTGATGTATTTATTTAAGGAAAAATACGCCTCATTGAAATACTCATTTAAAAGTACTGTACACTCTCCACATGTTTCTAATGGCTAACCCAGGCCATGAAGTTGAAACCCACCTCATAGAAACTTGTTGCAGGCACCAAGAAGATATGTTGGGCCTTTGCGTTATGTCCAAAATGAAAAGGATTGACCATTTTATAAACTATTTGCTGTTCATGTCCCAAAGCAGCTGATTTAACCAAACATGGATATCTCCATATTCACTTAATGCAGGCAGCATATATTCTATGCCATGATTTACTGTTCAGAAGCCAGTGTATTGGCACATTGAGAACTTATCTATCATCAGTAGTTAAGTTTGTGGTATCTTCACCAAATAATATTTGAAAAAGTTAATAATGTGTTTGTCAGTACAGATCAGTAGCAAAGGATTGATTGTGGCATAGCCATTTGAAACAATTAAATGAATATAGTGACAAACAGGGTCATTGTTCCACATAGTTCTTGAGGAGGAGAAGATGCTGTCCAAACAGTACATGAGCACGAAGAAGCTCATGAGCAGCAGGATGTTTGAGGTGGCCTTTTGTAGAGGGGATGCTTTTGGAGAAAGTTTGGAACTGTGAAGGTGCTGGAAATGCCTCTTATGTCTGCACAAGAGAGTCACCATATACACACTTGAGAGGGCCATGAGTCCTATAAGAAAGACATCCCTGAGTGCACCTAACACAGAAAATAAATGTCTGAGGAAGTAAGTCATTTTTACAATTTTACAGGGTTCAGTAATAGGTACAATGCAATCTGAGGTCACATTGGAGATAGCAGTAGCAGAGAATGAGTAATGAGTACTGAAGGACATATAGAAGACCCACAAGAAAGCAAGGGAACACAGGATCTGATGTGGAGCTTTGTTTGAACTTTGCCAAGCTGGAGGTTCTGGGGCTGAGGGTAATGGCCTGGAGGACACTCAGCAGGCAGGTGGCACAAATGGAGAAGCCCCTCAAAAACCTGTTCAAGTAGATGATTGATTTACATTTGATGTCATCCCAAAAATACTGAGACAACATCTTATTTGTAATGATGTATAGCAAAATTGTCAGCATTCCTAGGTGTATTAGAGCCAAGAGACCAATGATCAAGTCAATGGGATTGAGCTTGTGCTGGAGAAGGAACATGAAGACGTGGAAGAAAAAAAGGATGGTGTTGGCTGGGATCCCAATGCCAATTTCAAAGAAAAATGCATTTTTTACGCTAGTATAATCATATAGTTGGTCGTTCTTTTTCATCTTTTATGCAAGGATCAAATAGTCAATATCTTAGGAGAAAATGAAGAAAAAGACTTTATTTCAAATAGTACCACCTTTGAATTTCAGCCTATACTATTACCATCAGGAAATGTGTGAATTCACCCCAACACCCCTTTCCCACTTCCCCACTCAAGTGTCTCTGACATCCTCCAGATAGAATTTTCCTATCATCACCACATCACATCTGGATTACAGAACAGTTGTGGGACTCCCACTGTATATTGGATTCCTGTCCATTCAGAATTACCCAATGCTATTGAAAATAGTTGTTGATTATAATCTCATTGTGAGGTTTTCTGGACTGGTGCCTTTCTTGCTTTTCATCTTTCTCTCACATCAGCCTCAAGTACACACTGAAAATTCTGCAATTTTTGAGGAATTCAAATGGCAGTATTGCATGATAGGGAATTCTCTCTCAAGAAATGAATCTTGATGGAGTAGTTTTATATCTGGGTGTATTATTTCCCTGGTATCCTTGTTCTGGTTTATTAACAAACATAATATCTTTAATACACTAAATGAGCCAACATTGAGAATTACACACTCTAAGACACATTGTTTGAATTTGTATCTGTGATTTCCCATTGAGTTCAAGTGTGATCCTAATCAGTCTAAGATTCTAACCTCTCATCATCTCATCTATAAAGTATGTTCAGTAATATTACCTGAATTCTCGAGTTATTATGTGTGCAAGAAAAAGAAATACCATATATGAACATGCTTCTAACACATAATGACATTGGGAAATATTGGCAATTATTTGTTTAATTATGCAGTTCCTCACACATGTGACCTGGGAGATTTAATTCAATATATTTTAAATAATAACTACCTCTGTTGTTGCCTCAAAAATATTTCTATAATTTTGGAACATTTGTCACTATCTCTACTAAGATCTTTGGTGGTATTTTAGTACTATTTTTGAATCCCAAGTGTAGCTATTCATCTTGTGTACATGTTATTATCATCACCAGAATAACTGTCCTGAGCCAAATCCAATTATTATATATTAGTAAGAATATATTCCAATGTTTTCTACTCAGTCATCTGGAAGTAATATAAGTCACAGTTAATATATAACCTGAGTTTTTTATTGTAAGGATATAAATACAGAACAAGAATTTGACCCACATCTGAAGGGTGTACCTCCAAAAGAGTTCCAATTGTCATCTCCAGGAAGCAATCAATTTTTCAGCTCTGAGGCACAAGTGTATACTTGATACAGAAAATTTGATGTTGGTATGCTAATGGACTATTTCCTGTACAAGTCATGCTTTGCTTTAATTCAAGTCTCTAAAATTGTAGATGTGTATTTTAAGTCATTTCCAGCCATACATTGAAAAATAAAAGTCATCAGAAAATCATGCATGTGAGGCTAAATCTTTCTATGGCTCTTAAGAGCATGTATATCTACAAGTTATGATTCAAGGACCAGGCACAGTGATGCATGACTCTAATCCCAGTGACTGAAAAGGCTGAGACAAGATTTCAGGTACAAATTCAGCCTTAGCAACAGGAAGGTGCTAAGCAACTCAGCGAGACACTGTCTCTAAATAAATTACAAAATAGGGGTGGAGATGTAGCTCAGTGGTTGAGTGGTCCTGAGTTCAATCCCTGGTATAAAAAAAAGATATTAAGTGAAACCAGAAAAGTTGAGTATTCATGAAAATGGAATACCATGTAAAAATCTGATGTTATGTAGATACTTGGTTAAAACATTGAAGTGTTGATTTTTGTTTTGTTTTGTTTTTTTGGTTTTTATTTCTAATCTATTTGTCCTTGGCTATGGAATCTAGTATTATAATTCAACATGTGCATACAATGCATTTTGATCAAATGAGATCAATTTCCATCTTCTCAAACGTTATCACTTTTATGTTGAAAACCTACAAACCCTTCTTGGGTTATTTTAAATTTATACCTAATCATTATAGAGCATAATCTCCCTAATTTGCTATAAATCCTGATTTACTTTCAACTTTTACTCTTTTTTTTGGTTGTTTGTATAAAGTTATTTTAATCAAGAGAGATATGGGCAAGGTTAAGGATAGAAAGGTAGGGTAGGGTCCTTTTTTAAAATTTATTTTGATTCATTGTACACCAATGGAGTACAACTGTTGTGTTTCTGGTTGTACTTGAAGTGGAGTCACACTATTTGTGTAATCATACATGTACATAAGGTAATGTCTCCTTCTGCTATTTTTTGTTTCCCCACCCCTGCCCTACCCCTCTTTTTCCTCTACAAAATCCATCCTTCCTCCATTCTTACCTCGCTCACACCCCCCTTATATATCAGCATCTGCTTATCAAAGAATTCATTCAGCCTTTGGTTTTTTGGTATTGGCTTGTGTCACTTAGCATGATATTCTGAAACTGCATTCATTTACCTGCAAATACCATAATTTTATTCTTCTTTAAGGCTGAATAATATTCCATTGTGAATATATACCACAGTTTCTTTATCCATTCATCAATTGAAGGACATCTAGGTTGGTTCCACAATCTGCCTATTATGAATTGAGCAACTATGAACATTGATGTGGCTGCATCACTGTAGTATGCTGATTTGAAGTCCTTAGGGTATAGGCAAAGGAGTCGGATAGCTGGGTCAAGTGCTGGTTCCATTCCAAGTTTTCTAAGGAATCTCCACCTTGCTTTCCACAGTGGCTGCACTAATATGAAACACTACCAGCAATGTATGAGTGTACCTTTTCCCCCACATCCTTGCCAACAACTATTATTGCTTGTATTCTTGACAATAGCTATTCTAATTGGGGTGAGATTGAATCTTAGGGTAGTTCTGATTTGCATTTCTCTCATTACTACAGATGTTGAACATTGTTTCATATATCTGTTGACTGCTTGTAGATTTTCTTCTGTGAATTGTCTGCTCATTTTCTTCACTCATTTATTGATTGGGTTATTTGTATTCTTGGTGTAATGTTTTTTGAGTTATTTATGGATTCTGAGATTATTGCTCTATCTGAAGTATGTATGGCAAAGATTTTCTCCCACTCTGTAGGCTCTCTCTTCACATTGCTTGTGGTTTCCTTTGCTGACAAAATGCTTTTTTCATTTGAATCTATGCCAATTATTGATCTTGCTTTTATATCTTGTGCTTTGGAAGTCATGTTAAGGAAGTCTGGCCCTAAACCAATGTGATGAGGATTTGGACCTACTTTTTCTTCTATAAGGTGCAGGGCCTTTGGTCTGATTCCAAGGTTCTTGATCCATTTTGATTTGAGTTTTGTGCAGGGTGAGAAATTGGGGTTTAGTTTCATTTTGCTCCATATGGATTTCCAGTTTTCCCAGCAGCATTCGTTGAAGAGGCTATCTTTTTTCCATTGAATATCTTTTAGATCTTTTTAGAACTCATTGCCTATAACTTTCTCATTATTTTCCTGATCATAGATCTAGGAGATTTTTATCTTCTCAGTTTGTGTGTGATCAATATTTCAGGTTTAATGCATGAGTGCTAACATACAGTTTTTGTGGAAAATGAAAAGTCTCTACCACCACTAAAAAAGGACCATCATTTCCCCAAGTGATGATCAGATAAAATGCCACAATCTTCTCCATTCACTCATTCAGTGTTTTGGGGTTGTTACTCATGATAAGTTCAGAAAAAAATTAGAAAGATATAAATCAAATATCCATGTGTCCAAGACTTTATGGAATATATTTTACTACTAATACTTAGTTATCTTATTTTGTGACATCAGCATACATATAAATGGCATATGCCCATCATTATAAAGTTATTTGACATAAATCAAATATTTATGTGTATTTTTATAGTATAATTTTAAACAGACTGATATTATCATGTGTTAAATACATTTTAAAAATTCTATTCCTTTAGGCACAGGAGTCTGAGACAGGAGGATTCCAATTTCAAAAGCAATTCTCAGTAACTTAACAAGTCTCTAAGCAACTTAGTGAAACTCCTCCTCAAAATTAAAAACAAAGATATTTGAGTATGTGACTCAGTGTTGAACCCTAACACTGGGTTCAGTTCCTGGTAACAAAAAAAATAATTAAAATTGCCTTCTCTCAACAACAAAAATTGCATTATGAAACAAAACAAAAGCATTTGCATTATAATACATCATTTCTGTGAAATACACAATCTGCTTTAATTTATTTTTAATATTTGAGTCTTACAAAAACAAGCATTAAAACACTCATTGAATGAAATGTTTTAATCACCTGTGTCCAAAGGCCATTGAATGACAATAAGTTCACTGTGGTGGAAGAATCTGCAGTCCTGGAAATAGGAATAATGAAAAGTAGGAGTGTATAGATGTCATGGATTTGCAATAATTAGGAAATCATGGAGTCATTTGGTCATGGCCTTAAAACTGGTGGAAAATTGTTTTCTGCAAGTGAATTTTTGTATTAGTAAGAGTAAAAACAAACTATTTCCTGATGCAAACATGAAAGAAAGGGAAACAATTTGATTTAATCCTAAGTAAAACTATTCTTTCTCCATGTAGTGCCCAGAGATAGCCCAGGAAAATAATTTTCTTGTCAGTAAATGCTGCACACCTAGTATATATGATTACATTATGTAAACATATCACAGTGATACTGTAAAAAATGTTCTATACTAATATCCATGCATATATACCATTGTTTTTAGAAAGCATCCTGGGGAATGGGAACCACTCATAAAGGAACTAAGTGATATCCTGTGGTATGTCCCTTCCCAGCTGCCCATTACACTCACACCTAGCATTGCAGAGTCTAGAATATCAGGGGACAGAACACAAGCTCTTTGCCATCAATTGGGTGATCTGGGAAACACTCCTCAAATTAGGTCCTTAGGGGTGATCTGCCAAATTGGTACCTGGATGCCCTCTTGTACCAGGCACTAATATTTTCCTTTATGAACTGGTGAAATTAAGCTGCCTCCAGACTCGTCGTCATTCTGTGCATAAGGATGTCTAAATCAAAGTGAATTTAACATGAATTTCTGAAATAGGTCATTTTTGAAAATCCTCTCCTGGTAAGTAAGTAGAAGAGTGTAACATATCACACATGAAAAAAAGAAAATGTACAAAAATTTCAGAGCTTTCATTGTTTAGAGCTCATAGTGAAACCTGGGGGATCCTCATGGTTAAGACTCCCTTTAAAATCTGGATCAAGGAAGCCATCATGTTAGACAGTGTGCCATCCTGCAATCACCAAAATCATGGGTGGCTGGATCACACATGCATCATCATACATTTTTCCCAAACTAGTGAGAAGTGCTGAGGAAGTGGACATGAGCTGGAGGTCAGGTCAGAAGAACAAAGAGTTACAGGAGGACACCCCTCTGCAGATTCTTCTGCAAGTTTGTGTTCTTAGGACCTTACATGTGGGCAGATTCCAGGGTGAAGGACTGTAGGAACTACACATCTGTTCTGTCATCTATACTGTGAGCATCAATCTACCTCTGAGAGATGAGATGACAGATGAACCATGTTACTTACTCACCACTGAGCCATGCATGGGCAGACTCACATACTTTGGATTGTCATTATCACAGTTCAGCTTCACCACTTGTGCCAGCCCACCTGTCCTCCCTTTCTATTCACTAAGGTAAAAATGGACAAAAGGCATCTGGCAGGGGAGACAGGTCTGGATTCAAGTGAGTGGGCTTGGGATTGAGGTCAATGTAGGCAGCATTTTCTACCTTGTGGAACTACTTGTGTTGGAAATCTATGAGGAACACAATGAGAAATGACAGGCAGGTAAAACCATCACCCAGCAGATGTCAGTCCTGTTAGCACATCTGCTGTGAAAAATTCCAGCAACACAATGAGCAAAACCCTGGAAAGTTTGTTGGCAAATGAATGGCAGTTATTTGTGAGAAATGGAAATGAGAATTATGGGTTGCTTTTGTAAATTGTCAGGGTTATAAACTACAGCTCAGCAGTCACACTTACCACTATAATATTCATATTTCCACTATTTTAAATTTCTCCTGAGAAAAGTTATTAGAAGAGACAATGTTCCTTTAAAAACAGAAATAGGAAGCCCCAGATGTTCTTCACAGACCATCAGCTTTTATTACTGGGGAATGCAAACAGTCCTTCAGGAGAGTCTGTCTCTCTGACTGAGATAGTGATGAAAGATACAAGTCCTGCTTTCCTGCTCAGTAGGTTTGGCTTTCCTGTGCCATCTTGTTTTTTGTGTCTTAGTGACAAGAAAAGGGGAGATGTTGACATTTATCTATTCATGTTAAAGATATGTAAAATAGAGTTTGAAGAAAAATCTGAAATTCAGGTATGATTACAAGGGCAGGATGGGGTTTGACTGACCTAATTACTCCTGTGAAAAAATCAGATTCAAAAATTTCCCAGCCGACAGAAATCAAAACAAGTATTTCTTTTTAGGGACTAAAATATAAAGGACTAGTGAACATAAATATTCTCCTTCCTGGGTGAATTATATTCCTGGGTGTTTTGGAGTCATGAATGGAAAACTACCAGCAAGTTCATTTGATTTTTTTAAAAATGTTTAATGTACTTCCAAACCTTATCATCTTGGTTCTTTCATTTCCCATTTCCCGAGTGATATAGTCCAGGGTAAGGGAATTTTTATTTGTAAAATTAAATTGGGTACAAAGTCTTCTTGAGGAAATGCAAGTAGATATTTTTACAAGTGTGAGTTTACCTTCTAGGAAATGATGTTTTGAACATAAAATGTCATGTACTTCTAAAAGTTGGAAAACTTACAATTATTCAAAGTATACAAGTCACTTACATGAAAGATAACTTTGATTTATGATGATGAGAGAAGCAAAATACTTATAAATAATAAAAATAGTCAATTAAAATATATGACTTTTCTGATAATATGTATCCAAATAAGTAAGGTATAACATCTCTAGAATAGTTACCATATGTAAGTTCTGTAACTAGAAGTTACTAAATTTTAAAAAATCAATGGAAAATAAAAATTAATTGATATTTCCTATGAAAATAATTATTAATTTTCAGAAGATCTTTATTAAAGTAGAAGAAAATATCCTCATTTCACCATGCAGAATACAGTCCCCTGAGCTCAGCAGGAATTTTGAATCTGATATCGCCTCTGTACCTACCACACCCTTCACTAGCAGCTCAAATTCTCTCCTTCCAGAGCCTTCTAGTACCAACCTGCACTCTAATTCTGCATCTGAGGACACAGAGGCACTTACCCAGATGATTGAGACAGTAGAGGATTCCAGGCAGCTGAGAAGAGGTCAAACAGTTGTAAGTTTTAAGGAAAGGATGTTTTTAAATCCTATATCTCTAGACCTCTAATTTTAATGTCTATAGAAATGTGACAAGATCCCCCTGGAGAGCACAGGACTGTGACATCCCCACTGGAACAGGTCCCCCGTCTCCTAATTTTACTTTCTTCTCTGGTGGACAATAGCAATCCTGGGAGATCTGGGCTCTAAACTTTTCTCTAAGTTTTGTGGACACATCTGGAGAGGGATCTTGATTGTGGTCATGTCCCAATCCTGTTGACAATTCCAGTTACTTTCATCCTGACCCTAAGTCAAACTAGTCCAAACACAGTCCACAGTTCCCCTTTGTGAGGGACTCTTGGCACCATCCATGGCTTTCCCATAGCTCTGAGGGTCCTCTTCCTACTGTGCGTGCTGGGCTCCTTCCCTATTTTGTTTTCATTTGCAGTACTTGGTTTCTTTGTTCTGTTAGTTCTGTATGCCATCATTTCAAAACTTGAATTTCCATGTTTCAATCTATAAGTAAAATATAAAACTGAAGGTAGGTTTGCTGAATATAAGATTCTTGGTTAGCATTCATTTTCTTTCAGAGCTTGAAAAATGATGTCCCAGGCCATTATTGCTTTTAGAGTCTAGATAGAGAAATCTGCTGATTTCTTTATTTGATTCCTCCTAAATGTAATCTGGTGCTTTTATCTCACAGTTTTTTAAGATTCTATCTTTATTTTGAATGTTAGGTATTTTCATTTTAATATGCCTTGGTGTGGTCCTTTTGTAATTTTGTACATTTGGTGTTCTGTAGGCCTCTTGTATTTGATTTTCCAGTTATTTTGGTACCAATACCATACCATTTTTGTTACAATTGCTTTGTAGTAGAGTTGAAGATCTGGTATTGCGATACCACCTGCTTCACTCTTTCTGCCAAGGATTGCTTTAGCTATTCTGGGTTTTTTATTCTTCCAGATGAATTTCATAATTTCTTGCTCTATTTCTGTAAGGTACCTCATTGGGATTTTAATTGGAATTGCATTGAATCTGTATAGCACTTTAGGTAGTATGGCCATTTTGACAATATTAATTCTTCATATGCAAGAACATTGGAGATCTTTCCATCTTGTAAGGTTTTCTTTAATTGCTTTCTTTTGTTTTCTGTAGTTCTTATTATAGAGGTCTTTCACCTCTTTTGTGAGATTGATTCCCAAGTATTTAGAAATTTGTTTTCTGAAAGTTAATTTTTGTATGAGTAGCAGAATAATCTTAAGACTCTTTCCTGACATAAACATGAAAGAAAAGGACACAATCTGATGCAATCCTAAGCACCATTATTCTTTCTCTATGTAGTGCCAGGAGAAACCCCAGAAAAATACTTTTCTACTTACCCTGCTAGCTCCAGTTTTGAACCACAATTATGTCAGTAAATGCTGCACACTGAGTCTGTATGATAAAAATTATGTAAATATATTATAGTGATATTGAAATGAAGTTCTATGGTAATGTCCATGATGATGTACCATTGTCATTAGAAAGCTCGTGGGGACTGGAAGCCAATAAAAAATATGAGCTGAGAGAAATCCCGTGACATGTCCCTTCCTAGGTGTGATCCGTCACACTCAAGGCTGGCACATTACAGTCCAAGAGATCAGGGGATAGAACACAAACTCTCTGCCATCAGTCAGGTTATCTGAGAAACACTCCTCAAATAAGAGTCTTAGGAGTGATGCCGCCAACTTGGTACCTGGGTGTCCTCTTGTACCAGGCACCAATATGGTACTTTATGCACTGGAGGAATCAAGCTACCCCCAGATTCAACATTCTGCATGTAGGGATGTATAAATCATGGTGAATCTAACATGAATTTCTGAAATAGGTCACATTTGAAGAATCCACATCTGGTAAGAGGAAGGAAAGGAACGTGAGTAGATGAGTAAAACAGATCACACATGAAAAAATGAAAAGTCAAAAATTTCAAAATTTTCATTTGTTACAGCTCATAGTGATGACAGGAGGTGTCTCCCTTTAATATCTGGATCAAGGAGGCAGTCATGTTAAGCAGTGTGCCATCCTGTAATCACCAAAATCATTGGCGGCTGCTTGATACATGCATCACATATGTTCCCCATAGTAGTAAAATCTGCTTGGACAGTGGATGTGAGAAAGTGGATAGAAGTAGAATCACAGGGGGGGAAAAGTCCTCTGCAGGCTCCACTGCAAGGTTGAGGGTTTTAGGACCTTCTAGGTGGGCATATTTCAGGGTGAAGTGATGAACGGAACACACATCTATTCTCATCTGGAGTGTGAGTATCATTCTGCCTCTCTCTTAGGAATGACACAACAGATAAATCCTATTATTTACTCACCACTTAGCTATACATGTGCAACCTCACATGCTTTAAATTTTGATTATCACACAGCTCAACTTTGCAACAGGGTCAATCCTCCCATCCTCCCTTCTATTCACTAAGATAAAAATGGATCAAGGGGATCTGGCAGGTTCAAGCAAGTGGGTTTGGGACTGAGGTTTATGCAGGCAGCACTTTCCACCTTGGGGAATTACCTGGGCTGGAAATCCATGGAAAACACAATTAGAAATGACTGGGACCTCAGGCAAGGCAAAACCATCACCCAGCCCATATCAGTCCTGTGGGAAAATCTGCTGTGAAATACACACTTCAGCAATATGATGAGCAAAACCATGGACAAGCTTTTGGAAAATGAATGGTACCTATTTGTGAGAAATAGAGGTGAGAATCATTGATTGCTTTTGTGAGTTGTCAGTTTGTAAAGTACAACTCAGGATCCACACTAAGAGCTATGATATTCATATTAACACTATTGTAAACTTCTCCTGAGAAAAGTCACTGGAAATGAAAGTGTTTTTAATAGTAAAGAAACAAGAAGCCCCAGGGGCATTTCTTTGCAGACCCACAAGCTGATATTGCTGGGAAACCTAAAGAGTCCTACAGTAGAGTCCATCTCCCTGATTGATATAGTGATGGAATATTCAAGCCCTGCTTTCCTGTTCAACAGCTTTGTATCATTTTGTTCTTTCTGTTTTAGTGACAAGAAAATAATACAGTTTCAAATTTATCTATTCATGGTAAAAACATAAAAAAATTGAGTTTAGGAAAACATTTGAAAATTAGGTACCGTTACTAGGGCAGGATATGATTTGACTGACTTAAATGTTCCTCAAAACAAAATTAGATTCAGACATTTTCAAAGTGACAGAAATTGAAAAGGGTACTTTATTTTTAGTAACTAAAACATAGAAGACTAAGAAACACAAACACAACTATTCTTCCTCAAAACTATTGAGAATTTTATTCCTGTGTGTTTTGGAGCCAAGAATGGGAAATCACCAGCACATTGATTTGATATTTTAAAATGTTTAATGTACTTCCAAACCTCATAATCATGGTTCTCTGATTTGACACTTTCTTACTGATATAGTACAGTGTAAGGAAATTTTTAATTGGTGAAATTGAACTGGATTCAAAGACTTAGTGAGAAAATACATATAAATAGTTTATAGCAATGTGAGATACCCTTTTTTGAAATAAGATTTGGAACATATAACCTCATTTCCTTCTAAAGATTTTAAAATTTATAATTACTCCAATTATAGAACTCACATCAATAATATTTCTATTTGAATTGAGATGACAGTAGAAATATTATAAGTAATAAAAATGTTAATTTAAAGCCAATGGTTTCCCTGATACTATGTATACAAATAAGTAATAATTAATATCTCTAGGTGACATATTGCTTGTAAGTTGTGTCACTAGAACTCATTAAATTAAAATAAATGAAAAGCTAAAATTACAGATATTCCCTATGAAAAAAATTGACTACATTTAGGAGGATGTAAATTAAAAAAGCAAATATTCTTAGAAGAAAGTATCCTCACTGCATCCTACAGAACACTGTCCTCTGGGCTGAGTAGGACTGTTGGAGCTGACATCTTCTCTGCAGCTACCAGAAGCTGCGCTAGTAAGCTCAAATCCTTTCCTATCACAGCCTCTCTTGGACCTACCAACACACAAATTCTGCATCTGAGGACACACAGGTACTTACCCAAATGTCTGAAGCAGGGAGGACTCTGGGCAGATGAGAAGAGCCCACATCAATGTAAGTTTTAGGAAGAAGATGTCTTTAAGCCCTATGTCTGTTAGACTATAATTTCAATGTCTGTAGAACGGTGACAAGATCCCACTGGAGAACACAGAACTGTGGCTTCCCTAGTGGAATATGTCCCCTGTCTCTTAATCAATTTTACTTTATTCCCTGTGGCATCACAGCAATCTAGGGAAAACTGGGTCCAAACTTTTCTCTGAGTTCCCTGGATACATCTGGAGATGGATCTTGATTGCAATCATATCCCCATCATGTGACAACTCCAATTAATCTCATTATGATCCGAAGATCAAATTAGTCCAAAACCATTCCAAAATTTGCAATGCCTCTACTTTGGGGTGAGGGATTCTTGGCATACCCATGGTTTCTTGACTCTGAGTGTCATCTTCCTACAGTTTGTGATGGGACCCGTTTCCCTAATTTGTTCTCACATTGAGCACCTGGTTTGTAGGTGGTTTGGGTTAGGTATGTCATCAGTTCTAAACTGGCAGTTTTTAGTTTTAAGCTCCGAGTAAAACAGTCAAATCAATCAGAAATAAAATGGAAAATCAAAAAGCCAGCAGAGCTGAAGGTCACAGGTTGAGATTATAGGCAGATGGAACATAGAGTTGAGGCAGAGCCCAAGCATGAGTCCACTCTAAGAATCCTGTGGGATCAACTCTCCTATTTTTTCTCTGAGAGAAAGAATGTAAAATTAGGCCCAGTTTTTTTTGTGTACTGTATATGAAGTTTTATAAAATGTTAAATACAAAATGGATCCCTGTGTCCCAGAGTCAAACCAGAGTACAACCATTTCAAGCAGATCCACTAATGTCTCAGGTGTTGAAATCAGAAGATACTTCCCTATCACCAGCAGTATGGATATGTGAAGGGTTAACAGGTATGTTAACAAATGAAAAATTAGTTATTTCTAAAATGAATGGGAAACTCAAACTGAATTTCAATAAATGCATTCAATAGTGTAATCTCTACAGACTGAAATTTCACATGGTTGGACCTGGGGTACTTTGAAAACTGCAGAAGAAATTTAAAACCAAATGCCAAAGCATGAGACTTCCAAAGTCATATAAGAGGAAGATATGAAATAGGAGAAGAGCATCAATACTTGAACAAGCATTTCAGCATGTGCTCAATTAGGCAAGACTCTTCTGTGAAGGAGGAAGCCCAGGGCTTCATGTGCTGTGGAAATTTTATTCCCACATGCAGCCTCCATCCTAGCCCAGACGCACCTCTGCCATTGGTGGCCTGGGTTCTGCCCTACTATCTGGCATGGCCTGATCCCTTGATTGCCAAGGTGCCTCCTGGAATCCTGTCCCTCTCACTCCTGGGGAATCTTCTTGGGTAAGCCATGGGAGAGTGTTGGCCAGTGTACTCCTAACTGTGTTGAGTTTATTTCTTTGTGGATCCAGGAATAGCTCTTTGGTGATATAGTGAGGTGTAGGCACACACCATTGTTCTACTGTGAACTTGCCATATGACTGTGGACAGGTGAGTCCAATCTCTTTGTCTAAGTTTTCCTGATTTTTAGCAGAAAACATGACTGCATGTCCAATAGTCAGAATTAGGCACTAATAAACTGATTCATGGGCTGTAGCTCCAACCAGTTAAGTAAGATTCTCTGTGGAGTAGGTTGCAGACATTGATTATATAAAAGCTTCCATGAAGATTCTCTTGTGTAGTGACTAGTACAGAATAAATGTTAACAGACCAAGGTCTGGAATGGATCAGTATGCATTTGAATTTTGTCTTTTTATGTACTTATAAAGACTGGCATAGATTTTTAACCTCTCAGAGAATCTGTTTACTCATCTCTAAGATGGGCTGATGCCACTTACTTCCCAAGGCTATAAAAATGAAAGGAAGTCATAGATAGTAAGTACATGGTGCACAGTGAGTGATCCCTAAGCCAGAGAGGACTGGGCTTTCTGTTTTTGCTTTACTGGTGAACACCAGCAGTAGCACCATGCTTGTACCAGAGTTGGCACTTCATAGAGATATCTGTAAGATAATGAGTGGAGCTGTTATTGTTGTAGACATAAATGTAGTGATACAATATCAGCTATTGTGAATAAAATTACTTTCTATCTTCTGTACAACTTTTAAAAACTATACTTTCCATCATTGCAACTAGGAACAGCCATGATTATGTTCTGTCAAACAAGACATAGGTGGAAGCCACATCTCCTTGGTCTTTAGCTCATTGGTTCCCAAATTTTTTCAAAAAGTGTAATTGGCAAATTATAATTATTCATGTAAGATTCATTGTGATATATTCATTAAGTACACATAATACTATTTGGTCCATGTAATTCCCCAGTACTTTCCATTTTTTTCTCCTCCTACTTTCCCCAATTCCTTTTTTCTACTCTTACTTTCTCCCTTCTGTATGTGTGAAATCCTTTAATGTTTCCTTTTTTTAAAAATCTAAATCCTTCATATGTGAGAGCAAACATTTGATTGTTGGATGTCTGAGTCTGGTTCATTCACTTAACCTGATATTCTCAGTTCCATTATTTTTCTGCAAATGACATAATTTTGTTCTTCTTTATGGCTATGTAAATACATATTATTGTATATACATACCACATACCACAATTTCTTATCTGTTCTCCTGTTGATAAACAATACGGTGGATTGCATATCTAGGCTATTGTCAATTACAGAGATATAAAAATGGTTACACATGTATCACTCTGCTATGCTGACTTCAGATCTTTATGATAAGTAACAGTAGGGATGTTGTGGGATCATATGATAATTCCATTCCAAGTCTTTTGAGAAACTAATGTAAATTGTACTTATTGACAATTCAACCAACAGTTTTTAATGCTCCCTTTTATATGCATCTTTGCGAGTATTGACTAATTATTACTTATATTAATGAAGTTTGACATTGTGATTGGAGATAAAATTTCAGTGAGGTTTCACTTGAATTTCCCTGAGTCCTGAAAAAGGTGAATTTTTCTTTTTTTACATATTTGTGAACCATTTATATTTCTTTTTTTATTTAAAAATTTTTAAGGAATATCTATTTAGTTCATTGGCTCATTTATCAATTGGATTATGTGGGGGGTTCTGTTAATTATTTTTAGCTCATATATTCTGGATATTATCATCTGCTGGGAGAGCAGTTGAAAATTTTTTTCTCTCATTCTCTAGGCTCTTTTTACAATCCCCATTTTTTTTTATTGCTGTGAATAAACTTTTTAATTTGAAGTCATCCCATCACTGATTCTTGGTTTTAATTCTTAAGCTCTACTAATATTTCTAAGAAATCTGTGCCTGTGGCACCTTTTGGAGTGATGATCCTATAATTTTTCCAGCAGCTGCAGTGCTGCTGGTCTAATTCCTAGGTCTTTGATCTACCTTGAGTTAATTTTTTGCATGCAGGTTGAGAAACAGGGACCAAGTTTAAGTCTTCCACATATGGACATACAGTTTTCCCAGCATCATTTGTTAAAAAGGCAATCCTTTGTCCAGTGTATGTTTTTGGCATCTTCACCCAAGGTCAAATAATGTAAGCATTTTTCTCTGTGCCCTCTATTCTGTTGCATTGGTCTTCATGTTTGTCTTGCTGCCAATCCATGATTTTTTAAATAGAACTCTGCAGAATAATTTGATATCCGAAATTGTGATGCCTCCAACATTGGGCTCATTGCTCCACTGCTTTAGCTATTCTAGGTCTTTTACTCTTCCATGGAAATTTTGTACTACTTTTTGAGGTCTTTGAGTAATGTCACTGGTATTTTGATGGGGTAGTTATCCTTCTCTTGTTCCAAATTTAGAGGAAATGATTTCAAATATGATATTGCCTTTGGGTTTGTCCTGTATAGGTTTATTTGATGTTGGGGTAAGTTCCTATTAAGCCCAGTTACTTCAGAGTGTCATTATGAATTGCTGCTAAATTTTTCAAGGCTTCTTTTATTGAGATGATGACCTGATTTTGTTCTTAATTCTGCTTATATGGTGAATTATATTTATTTGCATATGTTGACCCATCCTTGCATCCTGGAATGAAACCAGCTTAATCATGATCTACAGTCTTTGTTATATGTTTTTGAATATTATTTGCTAATATTTTATCAAGAATTTGTGCAACTACCTTTTCAGGCACATTGCTTTGTAGTTTACATTTGATGACCTGTCAGTACCTGGTTTTGGTAGCAATGTAATCCCAACTGCATTAAATATTTTTGAAGCATTTCTCTTCCCTTTCTGTTTCATGGAATTATTTGAGAATCAGTGACATTAGTTATTTAAAGGTGTGGTAGAATTGAATCAAGGCTACATCTGGTCCTGGGTTTCTCTCTTTTAGAAGACTTTTTAAAAAATATTTTTTGCTGGGCACAGTGGTCTGAAATTCTAGTGGCTCAGAATGCTAAGGCAGAAGGATCACCAATTCAAATCCAGCGTCAGCAACTTGGCAAGGCCCTGAGCAAGTTAGCTTGACCCTGTCTAAAACAAAATGCAAAAATTAACTGGGAAGAGCCTGGGGTTTAAACTAAGTGGTACAATACTTGACTTGCATGGGTCAGGCACTTGCATGGGTCAGGGTTCAATCCTCAGCACCACATAAAATAATAAATAAATTAACTAAAGATTAATTTTTTTAAAAGAGTCTGAGGAACCCTTTGAAAAAGTGGGAACTGACAATGTGGCACAGTGGTTAAACATCCCTGGGTTCAATTCTTGGTACCAAAAATTATGTATTTTATCAGTGCATTATAATTATATTAATAGTATGTCCATCATGGCATATTCATATATGTGCAGAACATTGTTTGATCAGTCTCATTCCTTAATGCCTCACAATTCCCTCTCCTTCTCCTTCTCTATGAATCTCTATTTCACTGTTTATCCTTCTATTTTTGTGAGACCCTCTATCTTTTTTTTTTAATTTCACTTTTCTTTCTAGCTTTCAGGTATGAGGGAAAACACTTGACTTGACTTTCAGAGTGGCTTATTTCACTTAGAATTCTGATCTCCAATTTTATTTGTTTCTGACAAATGACATAATTCCACTCTTCTTTCTGTCTGACTAGAATGAGTACACCCATGAAGAGATGTGTAGATGCTATTTCCTGGGAGTGTCAACTGCCAGAACACAGGACCTCCCATGTGCAGGTCCAGCTTGATATTATGTAAACCAGAGAATGGAGGCACAGGGAGAAGGTCTGGTCTGAAGTATGTGGAGACCCCCCATCTTTGAGTTATTTCACACCCCCCCATGCAGCCTGGCCAACTCTAGAGTGGACTTCATTGTGTGTTTTGACTACTAACCTGCTGGGGTCCAGCCCTAGCAGGGGTTGGGTTTCCTAGGTGGATTGGAGGCATCAGCACAGTGGAGATATAGCATACAGAGATACCAAGTGTTCTGAGGCTGAATCTCTTTATTTTTTCTGTCAGCCATTTTATAGATATTTTTCTTTAGTAATGATTATATTATTTTATGGTTAGTTTAAAATAAGAAAAACCTTGAAAAGTACAATCTAGGCTTCTTCTCAAAGTACACATTTTCTCTGTATGACAGCCCAGACCAAAACAACCTTATTTTCCAGCTAGATTAAAACAACCTTGTCTCCCAGCTAAACTAAAACAAACTTGTCTCCCAGCTAAACTGAGGACACCATGGTCTGCTAGTCTTTAACCTTCAGAACAAACACATTACTAGATTTTCTGAGAAACCACCCGCACCATGAACTCCAGTGTTTAACAGTGAAAAGTTTTTACTATTATTAACAATGGGCAAAGAAATCAACTTATAGTTAATCTTTAGTCTATTCTATTTCATTTAATGGTGGACTATAATCTTATTCTGATTCTCAAAAAATTAGACTAATCATAGGAAAATCACAAATTATATTTATGACTAACCTAAATATTTTTATTATGTAAAGTATTGTTTACTGTGCTGAGAAAAATCTTTTTACTTTAAATCTTTCTCATTTATTGATTATTGCTTTTATTTATTGTGCTTTGGGAGTTTTGTTAAGGAAGACTTCTCCTAAGCCAACATAATGAAGATTAGGGCCCACATTTTCTTTTATTAGGTGCAGTATCTCTGGTCTAATTCCTAGGTCCTTGATTTATTTTCAGTTGAGTTTTGTGCAGGGTGAGAGACAGGGATTCAGTTTCATTTTGCTGCATATGGATTTTCAGTTTTCCCAGCAACAATTTTTGAAGAGGCTATCTTTTCCCCACTGTTTGTTTTTGGCACCATTGTCTAATGGTAATGTACAATGATCAGGTGGGTTTCATCTCAGAGATGAAAGATTGGTTTAACATATGGAAATTGATTAATGTAATTCACCACATCAACAAGCTTAAAATTAAGAATTATGTGATTATTTCAATAGATGCAGAAAAAGCACTTGATAAAATACAGCAATACTTCATGCTCAAAACACTAGAAAAAAATAGGTATAGTAGGAACATTCCTCAGCACTGTAAATGCTATCTATGCTAAGTCCATGGCCAACATAATTCTAAATAGAAAAAAGCCTGAAAGCTTTCTCCCTCAAAACTGGAACAAGGCAGAGATGCCCTCTTTCACCACTTCTATTCAACATTGTCCTTTAAACTCTAGCAAGAGCAATTAGACAGACCAAAGAAATTAAAGGGATACAAAGAGGAAAAGAATAAATCAAACTATCAGTATTTGCTGATGACATGTTCTATTTATTTAGAGGACCCAAAAAAATCCACCAGAAAACTTCTAGAACTCATAAATGAATTCAGTAAAGTAGCAGGATATAAAATCAATGCTTATAAATCTAATGCATTTTTATTTATAAGTAATGAATCCTCCAAAAGAGAATTTAGTAAAACTACTCCATTCACACTAGCCTCAAAAAAGTAAAGTACTTGGGAATCAATCTAGCAAAAGAGGTGAAATATGTGTACAATGAGAACTACAGAACACTAAAGAAAGAGATTGAAGAAAACTGTAGAATATGGATATATCTCCCGTGTTCTTGGATAGGCAGAATTAATATTGTGAAAATGACCATTCTACCAAAAGTTCTATACAAATTTGATGTAATTTCAATAAAAATTCCAATGATGTACTTCATAAAAAAAGAGGAAGCAACCATGAAATTCATTTGGAAGAATAAGAGACCCAGAATAGCCAAAGCAATCCTTAGGAAGAAGGGTGAAGCAGGTGGTATCACAGTACCAGACATTCAACTGTACTACAGAGCAATAGTAACAAATATGGCATGGTATTGGCACCAAAATAGACAGATAAAGAATAAAGGACACAGAGATAAACCCGCATAATACAGTTATCTCATGGGACACCATTTAAAAATATGAAGTGATGTAGATACTTGGCTAAAATATTTAACTCTTGATTTTGGTTTATTGCAATATTTATTTGGAACCTAGCATGTGAACTTGTATATAGGACCCAGCATTTTAATTCTACATGTGTATCCAGTGTGTAGCAATCAGATCAGGTCAATTTCCATTCTTCTCATATGTTATCACTTTTATGTTGGAAACCTGCAAACACTTGCCTGGTTATTTTGAATTTTGTAAGTAAATATTTTAGACTGAAATCACCCAGTTGTGCTGTAAAACCTAAGAGGTACTTTCCCCTCTTTACTCTTTTCAGCACTCCTCAACCACCATCTATCACATTCTCTTTCTTCTCATATACCTATGAAGACTTTCTGTTTTGGTATCCTGTGTGATCAACTTTTCAGCTTCAATGCATGAGTGCCAACATGCAGTGTTTGTGGACAATTAAAACTCCACCAACACCAGAAAAAGACAATTTTTCCCCAAATAATGATCAGGTGAAGTGACAAAACTTTGTTCATTCACTCATTAAGTGTTTTGTTCTTGTCTCCCATGATCAATCCAGAAAAAAATAATACAAAGATAGAAATCAAATGTTCATATATGTCCAAGCTTTTATGGGTCACATTTGATCACTGGGACAGAGTTGTCTCATTTTGTGACATCTATGTACATATAAATGGCATATGCCCTTACTTATAAATTTATTTCACATAAGTCAAAATATTATGTGGATATTTTAATATTTTAAGTAGATCTATATTAGCATGGAATAAATAACATAAATATTGTGTTAGGCTGGGCACAGTGGTGCACATTAGTAATCCCAGCAACTCAGGAGCCTGAGGCAGGAGGATTGAGTTTAAAGAGAGCCTCATTAATTTAGCAAGTCTCTAAGCATCTTAACTGGACTCTGACTCAAAATAAAAATTATAAAAAACTGGGGATGTGACTCAGTGGTTAAGTGTCCCTGGTTTTACAAAACAAGGCAGAAGTAGATAAGCCAGGTGTGGCAGAGGAACCAGGCTTCCCTGGGGAGAAACTTGAATGCCCATACTTACTAAAGGCTTACTAGTGTCTGGAAAACTAGGGTTTTTTTTTTTTTTACTTTCTGTCCCCTGCCCAGCTTTGCAGTATTCTGCTGTATATTTTGAATTTTTATAGGAATCCTTAGCATTTTATAAAACAGTGCAATCGGTTTTCCAAAAATTAGCACTGTTTTTGAAGCATTTGGGGCATTGAAGAACATGATGAGGAAAGCACCTGGCATAGTGTGACTGCAGGATTCTGAGAGGCCCCAAATTCTTTGTGGGGACATACATGTTGTTCTTATCTGGAATATCCTTCCTTTGACCTTTTATCAAGTTTCTTGCTCATCCTTCGATACCAAATTGGATGGGAAGAATTTCAGATACCTACACCCAGTCAATCAGGCCTTTTTCTGGAGACTATGAATCTGAGCAATGATAAAGGGACAATGGAAATTCTTACAGTGTGCTCATATTGCAGCAGCATCCAGGGAGGGCTATGCAGGGTTTTGGGTACTGTGATCACCTTGCACAGGCCAGCTGCTCATTGAACTTTGCCATCAGGTTCCCTTGACCTCTCCAGTGTCCTCTAACTTATTGTTTTCATTTAAAGAACCCAATTTATTTTCTGCAGCTTGTGACCCAAGTCCCCAAATGCTGTCTCATCTCCACAGCATTGAGTCAAGCAGTCAGAATAAAAGATATTTACACAGAGTTATAAAGAAATCTCCTTCCAGTACCCAGGCTTGAGAAAGATGGCCATGATCAGACACCTGGGCTTCCTCATTCTGAGATGCCTGGGATTGGCTGGTCCAGAGAGTACAGATGGCTCTTGTTTCCCAAGGAGCTGTGCCCTTCTCATGCTCAAAGGCTGAGAAGATGATGAAGGCCACATAGCTAGAGAAAAGCAGAAGGCAGATCCTGTGTAAACATGCTCCTTTAGTCCTGCTGAACTTCTCCACATGCAAGGCAGGGACCTTGCTCTCTTGCTCAGCAGTCTTCTCTGCTTCCAGTATCTGCTTGACACACAGATGGTGCTGAAAAGGTCCTTGCTCTCATGATAATCAAGAATTATAATCAGTTGCATTGTGTAAATGGAGAGGCCATGGCTCAGGTGAACAGAGTTGCCCAAGGTCTTCCCTTGGGCTGTGGGGTCTCAACATGACCAGACCCAAAGATTAGTTTTTCCCCAGACTGAGAGTTATTTGCAGCCACAAGCAACACTGTAGGATGACTTTCATTTATTTTGGAGGGAGTTCTCAAGGAGCAGTAGAGTGACAGAGTAGCCAGACAATGAGCAGTGGCAGGTGTAGGCATGAGCTTGATTAAAATCCATGGCTGATCATGAAGTGCAGAGCCATTTGGGATGTTGCTGGATATTGGTGGATTTGGACCAACCAGTCCACAAAAGATTCCAGGACTAGAGGGGAAAACTTGCAATCCCAGTGAGTAAAATAGGTCAGAAGAAGATGAGCCATGTGGGTGGAATACAGGGGAGAGAGTGGGTGGAGTGGGCGTGGTGCTGCAGAGCAGAGCAGTGCAGAGAGGAGCCCAGATGTAGGGCAGAGCCTATGAGAGGAAGTCGAGAGGGCCCAGTGGAGCCACAGTGGGGACCTGAGGTGGGAGGGAAGAGAGGAGCTGAGCAAATGGAACCAAATCCTTACAAGCAGAGAGTGGTGTTGAGCTAGGGTAAGCACTTGGGAGGTGTGCACCACCCAGAGCTTCTCAGATGAGCCCTGCACTGGGACCAGGAGTCCCACAGGTGAGTGGAGGGCATTGTGGGTGCATCCACAGGAGGTGAAGGGATTTGGGAGAGTCACATATATCTGGAAATACTGTCAGAAGTCACTGTGAACCCAGTGAGGAAGCAGGCTTTGGGATCTTGTGCCGGAAATGTTATTTCATGCTGTTCCATTGGGGCCTCACTTTCCCCACTTATACAATTAGGCAATGGAGTGGAGCTTGAGACTTTGAGGTGCAGCCTTCTTTAGTGCCTCCCTCTCATGGGATGCTCAGGTGCTTTGGGGTCTGTGGGGGTCCTGGAAGGGGTTCTGGGGATGTCACCTTAGACACTGTTTTTGGGGAACAACAATTGTCCCAGTGTGTTCAGAGACACTTCTCCAGGTACCTGCTGTGTAGACGGTAAGACCCAGAAGTCCAGATAGGGTAAGCCTGTGGAGCAGCTGTCACTTGCTGGAGTCTCATCTGGAGCCCACATTGCACCTCACTCAGCCACTGGCAGGGGCTTCCTGGCACCTGGGCAGTGAGAGAAGCACAGATGGGGAAGGAAGCCTTGGCCCTGCCAGGGGCTACCTTATGGAACTCACTGCATCTGTAAAGTAGGGCAAAGGAAGAGATCTGCCTCTCAGGTTGTTGTGAAGCCAAGTCCCAAATTCATGATTCTCTAAAAGGCAGTTTGGCCTGGATGGGGTGGGGATTTGCTATCATTTAGTTTTATGTATAGAAATATAAACCCCTTGTAGTTTTTAAAAATACAACTCTTTTGTATGAAGCTCTGCTCTAGGTGAGAGGACGTAGACGTGAGCAAAACAGTAAGGAATCTCTGCCCCCACTCTGGTGTGGGCTGATGTTCCACTGGTCTAGCCCAAGAATTCAGACACTAAAATAACATGGGGCACTGACTCCTTTAGGCATCTGATCTAATGTTACAATCCACAGTAAAGTTTCACCTGCTTCTTTATTCTAAAGTACACCCCTCATGTCACTTAGCTCCCACCAATGATTTCCTACTTGTAGATGAAGGCCTCTTTAAAGAGCTATACAGGGGGTGATCCAAGATGGTGGACTAGAGGGGGACTGCATCTTCTGTCACTCCAGAACCCAGGAATCAAAAAGGGGAGTCATTGAGAGACTTGGATTAAAATAGAGCCACAGGGTGAGTCTCCCCCACTGGGTGAAGCTTGGTCTGGGTGGCAGGTCTGGATAGGGACAGCCTATCAGAGCAGGGCAGGACTGCTAGAGTCTTCCCCAGGTAGCCCTGCTCACTCTGGCGGTGGACTCCTCCCATATGACCAACTTCTCCAACTTCTCAGAGCAGGCCCAACAGTGAGAGCATTTCTGCACAGAACCAGCTCCAAGTCCTGGAGCCAGCAGTGTGGCGAGCTCCGGCCCGCAGGCAGCTTCAGGAACCAGGATAGGGCAGCCGGGGACTTCCCCAAGCAGCCTGGCTCCCTCTGGAGGGAGGTGCCTCTCAAGGCTAGCTTCTCGGAGCAGACTGCCCAGTGAGAGCCTTTCTACACAGAGCCAGCCACAAGTCCCCGAGCCAGTGGAGAGCTCTGACCTGCAGGCAGCCTCTGGAAACAGGGCAGGGCAGCCAAAGACATCTCCAGGTGTCCCTGCCCCCTCTGGCCGCAGGCTCTTTCCATGGGGCAATCTAGATGGCGGACTAGAGGGTGACTGCATCTCCTGTTGCTCCAGAACCCAGGATTCAAGAAGGGGAGGCATTGAGAGACTCAACAGACTCAGACTGAAATGCAGCCATGGGGTGAGTCTCCCCCACCGGGTGATGCTTGGCCTGGGCGACAGGCCAGGATAGGGGCGGCTTATTAGAGCAGGACAGGGCAGCTAGAGTCTTCCCCAGGTAGCCCTGCTCACTCTGGGGGTGGACTCCTCCCACACGGCCAGCTTCTCGGAGCAGGCACCCCAGTGAGAGCCTTTCGACACAGAGCCATCTCCAAGCCCTGGAACGAGTAGCGGGCTAATGGCAACTTTTTTCAGAAGAACTACATTATCAACTTCCTCCAAGACATCAGGCTACTGAAGGCTGGGAGGTGATACACTGGAAATCTACAGGGACAATATAAGTCAATAGAGAGAAACTGCAATATCTCAGAGTCCCACTGACATTTGACTGATATGAAAAAACAAGGGAAGAAAATGTCCCAAACAAACCTAGATACTATATCAATAAAGCCCAATGACAGCACAGCAGAGAAAATGTCAGAAAGGGAGTTCAGAATGTACATAATTAAAACAATCAGAGAAGCAAACAAGGAGATAAAAGAGCACATGCGGGCATTGAAGGAGTAAATGAAAGAGAAAATGCAAGCATTAAATAATCACACCAATCAACAGCTAAAAGACAAAATACAGGAAGCAAGAGATCATTTCAATAAAGAGTTAGAGATACTGAAAAAAAACAAACAAACAGAAATCCTTGAAATGAAGGAAACAATAAACCAAGTTAAAAACTCCATAGAAAGCATAACCAATAGGATAGAACACCTATTGGTTCTCAGAACCTCAGACATTGAAGAAAACATATTAAATCTTGAAAACAAAGTTGACCAAACAGAGAAGATGGTAAGAAATCATGAACAGAAACTACAAGAATTATGGGATATCATGAAAAGGCCAAATTTAGGAATTATTGGGATTGAGGAAGGCTTAGAGAAACAAACCAAAGGAATGGACAATCTATTAAATGAAATAATATCAGAAAATTTCCCAAATCTGAAGAATGAAATGGAAAACCAAGTACAAGAGGCTTGTATGATGCCAAATATACAAAATTACAACAGACCACACCAAGGCACAATATTATGAAAATACCTAACATACAAAATAAAGACAGAATTTTAAAGGCCGCAAGAGAAAAGAATCAAATTACATTCAGGGGGAAACCAATAAGAATATCAGCAGATTTTTCAATCCAGATCCTAAAATCTAGAAGGGCCTGGAAAAACATTTACCAAGTCCTGAAAGAAAACAGATGCCAACCAAGAATCTTACACCCAGGAAAACTTACCTTCAGTTTTGATGACAAAATAAGATCCTTCCATGATAAACAAAAGGTAAAGGAATTTACAAAAAGAAAGCCAACATTACAGAACATTCTCAGCAAAATATTCCATGAGGAAGAGATGAAAAACAACGATGCAAATCAACAACAGGAGGAACAAGCCTAAAGGAATAGCCAAATAAAGGAGAAACCAAATCATGTCAAAAAACAAAAATGAGTCAAATGCCTGGGAATACAAATCATATCACAATAATAACCCTGAATGTTAATGGCCTGAAATCATCAATCAAAAGACATAGACTGGCAGATTGGATTAAAAAGAAAGATCCAACAATATGTTGCCTGCAAGAGACTCACCTCATAGAAAGAGATACCCATAGACTAAAGGTGAAAGGTTGGAGAAAAACATACCATGCACATGGACTCAGCAAAAAAGCTGGAGTATCCATCCTCATTTCAGATAATGTGGACTTCAAGCCAAAACTAGTCAGAAGGGATAAAGAAGGACATTACATGCTGCTTAAGGGAAGCATAAATCAGCAAGACATAATAATCATAAATATCTATGCCCCGAACATTGGCTCATCCTTGTACACCAAATAAATCGTTTTCAATTACACAAATCAAATTGACCACATGACAATACTACTAGGCAATTTTAACACACCTCTCTCACCACTGGATAGATCTTCCAAACACAAATTGAATAAAGAAACCATAGATCTCAATAACACAATCAACAGTTTAGACTTAGCAGACACATATAGAATATACCATCCAACAAAGAACGAATACACTTTCTTCTCAGCATCACATGGATCCTTCTCTAAAATAGACCATATTTTATGCCACAAAGCTACTGTTAGCAAATACAAGAAGATAGAGATACTACCTTGTACTCTATCAGATCATAATTGATTGAAATTAGAAATAAATGACAGAAAAAAATAGAAACTTCTCCAATACCTGGAGATGAAATAATACGCTATTATATGATGAATGCATAACAGAAGACATAAGGAGGGAAATAAAAATTTCTTAGAAGTAAACGAGAACAAAGACACATCATACCAAAATCTCTGGGACACTATGAAAGCAGTACATAGAGGAAGATTTATTTCATGGGGTGCATTCAACAAAAGAAGTAGAAATCAACAAATAAATGACTTAACACTTGTGGGGGCATCTGGAATTCCATCCAGTGCTTGACAAAGATCCTCTGGAGGATGATTTCAAAGGCTCATCCTAAAAGAAATTGCCGGATGTTTTGCTCTGAAGCATGGTGTTTTTTCTGCTGTGTTTTTCTGATAATATATTACTCATTTCAGTCTGAACGGATTGCTTAAGGGGTTGAGGGGAATACAACAAAAATTCCAGAAAATATTTCCTACAATCTGAAAAACAATGTGTCTTTACCACTAACAAAATTAAAAATAATTTTGCAACCATGCAATGAGTCCCTGAAAGCCTCTGGAGAAAATAGTTATAGATCTGCCTTTGTCTCCAACAGACTGGTTATATTTAAACAATGGTTTTGTTTATGTGTGGTGGTGAGGTAAAAGAATAAGGTTCCAAAACATTCCTTCCTTCCTACAAAGAATATGTCACACCTATAATAAACGTTGGTACACAATAACCATTGGGACTGCTGCCCTCCTGTTACCCTTAACTCAGCAATTTAGATATTAACCAGAGGGGCCTAATAGAAATGATCACATGAGATTGCTTGTCTATTGCTTTAACTTCAAGAATAATAAGAATAGTCTTAGGTCACATAGAGTTTAGATATTAAGGAAATAAATATTGTATTAGCTCATCGACATAGTTAGATATTCTTAAAACAATTGTGATTAGGAATGGATGAACTGTAAGGTTGCTGTTTTCTGCCTATGTGTTGGAAACTTCTTTAATATTAAACACAAGACTGCCATTATAGCCTGAAGAAAAATGTATATAAACCCAGTCTTCCCCAGAATAAAGTGGGATTGATTGCTTTAGAACTAGAGTCTGTGTCTTTCATTCTCCACCCATCACCGATGCTGTCTCCCGGTGCCCCGTTTACCAGTGTGGAAACCATGGACTCCTGCTAGGGCTGGACCCTGGCAAACACTATAGCTCAAAGCCCTAGAAAAAGAAGAGCAGACCAACACCAAAAATAGTAGAAGACAGGAAATAGGTAAAATCAGAGCCAAAATCAATGAAATGGAAACAAAAGAAACAATCGGAAAAATTGACAAAATAAATAGTTAGTTCTTTGAAAAAATAAACAAAATTGATAAACCCTTAGCCACACTAACAAAGAGAGAGGGAGAAAACTCAAATTACTAAAATTCAGAATGAACAAGGAAATATCACAACAGACACGAGTGAAATACAAAACATAATTAGAAACTATTTTGAAAATCCATACTCCAACAAAACAGAAAACCTCAAAGACATCAACAAGTTTCTAGAGACATATGTAGTACCTAAACTGAACAAGGAGGATGTACACAACTTAAAAAAATTAATTTCAAGCAATGAAATAGAAGGGGTCATCAAAAGCCTACCAACAAAGAAAAGTCCGGGACCAGATAGGTTCTCAGTCGAGTTCTACAAAACCTTTAAAGAAGAGCTCATTCCAATACTCCTCAAAGTATTCCATGAAATAGAAGAGGAGGGAACCCTCCCAAACTCATTTGAAGTCAATATCACCCTGATACCTAAACCAGAGAGAGACACTTCAAAGAAAGAAAGTTTCAGACTAATATCCTTAATGAACATCGACACCATAATTCTCAACAAAATTTTAGCAATTATCATACAAAAATATATTAAAAAGATAGTGCACCACGATCAAGTGGGTTTTATCCCAGAGATGCAAGGTTGGTTCAACATCTGGAAATCAATAAATGTCATTCACCATATCAACAGACTTAAAGTTAAGAACCACATGATTATTTCAATAGTAGCAGAAAAAACATTTGATAAAATACAGCATCCCTTCATGCTCAAAACACTAGAAAAAATCGGGGTAGTGGGAACATTCCTTAACATTGTAAAGGCCATCTATGCTAAGCCCATGGCCAATATCATTCTAAATGGTGAAAAACTGAAAGCATTCCCCATAAAAACTGGAAAAAGGCAGGGATGCCCTCTTTCACCACTTCTATTTAACATCATCCTTGAGACTCTAGCCAGAGCATTAGACAAATCAAAGAAATTAAAGGGATATGAATTGGAAAAGAAGAACTCAAACTATACCTATTTGTTGATGACATGATTATATATTTAGAGGAACCTGGAAATGCCACCAGAAAACTTAGAATTCATTAGTGAATTCAGTAGGGTAGCAGGTTACAAGATCAATGCTCATAAATCCAATGCATTTTTATACATAAGTGATGAATCCTCAGAAAGAGAAGTTAGGAAAACTATTCCATTCACAATAGCATCGAAAAAAATAAAATACTTGGGAATCAATCTCACAAAAGAGGTGAAAGACCTCTACAATGAGAACTACAGAACACTAAAGAAAGAAATTAAAGAAAACCTTAGAAGATGGAAAGATCTCTCATGTTCTTGGATAGGAAGAATTAATATTGTCAAAATGTCCATACTACCTAAAGTGCTATACAGATTCAATGCAATTCCAACTAAAATCTCAATGATGTACCTTACAGAAATAGAACAAGCAATTATGAAGTTCATCTGGAAGAATAAAAAACCCAGAATAGCTAAAGCAATCCTCAGTAGAAAGAGCGAAGCAGGGGGTATCGCAATACCAGATTTTCAACTCTACTACAAAGCAATAGTAACAAAAACAGCATGGTATTGGTACCAAAATAGACAGGTAGATCAATGGTACAGAATAGAGGACATGGACACAAACCCAAATAAATACAATTTTCTCATACTAGACAAAGGGGCCAAAAATATGCAATGGAGAAAAAATAGCCTCTTCAACAATGGTGCTGGGAAAACTGGAAAACCATATGCAACAGAATGAAATTAAACCCCTATCTCTCACAGTGCACAATACTCAACTCAAAATGTATCAAGAACCTCAGAATCAGACCAGAGACCTTGATTCTTATAGAAGAAAAAGTAGGTTCAAATCTTCAACATGTTGGCTTAGGATCAGACTTCCTTAACAGAACTCCCATAGCACAAGAAATAAAAGCAAGAATCAATAACTGGGGTAGATTCAAACTAAAAAGCTTTCTCTCAGCAAAGGAACCTATCAGTAATGTGAAGAGAGAGCCTACAGAGTGGGAGAATATCTTTGCCACTCATACTTCAGATAGAGTGCTAATTTCCAGAATCTATAAAGAACTCAAAAAACTCTACACCAAGAATACAAATAATCCAATCAACAAATGGGCTACGGAAATGAACAGAAAATTCACAGAAGAAGATGTACAACCAATCAACAGCTATATGAAAAAAATGTTCAACATCTCTAGTAATAAGAGAAATGCAAATCAAAACTACCCTAAGATTTCATCTCACCCCAATTAGAATGGTGATTATCAAGAACACAAGCAACAATAGGTGTTGGCGAGGATGTGGGGAAAAAGGTACACTCATACATTGCTGGTGGGGTTGCAAATTATTGCAGCCACTCTGGAAAGCAGTATGGAGATTCCTCAGAAAGCTTGGAATGGAACCACCATTTGACCCAGCTATCCCACTCCTTGGCTTATACCCAAAGGTCTTAAAATCAGCATACTACAGAGATACAGCCACATCAATGTTCATTGCTGCTCAATTCACCATAGCCAGATTGTGGAACCAACCTAGATGCCCTTCAGTTGATGAATGGATAAAGAAACTGTGGCATATATGTACAATGAAATATTACTCCACCATGAAGAATGATAAAATCATGGCATTTGCAGGCAAATGGATGAAATTGGAGAATATCATGCTAGGTGAGATAAGTCAATCTCAAAAACTAAAGGATGAATGATCTTGCTGATAAGTGAATGAGGACATATAATGGGGGGTGAGAGGGGTTAGCATTAGGGTTAGGTTTAGGGTTAGGGATAAGGACGGTGGTAAGAATGGAGGAAGGAAGGACTGTGTAGAGGGAAAAGAGGGGTTGGAGGGGTGGTGGGAAGGGAAAAATAAGAGAATGAGTCAAACAACATTACCCTATGTAAATGTATGATTTCACAAATGGTATGCCTTGTCTCCATGTACAAATAGAGAAACTACATGTATCCCATTTGTTTACAATAAAAATTAAGGATCTAACCCGTATTTGCTTCCTTTCCATCCCCTAGGTTGCAAGAGCACCTACTTATCTCAACCCTACCAGTACAGACCTCTCTGGTTGAGATGGGTTTTTCCTTTGTTAGAAGGACTAACTTCTGATTAGACACTAGATGGCACCAGAACTGCACATAAGACTTTCTAGATTCCACTAGAGCATCTGCCTATTTATTGGCTTGGTTACTGGAAGTTTGAGAAAGCCCTTCAAAGCTGCTGTCTTACAAAGTCTTTCATTTTGGGGGGGGTACAACTCTTAATGAGTTTTATGTATGGAATTAACTGTCCAGCTATGAAAGGGAGTATTATTACACTCAATACTCAGTGCAGTGTTCATTGTCTTCAGGAGAAGACAATGCAGATAGATGACAGATAGATAAATAGATAGATATTCGTGTATTTTTTTCTCAGAATTTTATTGAGAAGTGAGGTCCGGGTCTCAATTCAGTCATGGCCTCTTCCACAGCTGCTGTTTCTTGGATGCTGCAGGAATCTTTGCTAATGTTGGAGGCATGTTGTGTTCTTTTCTAAGCTTTGATTATTATAAGAGAATGCATAGAATGCATATTTATGTGTATATATGTATATGTACATATATTTACATACATATGTATGTATATATATCAGAGATGCCAAGTTATTTTGCTTTCATTTACCCATTGGGCATCTGTAGACCCCAGTGAAGAATCAGTGGTTTTTGACAAAAGCAGTCTTTAAGTTCCTTTGATATTAGAATAATTTGTGGCATTTAGCAGAACTTGCCACAATGGGCATGTGTATCAATCAAATATACATGTATATATTTTGTTTTTCACTCTGAGGCATAGTGGATTCAAATTATGGCCCTTGGGTATGCTAGGTGAACACTCTCCAAAATGAGTTATTTCTTCAGCCCCTCAAATATATACTATATATCATGATGGCATAACTAGGTAAGGGAATAAAAGTGGTTGAATCTGATTTATTTATAAGTACAGATATTTCATATACATAAAACTATATGTAATTACATAATTTATGTGTTTATAATTTTGTACACACACACACACGGGCTTATAATTTTGTCTCTAGAACAAGCAACGAGTGATGATGGGTTGTGGTGGGGGAAAGAGTCAGAACAACAATGACAATTTCTGAAATTTTTTTCTCATGCAACCTAGGGGGTTATTAACTTCCAGTACAGCATGGGTCTAAAAGATGCCAGGAGCAGGAAAAATAGTGCTGGTTTTGAGGAAGGTCTTCGTATTGGTGTTTGCAATACCTGCAAAATAACCACGTGGAAAGGTCTGCAGGTGAGAGCAGAGGGCTGGGAAGAAGATGAACACTTGAGAGGCAGGGGATGTGGAAATACTTCCTGCCATGATATTGAGGTGACCTAGTGTGAGGTGAAGATGGAGAAGCACAGGAACCTCTCTCTGAACTGGGGACACGCCTATATTGAGCAAAGGAGAAGAAGACCATGCAGGAGACAGAGAGCAGTGGTAACCATTTAGGGGGATGGAAAACAAGGGAAATGGAACAACATGGATTTCTGGGAAGAGAGAATTGTAAAAACAAAGGCAGGGCCTCTTGTACTGAAGCCCACTCAAAAATGAACTAGAGGGCGACCAAGGAGGGACCATTAGATTTGGTGCCATAGATGTTTCTGATGCTCTCAGTGGCACCAGTGTCCACAGGTGGTGGGAACTAAAGCCAACTGGATGACTTATGGAAGAATAGAAGGTGGCACAGTGAAGGCCACAGCTGGAAAACAGTTTTCTGATTTTGGACATGAGCTGAAGGAAGACCCAGCCTGGCATTAGCATTGGTGTTCTCTGAGATGTGGGGAGGAGGCAATTCCAGAAAGTGAATTTTTCACTTGTTTGTGGCTGCAGAAATCTCTTTCTGTTACTATTTTACCAACTATATACTAGAGGTTTTTTCCTTTAAAATTTGGAAGCACAGGTGTGAATACTGGAGTCTGAGATTGCTGCTGGGACAGGGTATGTGTTGAGAGTGGAAGATGGGTAATTAGATGTAATTACTGTGTGCCATGCATTTGGAAATATCAAGCTTGATCCCATTAACATGTGTAATTAATATGCATGAATTTAAGAAGACATGGGACTAATGATTCTCTTCTATCACTGAGTGGTAGAACCTCAACACTAAGGGAAGAAATTTTTATCCTCATGCTTTAACTCCTTCTTATGAAAGTGGTCACTGTCAGTCACCTGTAAAGAGAACTGTATCAGTCTTTTCTTATTTATCAGGATCTTCAAAATAATGGCAAATGCTGGTCACATATTATTTATCTTATGTGGTATTTTGTTGTGGTGGTGATTAAATAATTTAGGAAGGAATAGGACAGAGATGAGGTGCCTTTTTGTTACAGCATGACAGCGTTACCTGATGTTCACTGAAATCCTTGAGATGCTACCATCCACCCATGGTCAAGGTGGTTTTTGCCAGATTTTGCATTTGATAACTTCCTTCTCTTCCATTTTTTTCTATACTATTCTTTGTGATCAAGCCACTGAATCTGGCCACCCTGAAACAGAGAAGGAGAGTAAGCTCTGCCTGAAGGAGGGGTGCTGTCCACCTGCATGGTTTTCAACTCTTCCATTAGATTTTTCTGTTCCCTTCATTTATTATCTATGTAGCCATTTGCTTATTTATGTCAGTAAACACATATTCAATTGTTACTTTCAGTTTTATTTCAGTAATAAAGATATTTATTTTACTAATCTTATTCTTTGATGTTTGACTCTTGAAATGTCTTATACCTTAGTTCTCAGGTCATTTGTCAGTTGTCCACATTTGGGACATTTTCCTCCTCCTCCTCCTCCCTGTCCTCTGCCTCCTCATTCTGCTATGTTCAGGTTCATTTTGTATTTCCTCACCAGATCCTAGAATCAGGCATTTCTCCAGGGAAATAGAGTCCTTGTTACTAGTAGTTATCAGGGCCAGCTGTGTAATTGACAGGTCCAACACAAAATGAAAATATAGAGTACTTGTTCAAAAAGCAGGTAACCTGTGCCAATAACATCATGCAACAGAAATGTATTTTCTCTTTGCTGTCTTCATATTTCATGTGCATTTCATTTGTCCTTTAGTGTCCTTCTCATTATAGAAAAACCAAGATTTTTAAATTGTTAGCAAGATTTTTAACATTATCTTTAATTATGCAATGTCAATTCTAAATGAAAACTTAAAAGCAAGTCATAGTTTTCACCTTGCACACCCATGTTGAGTTCATTCATACTAGAGCAGTGAAAATGTTACACAAAACCAATATGATTTTTTTCACTATACCTCAATAAGTACTAACATATTTTTCCATTGGTTTGTTAGTCAGTTAGAAAGAACTGAAAGGAAGACCACTGTAGATTTCCCTGGTTTTCCTTTCTCTTCACATCCTTAGTTGGAGAAGTGGGCTAACACAGTGAAGTACCATGAGTGACAAAGGATAAGGGAGGTGTTCTTGGTCTTAGGGAAAAAAATTACTTCTTCTTTCTGTACTTGAATGCAATTCTGATGATCAGACTCCAAAGGGTGACCTTCCTGGGCTTCAGTGCCCTCCCTCTGTGTACTTATATATGGATAGAACACACTTACCTTCTACCAACTCTCTCTCAGCTCCTATATTTCATCACCCCCCACAATTCTGTGCTGTTAGGAATTAAAATTCCTCATTGTGCATGAGGTGGTCATATGCAGTATACATGCAGGTTTCATATATATGCTGTGTTCATACATGTGGTCCATATTCTTTTTGAAATTCACCTAGGAAATGTAAGTACTAAGATACAATTGATAAAAATTTATAATAGCCAGAGGACAGTATTCTAGCACAAATAGGGCTACTTTGAGCAGGGATCTGAACTGTGTTGGAGGAACAATCATAAAACTATTCCTTTTTGGCCTGCCTGCCTCCTCTTCCTCCTCCTTCTTCTTCTTTTGTCTCTCTGTCTCTGTCTCTCTTTCACTCTCATAAATACTTTCTCACTTTCTCTCTCCCTCCCTTTCTCCATTTCTCTTTCCCATCCCTTTCTTTCTTCCATATTCATGAGAATGCTAAGTAGGATATCTTTAATCTTAAAATTTTTATAACTCTGTATTATAGTATTGTAAACAATAAGTACAGAATTGGGCAAAAATAGTAGAATTTGTTTATCCACTGAATAAGTGCGCCTCACTTAATTCTAACCTCATTCCTTGGTAAATAATATGTTACTTTCTCTCTCTCTCTCTCTCTCTCTCTCTCTGTGTGTGTGTGTGTGTGTGTGTGTGTGTGTGTGTGTGTGTGTGTGTGTATTTCTTGGTACCAGGAGTTGAACCCAGAGGAACTTAACCACTGGGTCATATCCCCAGTCCTTTTTTGTGTTTTATTTAGAGACAAAGTTTCTTTGGGTCTTTCTAAGGTTCTGAGGTTGTCTTTGAACACACTATTGTCCTGCTTAGCTTCCCGGGCCTCTGGGATGTTTCACTGAATTTGACTATTATAAATACCTCAGCTAAGTAGTATCATACAGTATTTGTTCTTCACTTAACACAATTCTAGACTTTTTAATATTGTCACAAATGCCAGGATTCATTTTTTTTCAGGACTAAATAATGTACTCTTTTAATTATTCATGTGTCATGGACATAAACTGTTTCTGTTCCTTGGCTCTTGTACAGGATGTCAATCCAATAATAAGAACATGATTTTGAAGTTCTATTTATTTATGAGAAAAAGAGAAGCACAGGGACCCCTGACCCAGAGGCAGTAGTTTTGCCCTTCAGGGAAAACAGAGCTATTTAAAGAAGCTATACAAAGACTGCATTCCAAGTGGGTCCTGGCAGGGTGGTCTCAGGTGCATCCTGATGGTGTATTAAAATCCACTTGTAATTTGGGATTCAGTCCCTTCCTAGTTCTTCTGGTGACATCTCCTCCCTGTAGAGAACATATAACTCAAGGGAATCTTGTTCCCTGTCCCCAGGTTATGGAGAGGGAGAAGAGAAATGTTCAAACAATTCACTTTTAAAATAAGAAGCAAAGACTTTGTTTAAAAGTCACAGTGGACCTGTTATACTCTCATTTCCATTTTAAAGTCACTCTTTGTAAAATGAATTCTATTGTTTTGAAAAATGGCACACATTTATTTATATTTCAACCCAGCAGTGTACAGAAAATTTCTTCACCTTTAAAATAACCTAGGTGGGGTGTGTGTTTGTGTGTGTGTGTGTGTGTGTGTGTGTGTGTGTGTGTGTGTTATTGTTTTCTTTGTTTTTGCTTTTTTTGGGAAAGAGTCTTCTTGGGATGCCCGGGTTGTACTCACTCTTTTGGGTTCATGCTGTCCTGCCTCAGCTTCCTAAGCAGCTGGGACTGCAGACACAGAATGCCAGGTCACATCTACTTTTTATCTAAAGGCTGTATTTTTGTCTGACCCTAAAGCCCAGTAGTTTCCAGTCTACTCTAAATTGTCTCCTTTTCAGGAATGTCATGTAAATGGAGTGAAATAAGTATTCTTTGCATCCTCTTTTCTTTGACTTAGCAAAATGCATTTGAGTTTCATTCTTCTTGTTGCGCTAATCAGTAGGTTACTCTTTTTTGATGTATAGAAATTTCTTGGAAGTTCACTTGCTTCTTCATGAATTTGCAAAAGAATGTCTGCATTGCTTTCAACTTACCATGCCACCGAATGAAGCTGCTGTCAACACTTGGATATGCAGTTGTGGTCCACATAGTGCTTTGAATATAGTCCATGCCACTTTGCCACTGAGGCTTCTTTTAAAATGAACATATTTTCTTTTCCTTTTCTCCCTCTCCTCCTCCTTCACTTGGGGGCAGGGAACAAGATTAAATTTTTCCTATTCTAATACCAATTATCTGTCTTTGAGTGCCCACCCACCAATGGAACCAAGTAATTAAGACTTCAAGGATAGCACCACAATATCTCAAGAATGGCTGTCTCCCAAAGTAATATGAGAATACCAATTCCCCCACAGGGATTACCTGGCAGGTACTCTCTGAATAGCTTCCAAAAAAAATACCAGTTCCCTTCAATGAGCAGAATCACAGTTTCTGTGTCTGGAGTCCTCTGTGCTTATCCTTTGCTAGCAAAGCACTAAATCTACATTCTTTATTTTCTCAAAACCATGACCACCGTGTTAAATTTGCATTCAGGGATGAGCCTTCAGTAACATACACTATTTCTGTGGGCATCAATTTACAAATAATTTGGGTAGAATCTGGAAGTGTAATCACTGTCTCATAGGGTAACTTTATTAATGATAAAAACTCAGTACTCCTTCTTTAGAAGTCCATATTTGACTTTCCAGCAACAATTGAAGAGAATTCCTGTGCTCTGCAATCAACCACTATTTGTTATTCTTGGGTTTTATGTAATCTCCTCTTATGAGTGGTTAGTGGGATCTTCTAGGACTTTTAATTTTATTTCCCCAGTGACATGTGCTGTTAAGCATCTTTTCAGATGTTGACATGATGTCTATAGAGCTTCTTTGGTGAAGGGTTTTTTCATGTCTCCATTTTCTCTCCAAACCTGTCACTTTCTGCAGTCCTGTGGCACAGTATCTTATCATTTCAACTAGTAGGACATGACCATGAATCTATGCACTGCTATTGTGCATTTTGATTATTTTATTATTTAGTAGGTATATATGATGCAACCTTTTTTACAACTTACTTCTAATTTTGGCTCTTTCTCTACATCATAATTTTGAAGGCAAAATTACCAGACAGGAGCAGTGATATAAGTCAGTAGAATAGAAGATATATGACATTGTAACATTTTCCACAGCGTATCTGTTAAAATATTTACTGACATATAATGCTGTCCTCTATTTAGAAATACAACTCTGTATTTTCCTTTTTCTAATTGAAACAGTACTACAAATATTGTAGTATTGTAGTATACAATTGTAGTATAATATTGTAGTATTGTATTGTGGTATACTCTCCATGGCATGAATTATCAAGGCCAGCGATTTTCCATGTATTCCTCTACAATTTGAATTTGACATTTTAAACTCATGTGAAACACTTTCCCAGAAAATGAAAAAACTCTTGCTATCTAAGGAAACATACATTTTGTAGCTGCTGCTTAACTGAATCCATAACAAGAATTTTTCTTCCTTTTCAGATACCTTGCAAGTTGGACAAAACCTATAATCCCAGGCACTTAGAAGACTGATCCAGGAGGATTGCAAGTTTGAGGTTAGGCTTGGAAAACCTAGAAAGGGTCTAAGCAAATTTTGATAAACTGTCTCAAAATAAAAAGGGTTGGGGACATGTCTCAGTAATTAGTCAATGCTGTGTTCAATCCCTGACCCAAAACAATGACGGCAACAAAAAGATTTGGATCCAATTCACTAAAATGCAATGAAACCTTTAGAAAATTGTATTTTGGCATTTTGAGAATCATACCATCAAATTGCTTTTATTTTTGTGATTTTTTCATATCTGTTTATAAAAGCACTGGAAACTATTTTTAAAGATATTTGTACACATGCATTTTTATGGGGTATCTTATGGTAATGCAGTACAAGTGTATAAGTTGCAGTAATCAGATTATACTAATAAGCATTTCCAACTCTTCAACTATTAATTATTATTATGTGTTGGGAATTGAATTTTGAAACACACTTTAGATTGTTTTAACCAATACTTACCGTGCTGTATCAAAGAAGTACCAGAAGGGATTCCCCCACCTTTCTCCTGGTGCCCCTCACTGATCTCTTTCCATCTGTCCTCTCCCTGTTCTTCCCATTCTCTGGTGACCACTATTCCTTTCTCTTTATTTATTTATTTATTTATTATTTTTATTTATTTTTATTTAGCTTTTAATTTTTTGCAGACTGCATTTTGATTCATTGTACACAAATGGGTTACATCATTTTGTTTCTATGGTTGTACACAATGTAGATTCATATCACTTGTGTAATCATACATGTACATAGGGTAATGATGTCTCTCATTCCATCATTTTTCATACCCCCTTCCTCTCATTTCCTTCTACATATTCTGAAGTTCCCCCATTATTCTCTCCTTCCCCATCCCCCCACCCCCATTATATATTATTCTCCACTTATGAGGAAAAACATTCGGTCTTTGGTTTCTTGGGCTTGGCTTATTTCACTTAGCATGATATTCTCCAATTCCATCCATTTACTTGCAAATGCCATAATAGTATTCTTCTTTATGGCTGAATAGTATTCCATCATATATATATGCCAGAGTTTCTTTATCCATTCATCTGTTGAAGGGCACCTAGGTTGGTTCCACAGTCTACCAATTGTGAACTGAGCTGCTATAAACATTGATGTGGCTGTGTTACTGTGGTTTGCTGATTGTAGGTCCTTTGGGTACAAACCAAGGAGTGGAATAACTGGGTCAAAAGGCAGATCAATTCCAAGTATTCTTAGGATTCTCCATACTTTTTTACAGAATGGCTGCACCAAATTGCAACTCCACCAGCAATGTAAAAGTTTGTGTTTTTCCCCACATCCACACCAACATGTATTATTGTTTGTGTTCTTGATAATAGTCAATCTAATTGGAGTAAGATGAAATCTTAGAGTTGTTTTAATTTGCATTTCACTAATTACTAGAGATGTTGAACACTTTTTCATATGTCTATTAAATGCCTGTGTATCTTCTTCTGTAAAGTGTCTGTCCAGTTCCTTGGTCCATTTATTGATTGGGCTCTTTGTATTTTTGGTGTAAAGTTTTTTAAGTTCTTTATAAATTTTGGAGATAAGTGCTCTATCAGTAGTGAATGTGGAAAAGATTTTCTCCCCCTCTGTAGGCTCTCTCATCACATTTTTGATTGTTTCCTTTGCTGAGAAAAATCTTTTTAGTTTGAGTCCATCCCATTTATTGATTCTTGCTTTGATTTCTTGTGCTTTGGGAGTCTCATTGAGGAAGTCTAATCCTAAGCCAACAGGATGAAGATTTGGGCCTGCTTTGTCTTCAATTAGGTGCAAGGTCTCTGGTCTAATTCCTATGTCTTTGACCCATTTTGAGTTGAGTTTTGTGCAGGAGGGTGAGAGATAGAGGTTAAATGTCATTTTACTGCATATGGATTTCCAGTTTTGCCTGCACCATTTGTTGAACAGGCTATCTTTTCTCCATTGTATGTTTTTGGCTCTTTTGTCTACTATGAGGTAACTGTATTTTGCTCTGTAGTATAATGTAATGTTTGGTATTGTGATGCCTTCTGTTTCACTTTTTCTATTCAGGATTGTTTTGACTATTCAAGGTCTCTTGTTCTTCCAGAAGTGCCGGGGTCCAGCCCTAGCAGGAGTCCATGGGTTCCACACCGGTAAACGGGGCACAGGGAGACAGCGTCGGCGATGGATGGAGAATGAAAGACACAGACTCTAGTTCTGGTGCAATCAATCCCACTTTATTCTGGGGAAGGCTGGGTTTATATACATTTTTTTTCAAGCTGTAATGGCAGTCTTGTGTTTAATATTAAAGAAGTTTCCAAAGTATAGGCAGAAATTGTTTTTAACAAGGAACAGAAAAATTATGAGAAAACAGTAACCTAACAGATTATCCTTACCTAATCACAATTGTTTTAAGAATATCTAACTACGTCAATGAACTAATACAATATTTTCTTCCTTAATATCTAAACTCTATGTGACCTAAGACTATTCTTATTATTCTCACAGTTATTATTCTCATGGTTAAAACAATAGACAAGTAATCTCATGTGACCATCTCTACTAGGTCCATCTGGTTAATATCTAAATTGCTGAGTTAAGGGTTACAGTAGGGGAGTGGTTCCAATTGTAATTGTGTACCAACATTTATTATAGGGGTGACATATTCTTTGTAGGAAGGAAGGAATGTTGTGAAACATTCTTCTACCCCACCACCATTGTTAGAATTTAACCAGCCTATTGGAGACAAAAGCAGATCTATAACTATTTTCTCCAGAGGCTTTCAGGGACTCATTGCATGGTTGCAAAATTATTTTTAATTTTGTTAGTGGTAAAGACCCATTGTTTTTCAGATTGTAAGTAATATTTTCTGGAATTTTTGTTGTACTCCCCTCATCCCCTTAAGCAATCCGTTCAGACTGAAATGAGTAATATATTATCAGAGAAACACAGCAGAAAAAACACCATGCTTTGGAGCAAAACATCCGGCAATTCCTTTTAGGATGAGCCTTTGCAATCATCCTCCAGAGAATATTTTTCAAGCACTGGATGGAATTCCAGATGCCCCCACAATTCCCCCTTTTTTATTTTGTAAAGTGAAAATGCCTTCTTGAATTTTTATTTTCTTGACTAGTCTGAGGATTACTCAGAGGACGACTGGAAGACAAAGAATTAAAATTAAAATACATACTCCAATCAAGCCATATTGTAATATTGTATTTAGGAATGTACTATTAAATATAGTTGTTTGTATATTATGAAACATTTGGGAGGCCAAACTATCTGCTGGAACAACCAAGAGATGAGCCTGACTCAACATTTTTATTTGTAGTTGTAAAGCATTGATATCTGGTGCTATATTAGTATTATTCCAAACTCCTCTAATGTGAGTTTTAACTTATTCCCAATTAGTATTATTATCAACCTTTAAAGGAGTAATACAAATCCATTTATAGTTAGCTTGACATCTAGTGGTCATTCTAGTTTGAATATTTTGAATCTCATTTTCCATAAAGAGAATAGCTTCTTCAAGAGCATTAATTCTAGTTTCTAATTTTTTATCAATTTGTTCTTGTGCCGCTAAAGTCACAGAGACATTATGAGATAAATCATTTATGTGTGAAGCAGTATGAATTTCCTGTACAAGCGCTGTGGTCGAGAGAGCTAAGGAAGAGATTATACTGATTAAAGCTGTTATTCCTAGGATCAAAGCTGCACCAAATCTTTTTTGGTCTTAAAAGTTTATTAACTCTTTTTAAAATTTCAACACCTGGGTCACCATACCAAGATTCTGTAAGATTTACTGGCAATATAACATAATTAGGCTGATGTACAATTAAAAACACCTTTAAATCTTTAGACGTGGTTGAATTAATACAATTAGTAAGAACACAATCATGGCAATAAATGTTATAAGCTTCCTTATTTTTAGTGATATTGAAATTATTTTTCGTAGACATAAGAAAAGCATGAGGAGCATTTATACAAGCACGTACTGCAAAGTCATTAGATTTACTTAACTTAGGTCTTTGTAGTAATACTATATTAGTAGCTGCTAATAGTTTATACAAGTCAGGAAAGTAAGAGAATTTACCATTTATAAGGTCACTCCTATAGATGGGTGTTACCCATCCAGGAGTAAACCATCTATGAATAGGCTCATTGGTAAGAAAAGGGTTAAAATTAAAATGTACCGTTTTATTCCATCTTATCTTTAACCAAAGTTTATAATCAAAATCAGGAGAAGACACAGAAAAATCTGTAATAGTAGTAGCAGAGCCTTGTGGCTTAAACTGTAGTGCAGTATGATGAAAACCACATTCAAACCATTTTGGGAAATCTGTTTCTAAATTGAGAAGATTCCAAGAACTGTCTTTACGACTGTTAAAGTCATCACACAATTTAAAAGGAGGCGGTAAAGCCACTGAAATATTTGTATCATTATAATTAGCATATCCAAGTGAGGTTATCTCTAGGGACCATATATCTCTTTCGTTGTCTTCTTCTCCTGGAGAATCAGTAATGTAAGTCCTATAACTTAAAGGGAGACATCCCAATGGCACATGTAGATTATCTGTACTAAAGCACATTGGTGTCTCTTCAGTAATTCCATGAAATGTAATTGTAAATGCTATTTTATATGGTATTAAAGAATCTGAAATCCCTCCAAGTAATTGAGGCTCATTAGTAAATACTTTAATATTAGATCTGCTCCAAGTAGTTGGATACAGTAAGGGAGGATTTGGAAAATAGGTCCAGTAAGCTTTCCCTTCATTATCATAAGCATGAATAGGCAGTACCTGAGTCAAAATGAGAGCAATCAATGCAAAAAACAAAGCCTCTGGGGTTTTAGGTTTTCCAGAGCTGTTCACCAGTGTTCAGCAGCGGCAGTCAGGCATTTCACTTGTCCCCAAGTTGGCAGGTCTGAGTTGCGAGTTGCGGATGATTGTGCAAGATGCAACCGTCTCATCTTAAATACTAGCCCATTTTTGTCTGTCTGATTGGGTTGGTAAGGGATCCAATACTCTTTGTTCTTCCTCCTTCGAATAGGTCTCATTGTAGTGATGTATCAATCTGTCTGGAATCCACAAAGGTGTTTCTGCATCTTGTGGAAATACACAAGCATAGCCTCGACCGGATGTCAGCAAGACATCAGGTCCTCTCCATTTACCAGATAATAAATCTTTCCATTTTACTAAACTTTGTTTTGACCTTTTACTTTCCCAATGTCTCATCATTGCAGCATTTCCCTCTTTGTCAGTATTTAGATGATTTAAAACAAATAAAGCATGTTGTAAAATATGATGTGGGGAAGAGTATTTAAGTTCTCCCTCTTTTAACTTATTTATTTGTATTTTTAATCTTTGATGGTTCCTTTCTACTATTGCTTGTCCTTGTGGGTTATAAGGAATTCCTGTAGAATGAGAAATATTAAACCTGGAACAGAAATCTTTAAATGGTTTTGATGTATAAGCAGGAGCATTATCAGTTTTTAATTTTTTAGGCATTCCTAAAACAGAAAAACAAAGGAATAAATGTTGAATCAGGTTCTTGTAGGCTTCCCCAGTTCTGGCTGAGGCCACAATAACATGAGAAAAGGTATCAACTGTAACATGAACATAAGACAATTTTCCAAATTCTGATATATGAGTTACATCCATTTGCCATAAGACATTAGGTAAAAGTCCTCGAGGATTAACTCCCATCTGTGGAGAAGGAATAAATTTAGGACAAATATGACAATTTTTAACAATAGTTCTAGCTTCTTCTCTAGAAATATGAAATTGTTTTTGTAAGGTAGATGAATTTTGATTATGATTTTTGTGTGATATAATAGCTTCTTCTATAGCTGTTAAAATAAAATTTTTATTTAAGTGATCAGCATGGGTATTCCCCTGAGCAAGGGGACCAGGTAATCCGGAATGTCCCCAAATATGACCTATAAAGAAATGTGAAGTTCTGTTATGAATTAGATATTGAAGGTTTTGTAACCTATGTATAATTTTAGATGAAAAGGAGAGCATTGCTGTTTCTATGGTTGGAAACAGTTTAACAATGTATAGTGAGTCTGTGTACAAGTTAAAGGGTTGAGCAACAGTCTTTAAAGCATAGATGACTGTTTCTAATTCAGTTCTTTGTGCAGAAGTTTCTTGTGTCCATGGAACTGTGGGTTGAGAATTAATTATTGTAACTGCTTTTCCATTTGATGACCCATCTGTAAATATTAACATAGCATTGTTAATTGGAGTTGAGGAGCACCATTTAGGAAATATTATTTCTGTTTGAAGTAAAAAATGTAGTAAAGGATTATTGGGCAAGTAGAAAGAAATTTTTCCTGTAAAATTTAGAAATGCAATATCCCATTGATCATCAATTTGTAATAATTGGTCAAATTGTTTTCTTGTGTAAGGAATAATTATTTCATGCATTTCACAAGTAAACAATTCTTTACTTCTAAATCTGGCCTTTAATACCAAAGAAGCTACCATAGTAGGATAAGACATTAATACTTTTTTCTGATACTGGTAAGTGTATCCATTCAATTGGATCATTTTGCCATAAACATCCTGTTGGAGTATGTTTCATTTTTAGCACAATAAGAACCCAAGGCAAGTTATAATTAATTTGTTGTAAGTAATGTTTTTGAATTGCAGTTTCAACAACTTGTAAGGCTTGTTCTCCTTCTTTAGTTAATATTCTACTTGAGTTAGGATCTGAATCACCCTTTAGTATTTCAAACAAAGGTTTTGAATCATTAGTTGAGAGTTTTAAATAAGGTCTAATCCAATTTATATCTCCCAATAATTTTTGAAAATCATTTAACATTAATAGTTTGTCTTTTTGAATTAATTTGTAACTTTTGAGAGCTGACACAATCTGTTTTTATAGTTCTTCCTAGATAATTATAAGGAGGTTCCTGTTGAATTTTTTCAGGAGCCACTATCAGACCCCACCTCTGTAAATCTTTAATCAAATCCTGTAATATTATTTGTAACAAATGGTTTTGAAAATGTGCAATCAATATATCATCCATATAGTGAATCATATAGCAGTCTGGATACTTTTGTCTACAATTAATTAAAGCTTGATCTACAAATTTTTGACATAATGTAGGACTATTTTTCATTCCTTGAGGTAATACTTTCCATTAAAATCTTTGATAAGGCCATTGTAAGTTAGGTGATGGTAAGCTAAAAGCAAAACACCGTCTGTCTAGTTTAGCTAAAGGGATAGTAAAGAAGCAATCTTGTAAATCAATGTCCCTTTAGGGACAGCCACAGGAGAAAGGCATTCTCTACTAACTACAGAGTATAAGGGGAAGTAGGTCCTAAATCTTTTACAGCTGCTTTTAGTTCTTTTAACATTTTAAAAGAGAGAAGCTCCCAATGAGGCTCTCCTTCCTCATCTATAGCCCATACAATAGGGCAACAAATACTAACATCTCCCTGTGTTTGTGCCTCATGAATAGCACCTAGAAATCCTACCTTTTGGACTTTCCTTTTTATTTTATCTGAGGGTTTAGGAAGGGGCGGCACAACAGGAGCCACCAAGGTGGATCCTCATTATGATATCTGAAAGCGGCTTCTTCCAAGTCCTCCTCATCAGATGGGGAGAGCTGATCAGGCAGACCTTTCTCCTTTTGCCCATCTTCATCATCATCTGATTCACTTTCACTTTCACTCTGAGTTTCCTCTGTATACTTTTTAACCGAGGCTGTCAGCAAAGGCTCCTTTTCTGACATTTTGTCTGGTGATCTTACCCTTTTACTTAGCTGCTCACTTTCATGTCTAGGGTCTAAACAGTCCCTAAAAAGATTCCACAATGCAAAAGCATTGGCGGGGACTCTTTCATTGCCATATAATCTATGATGCGCATGCATAGCATCACCTACCTTTTTCCAGGTTTTAACATCTAAAGTACCTTGTTCAGGAAACCAAGGGGCACATTCTTGCACAAAATGAAAAAATCTTTTTAATTGAGCTGTTCCTACATATGTTCTTCTTTTAGTTAATAAGTGCTTAGCAATATCAATAAATAATGCTCTTTCTTTGCTTTCACTACCTCCCATGGTAGCTGTTCTGTCTATGCCTGCCTCTCCTTTCTCAGCCTTCTCTACCGAGGGGTCCGCAGCACCCCAGGCAGGATCCTAGCTGTCTCGAAAAGGAAAGAAATTAATATTAATAAATGGGGGGTTTACCAGAGTGCCCCACATTGGGTGCCACTTGCCAGGGTCCAGTCCTAGCAGGAGTCCATGGGTTCCACACCAGTAAACGGGGAACAGGGAGACAGCGTCAGCGATGGATGGAGAACGAAAGACACAGACTCTAGTTCTGGTGCAATCAATCCCACTTTATTCTGGGGAAGGCTGGGTTTATATACATTTTTTTCAAGCTATAATGGTAGTCTTGTGGTTAATATTAAAGAAGTTTCCAAAGCATAGGCAGAAATTGTTTTTAACAAGGAACAGAAAAATTATGAGAAAACAGTAACCTTACAGATTATCCTTACCTAATCACAATTGTTTTAAGATTATCTAACTACGTCGATGAACTAATACAATATTTACTTCCTTAATATCTAAACTCTATGTGACCTAAGACTATTCTTATTATTCTTGTGGTTATTATTCTCACGGTTAAAACAATAGACAAGTAATCTCATGTGACCATCTCTACTAGGTCCATCTGGTTAATATCTAAATTGCTGAGTTAAGGGTTACAGTAGGGGAGTGGTCCCAATTGTAATTGTGTACCAACATTTATTATAGGGGTGACATATTCTTTATAGGAAGGAAGGAATGTTGTGAAACCTTATTCTTTTACCCCACATTGTTAGAATTTAACCAGCCTATTGGAGACAAAGGCAGATCTATAACTATTTTCTCCAGAGGCTTTCAGGGACTCATTGCATGGTTGCAAAATTATTTTTAATTTTGTTAGTGGTAAAGACCCATTGTTTTTCAGATTGTAAGTAATATTTTCTGGAATTTTTGTTGTCCCCTTAAACAATCCATTCAGACTGAAATGAGTAATATATTATCAGAGAAACACAGCAGAAAAACACCATGCTTTGGAGCAAAACATCCGGCAATTCCTTTTAGGATGAGCCTTTGCAATCATCCTCCAGAGGATCTTTGTCAAGCACTGGATGGAATTCCGGGTGCCCCCGCACAGAAGAAGTTCATGATTGCTTTCTCTATTTCTGTGAGGAATGTCATTGGTATTTTACTTGGAATTGCATTGAATCTTTATAGTGTCTTTGATACAATGGCCATCCTGACAATGTCAGTTCTGCCTATCCGAGAACATGGGAGATCTTTTCATCTTTGAAGGTTTTCTTCAATTTCTTTCTTTAATGTTCTGTAATTTTCATAGTAGAGGTCTTTCATCTCTTTTGTTAGATAATTAGTATTTTTTTTTAGGCTACTGTGAATGGATTGGTTTTCCTAATTTCTCTTTCAGAGGATTCATCACTTATGAATAAAAATGCATTAGATTTATGCATACTGATTTTATATCCTGCTACTTTGCTGAATTCATTTATTAGTTATAGAAGTTATCTAGTGGAGCAAGATATAATAATTTTAAATATTTATGCACCAAAAAATGGAGCATCTATGTATATCAAACAAACCCTTCTCAATTTTAAGAATAAAATAGACCAAAACACATTAATAGTGGGAGACTTTAAGACACTGCTCTCACCATTGGATAGGTCATCCAAACAAAAACTGAACAAAGAAACTATAGAACTAAATAATACAATCAATATTATAGACTTAATTGATATTTACAGAGTATTTCATTCACCATTGAGTGAATATATTTCTTCTCAGCAGCTCATGGATCCTTCTCAAAAATAGACCATATGCTATGCCACAAAAATGCCATTAGTAAATACAAAAAACAAGAGGCCCTACCCTGTATCCTATCAGACCATAAAGGAATACAATTAGAAATGAATGATAAAATAATGAACAAAAACTACTCCTACACCTGGAGACTAAATAATATGCTATTGAATGATGCAATAACAAAAGTAGACATCAGGGAATAAATATTCCTTTCTCTTCTACTAGATTTATTTATTGCTTTTTGCAAATAAATGAGAACATGTAGTGTTTGTTCTTCTGTATCTGGCATATTACAAGTGAAATAATGAAGGTCATTGGGCATTTTTCATTATGGTAAAATGCACATAACAGAAAATGTACAACTTTGATGCTTTATAATAGTGCAGGTTAGAGGGAGTCAGCACATTTACACTACTGTGAAAACAATTGAAAACAATTACCATCCATCCTCAGCACTTTTTCTTCTTCCCAAACTATCCCTGTGTATGTATCAAATAGGAATTCCTCACTGATTCCCTCCCTCAGCGCCTGGTAAGTGCCATTCTATTTTTCTGTCTATGTAAGTTTCTACTTTTATTTCTGCCTTCTACATTATAGCACTGGCTCTTTTTTTAAAAATTATATTTAGCTATAGATGGACACAATATCTTTAATTGATTAATTAATTTTTATGTGGTGATGAAGTTACAACCCAGACCCTCAAACATGCCAGGCAAGTACTCTACTAATGAACTATAATTTCAGCCCCAGCATTTGTTCTTTTGTGACTGACAATTCACTTGCTATAATGTCATCAAAGTTCACAAACTACTTGCTTGAGAATTTGTTCTTCTGTTCCATGCTGAATAATAATCCTTGGTATGGCCAAGCTATGTTTTCTTTGTATATTCAGATGCTTTTGGACATTGAGCTGTTTCTACATTGGGCTATCATGAAAAATGCTACTAAGAGCACTGGTGTACATGTGATAACTTGAGTTCCTACATTGAATTCGTTCAAACAGATCAATCAAAGGACAATTGTGGTGGTGAACACCTGTAACCCCAGTGGCTTGGGAGGCTGAGACAGGAGGATCATGAATTGAAAGACAATCTCAGCAAAAGTGAGCCACTAAGTAACTCGGTGATACCCTGTTCTTAAATAAAATACAAAATAGGGCTGGGGATGTGGCTCAGTGGCTAAGTCCCCAGAGTTCAGTCCCTGGTGCCCCCCAAAATGAATATATAAAATTAAAAAGACAATTGATGGATCAGGTGGTAATTCAGGGAAATAAATATTGATATATTTGGTTGGACAAAATACAAGTCACTGAAGCACTTTTTGAAAAGTGCTATACATTCGTAATATCTTACAAGTGGCTAACCAAGGACATGAACATGAGACCTACCTCATAAATATCACTTGCTGACCCAAAGCAGACAGATTGGGCCCTTATGTGATTTAAAAAGAGTAAATGATTGCTGTTTCTGTTACATCTTTTTATCCTCTTTTCTCAAAGTAAACAGATTTAACAAAACATGCATGTATTCATATTCACTTAACCCAGGGATCATATAGTCTATGCTGTGATTTACTGTTCAGAAGCCAGTGTTTGAGTACATTCAGAGAAATTACCTATCACTCTAGTGAAACATGTTTTGTCTTTCCCAAAAAGGATTTCAAGAAGTTAATAATTTGTCTTTCAGAACTGATTAGCAACAAAGGACTGGTTGTGGCATAACCATTAATCACCATCATCTGGATAAATTGACAAACAAGATCATTGTTCCACATAGGTCTTAAGGAAGAAAAGATGCAGTCCAAATAGTACATGAGCTTGAAGAAACTCATGAGCAGCAGAATATCCTAGTGGCCCTCTGTACAGGGTTTTCTCTGGGTGAATGACTGGTGGTATGAAGGTGCTGGAAGTGCTTCTTATGCCTGCACAAGAGGGTCACCATGTACCCACTTGAGACGGTCATGAGCCCTATAAGGAAGCCATCCCAGAATACACCTAATATGGACAATAAATGACTGAGGAAGTAACTCATTGGTAAAATTGTAAAGGGTTCAGTAATAATTACAAGACAATGTGAGGTCACATTGGGGATGGCAGTCGAAGAGATTGAGAAGTGAGCACTTAGGGATATGTAGAACACCCACAGGAACACAAGGGAGCACAGGCTCTGATGGGGTGATCTATGTTTGAACTTTGCCAAGCAGGAGCTTCTGGGACTGAGGGTGATGGCCTGGAAGACACTCAGCAGGCAGGCAGCACAAATGGAGAAGCCCCTCAAAACCTGTACAAGTAGGTCAATGATTTACATTTGTTGTCATCCCAAAAGACCTGAGGCACAAAAATATTTGTACCAGTGCACCCAATAATTATCAGCATCCCTATGTGGATTAGGGCCAAGAGCCCAATGATCAAGTCAGTGGGCTTGAGCTTGTGCTGTAAAAGGAACCTGACGATGTGGAAGAGAAGGACAGTGTTGACTGAGATTCCAATAACAACTTCAGAGAAAAGTGCATTACTCATACTAATAAGATCATACAGTTGGTTGGTCTTTTTCATCTTTCGGGCAAAGAATCACATTATATCTTAGAAGAAAAGGAAGAGAAAGTCTTTATTTCAAATAGTAACATCATCATCAACCTCAGCCTTCACTCTTATCATTAGGAAATGTGTTTAATCATTCCAACACACACTTTTCCCCTGCAATACTCAAGTCTCTCTGACACCCTCCAGGTGTCATTCTCCTGTTATTATCAAATCAGGTCTGGATTACATAAAAATTGTTGGTTTCCAACAGTACATCAGCTTTTGCATCCATTCACAATTAACATATACTATTGAAAATAGTTCTAGGTAATAATTTCATTTTTTTCTGGGGAATTGCTTGATTTTCATATTTTTTTGAGGTGCTGGGGATTGAACCCAGGGCTTTGTGTTTTCAAGGCAAGTACTCTACCAACTGAGCTTTGTCCTCATCCCATTTTTGTCTTTCTCATCTTGATAAAGCCCCAGGTACATATGAAAAGCTCTACAATATGTGTTGAAATCAATGGAGAGGAATGCATAATAGAGAATTCAAACTTGGTAAAGAATTAAATGTCAATGGAATAGGTTTACAATTAAATATATCATTTCAGCGTTGTCTTTGTTCTGGTTTAGTACCAGACCTATATCTTTAAAATATTAACTGAGTCAACATTGAGGAAAATACACTGTAAGACACATTGAATTTGCATCTGTGATCTTCCATTGAGTTCAAGAATGACCTTGAGCAGTCCACAATGGTAAACACTGATCATCTCATCTATAAAATATGGACAGTCAGATGACACTTATTCTAGAAGTATGTGTTAAAGAAGATGAAGTACTAGCTGCAGAAATGTTACAGAAATATAATCACCTCAAGAAATATTGGTCTTTATGATTTAATTATGCCATTCCTCATGTATGTGACATAGGAGGTTTAATTCATTTCTTTTTATAATGGCCACTTATATTGTTTTCTAAAATTTCCATGATATTAGAACATTTTAGCAGTATGTTTAGTATTGTCTTTGAATCCTAATGTAATTATCTGTCTTAAATTGTTATTATTATCACCAGAATAACTATCCTAAGTGAGCCAAGTCCAGTTATCCAATATTAGTAGGAATACATTTTAATATTTTCTACTCAGTCATCTGTACTTAGGGTGTTAATTAAAGTCACAGTTAAAGTAGATTCAGAGTCATTCCATTATAAGGTTTTCATTAAAAAGAAAGCATGTCACCCAAGCCTGAATGGACCTCCTACAGAGTTCCAATGTTCTTTTCCATGAAGGAAGCAATTTTTCAGTTCAGAGACTGAAGCACAAAAGTGGTACTGATAATTTTATATTGAACTACTGGAATGATGGAATATTTTCTATAAATGGCATATTTGTGCTATAACTCAAGTGTCTAAAATACATATGTATTTTAAATCATTTACAGTCACATACTGAAAAAAAACAGTCATAAGTAAATCATGTGTGTGAGACTAAATCATTTCATGATGCTGTAGAAATGTCGATCTAAAAGGTAAGATACTACAAAAAACCAGAAAAGTTAAATATTGGTGAGCCTGGAGTACTATTTAAAATCTAAGGTGATGTAGAAACTTGGTTAAAACATTGAAGAGTTGATTTTTGTTTATTTCAATTTTTAATTGGAGTCTACTATTTGTATTTGGATATGGAAATCAACATTATAATTCAGTATGTGTATACAGTGTGTACTGATCTAATCAGTGTACTTCCCATCTTCTCATATTGTCATTTTTATATTTCAAACCTGCCAACACTTCTCTGGTTATTTTGAATTGTATAAGTAGTTATTATACACTTTCATCATGCTATTGTACTATTGAGCCCAAGAGTTATTTTCCCCTCTTAACTGTTTTTGGCACTCCTCACCCATCATCTATCTCATTTTCTTTCTTATAGTAGGTCTAGGAAGTTTTCTGACTTTGGTCTTTTTGTTATCAACTGTTTCAGGTTCAATGCATGAGAGCCAACATGCAGTATTAGTGGAAAATAAAAACTTTCTGCCATCACTAGGAAAAGATGATCTTTCCCCCAAGCAATGATCAGGTAAACTGACACAATTTTCTCCATTCACTCATTCAATGTTTTGGGGTTGTCTCCTATGATGTCTAGGAAGAAGAAAACAAAGATATAAATCAAATGTCCATATGTGTCCATGATTTTATGGGTCACATTTGATCAGTAGGATTTTGTTCTTTTTTTTGTGAGACCTATCTACATATAAATGTCATGTGTCAATTCTAATAAATTTATTTCACAAAGCAAAATATAATATGGATATTTCTATGGTGTAAGTTGAAATAATCCATATTAGCATGTAATAACTGACTTTAAAAAATTGTTTTAGGTCAGGTGCAGTCGCATATTTCTGTAATACCACTGGCTTATGAGTCTGAGACAGAAGAACTGCAAATTCAAAACCAGCCTCAGTAATATAGCAAGACCCTAAGAAACTTAGCCAGACTCTACCTCAATATAAAAAAGAAAAAGTCCTGAGGATATGGCTCAATGGTTAAGTACCCTGAGCTAAATCCCTGGTACCAAAAAAAAAAAAAAAAAAAAAAGTTTTAATATTACCTTTTCTCAACAACAAAATGTGTATTATGAAACAAAACAGAAAAAATTACAATTTCACATCATTTATGTGACACGCAGGATCTTATTTAATTCATTTAAACATTTGAGCCTTATCAAAACAAAGTTTTCTAGCACTCATTGAAAGACATGCTTTAATTACCTGTGTCCTAAGGCTACTGGACGACATTAACTTCACTTTCATTGAGGAGTCTGCAGGCCTACAACCTGGAGTAATGAGAAGCAGGAGTGTATGGGTGCCATGAATTTGAAAAAATAATCAGGAATTTATTGATAGTTTTTGTTCATTGCCTTAAAACCATTGTAAAATTGTTTGAGAGTAAATTTTTGTATCAGTAGCAGAAAAATTGTAGACACTTTCCTGACAGTATGCTTCAAAGGAAGGGACACAGTTTCATATAATTCTAAGCACAACTAATATTTCTTCATATAGTGCCAGGAGAAACCCCAGAGAAACACTCTGATCATTGTGCTATCTCCAATTTTGAACCACAACCAATCATACCACTAAATGATGCATATCAAATATATATGATTGGTTCTCGGGATATATCTCAGTTGGTAGAGTGCTTCCCTTGCATGCATAAAACCCTGGGTTCAATCCCCAGCACCAAAAAAATGTATATATGATTAAAATTATTTAAATATATCATGGCAGTATTGTAAATAAAGGTCTATTTTAATGTCCATGCTGATGTAATATTATTGTTTTAAAGCATCCTGGAAAATGGGAACCATTCATAAAGATAAGTCTAGAGAAATCCTGAGGCATGTCTCTTCCCAGCTGTGCCTCATTGTGATCACACCTGGCACAATATAGTCTAGGAAATCAGGGGACAGAACACAAGCTCTCTGCCATCAGTGGGGTGATGTCAGAAACACTCCTCAAGTTAGGGTCTCGGGAGTGTTGCCACCAGTGTAGTACCTGGATGTCCTCTTGTACCAGGTGCAAATGTTGTACCTTACACAATGAAGAAATGAAGCTGCCACCAGACTGGATATTCTGTGTATAAGTATGTGTAAATCACACGGAGTTTAATATAAATTTCTAAAATAGTTCTCATTTGCAGAATCCACATCTGGTAACAAGAAGGAAAATCTACGTCAGCAGATGAGTAAAACAGATCATATATTAAAAAGAGAAATGTCCAAAAAAATTCAGAATTCTTTTATTAGAGTTGATATTGAAGATTGGGGTGTCCTCATGGTTAAGACTCCCTTTATATCTACATCAAGGAAATATTTATGTTAGACATTGTGCCATCCTGCTGTCACCAGCATCATGGGCAGCCATATGACACATACATCATCATACCTGTTCCCCCAAACCAGTGAGAACTTCTCAGGCAGTGGACATGAGCTGGAGGCCAGTACGGAAGTAGAGAGAATTACAGGAAGAAGACACCCCTTTGCAGTCCCCAATGTGAGTCTGGGTTCTTAGGACCTTCTGGGTGAGCAGATTCACTCCAGGGTGAAGGAGTGAAGGGAACACACATCTGTTCTATCATCTGCAGTGTGAGCATCATCCTACCTCTATCTCAGGAATGAGATGACAGATAAATCCTATTATTTATTCACCATTTAGTTTTGCATTTGCAGCCTCACATGCTTTGGACTATCATTATCACAAAGCTGAGCTTCACCACTGTTGCCACTTTCCCATTCCCCACTTCTATTCACTAAGGAAAAAGTGGACAAAATAGATTTGGGTGCTGACTGGTCCTGTTTCAAGCAAGTGGGTTTGTGACTGAGGTGAATGTGGGCAGGACCCTCTGCATTTTGGCACCACTTGTGGTGAAAATCTATGGTGAGCACTAAAGAGAAGTGATTGGCACCTCAGGGAAGTCAAAACCATCACTAAGCAGGTGTGAGTCCTGCAGGCACATCTGCTCAGAAATATACAAAGTCCATCAATATAAGGAGCAAAACCCTGGAAAATATTTGGGCACATGAATGAAAGCTATTTGTGACAAATCAAAGTGAGAATTATTGGTTGATTTTTTAAATTGTCAGGGTTGTACAGTACAGCTCAGGGTTCACACTCACAGGTATGATATTTACATTACCACTATTTTAAATTTTATCTGAGAAAAACCACTAGAAGAAAAAGTGTTCTTTTCAAGTAAAGAGACAGGAAGTCCCTGAGGTGCCTCTTTGCAGACCCCAAACTGTCACTACTGGAAAACCCAAGCAGTCCTGCAGGAAAGTCAGTCTATCTGATTGATGTGATGATATAAGATGTGAGTACTGCTTTCCTGCTCGGCAGCTTTCCCTTTCGTGTCTCATCTTGTACTTTGTGTCTTAGTGACAAGAAAAGCAGCTATGTTCACATTTATCTGCTTACGCTGATGACATGAAAAATCAAGCTTGGGATAAAATCTGAAAGCTAAGTACAGTGACCAGGGCAGAATGAGATTTGAGTGACTGAAATATTTCTGTAAGCAAAATTGAATTCAGATATTTACATTGTGACAGAAATTACAAAGGGTACTTATTTTTTGACTAAATCATAAAGGACTAATGAACACAAATATTTTTTATCAAATTGTGGATTATGTTCCTGGGTGTTTTAGAGTCAGGAATGGGAAACCACCAGCATGTTAATTTAATTTTTTTAAGGTTTAATATATGTTCAAAACTTATCATCATGGTTCTCATACTTGACATTTCCTAACTGATAGAGTACAGGGTAAGAGAAGTTTTAATTTGTAAAATCAAATGGGATACAAAGACTTTATCAGAAAATTTAAATATATATTTTATCCTGGTGTGAGTTCCCCTCTATGAAATGAGTTTTTGAACCTAGAACCTCATTTTCTTTAAAAGAATTCAAAGCTTACAATCTTTCAAACTATAGAAGTCACCAACATCAATAATAACTCTGATTTATAAAGATGACAGAAGAAAAATTGCAATTGATGAATATTAAATTAAAACTTAGTTTTCTTGGTGATATGTATCCAAGTAAGTAATGTATAATGTCTCTAGAAGAGATAATATATGTAAGTTTTGTCACCAGAAGTCATTATATTAAAAATAAATAAAAAATTAAAATTAATTGATATTTCTGTGTAAAAACTTTGCTAATTTTAGGTGAATCTAAATTAAGAAGCTAATGTTCTTTGAAGAAAATATCCTCATTGTGCCATACAGAATAAAGTCCTCTGGACTCAGTAGGACTGTTGGATCTGATGTCTCCTCTGCAGTTACTGAAATCTTCACTATAGCCTCAAATTCCAGCCTTCTACAGTCTTTCCAGGACCCATCTGCACACTAATTCTGCATCTGAGGATAGAGAGACACTTACCAAGATGGCTGAGCCAGGGAAGGACTCCATGCAGGTAAGAAGAAGAAAAACAGTTGTAACATTTAAGAACAGGGTGCTTTAAAGTCCTGTATATAAAAACCTGTAATTTTAATGTCTGTAGAAAGGTGACACAAACCCACTGGAGAACACAGAACTGTGGCTTCCCAAGTGGAATATGTTACCCCTCTCTTGATTTTAATTTATTCTCTTGTGGATAAAAGCAATCTTGACAAAGCTGGACTCTAAACTTTTCTCTAAGTTCCCTGAACACATCTGGAGAGGGATCTCATTTCGTATTATGTTCCAGTCATGTTGTCAACTCTATTTAGTCTCATTTTTATCCTACAGTCAAATTAGACCAAATATACTCCACAATTTATATAACCTCTACTTAGGGTTGAGGGATTCCCAGCACCTCCCATGGTATCCAAGTGGCTCTGACAGTCCTTTTCCTACAGTGAGTGATGGACCCATCTTCCCTAGTTTGCTCTACCATGGAGCACCTGGGCTCTGGGTAGTGTTGGTTGTGTATGACACAATTTTCAAACTACTTGTTATGTGTTTCAAGCTTTGAGTAATATATTAAAATTAATGTAATATAAAATGGAAAATAAAAGAATAGATTCAGTGCTAATATCACAGGTTGAGGAGATCCCAGGCAGATGAAACATAGAGCTGAAGCAGGGCCCAAGGTGGGTGTCTGCTCTAAGAAATCTGCATGATCAGCTCTCATCTTTATTTTTTTTTAATTTTTTTTATTATTGTAAACAAATGGGATACATGTTGTTTCTCTGTCTCTACATGGCGTAAATGCATACCATTTGTGTAATCATAAATTTACATAGGGTAATGTTGTTTGATTCATTCTGCCATTTTTTTCTTCCCCCCCACCACTCCCACCCCTCCCTCTATACAGTCCTTCCTTCCTCCATTTCTGCCCCCCTCCCTAAACCCAACTCCAACCCCAACACTAAAACCTCCCACCCCCCATTATGTGTCATCATCCACTTATTAGCGATATCATTCTTCCTTTGGTTTTTTGAGATTGGCTTATCTCACTTAGCATGATATTCTCCAGTTTCATCCATTTGCCTGCAAATGCCATAATTTTATCATTCTTTATGGTTGAGTAATATTCCATTGTATATATATACCACAGTTTCTTTATGCATTCATCAATTGAAGGACATCTAGGTTGGTTCCACAATCTGGCTATTGTGAACTGAGCAGCTATGAACATTGATGTGGCGGTATCTCTGTAATATGCTGATTTTAAGTCCTTTGGGTATAGGCCAAGGAGTGGGATAGCTGGGTCAAATGGTGGTTCCATTCCAAGTTTTCTAAGGAGTCTCCATACTGCTTTCCAGAGTGGCTGCACTAATTTGCAACCCCACCAGCAATGTATGAGTGTACCTTTCTCCCCACATCCTCGCCAACACCTGTTGTTGCTTGTATTCTTGATAATCGCCATTCTAATTGGGGTGAGATGGAATCTTAGGGTGGTTTTGATCTGCATTTCTCTTATAACTAGAGATGTTGAACATTTTTCCATATGTTTGCTGATTGCTTGTAGATCTTCTTCTGTGAATTGTCTATTCATTTCCTTAGCCCATTTGTCGATTGGATGATTTGCATTCTTGGTGTAGAGATTTTTGAGTTCGTTATAGATTCTGGAGATTAGTGCTTTATCTGAAGTATGATTGGCAAAGATTTTCTCCCACTCTGTAGGCTCTTTCTTCACGTTGCTGGTAGTTTCCTTTGCTGAGAGAAAACTTTTTAGTTTGAATCTATCCCAGTTATTAATTCTTGCTTTTATTTCTTGTGCTATACGAGTCCTGTTGAGGAAGTCTGGTCCTAAGCCGACATGTTGAAGCTCTGGACCTACTTTTTCTTCTATAAGATGCAAGGTCTCTCGTCTGATTCCGAGATCCTTAATCCATTTTGAGTTTAGTTTCATGCATGGTGAGAGATATGGGTTTAGATTCATTCTGTTGCATATGGATTTCCAATTCTCCCAGCACCATTTGTTGAAGAGGCTATCTTTTCTCCATTGCATATTTTGGCCCCTTTGTCTAGTATGAGAAAATTGTATTTATTTGGGTTTGTGTCCGTGTCCTCTATTCTGTACCATTGATCCACCTTTCTATTTTGGTACCAATACCATGCCGTTTTTGTTACTATTGCTTTGTAGTAGAGTTGAAGATCTGGTATTGCAATACCCCCTGCTTCACTCTTTCTGCCACGGATTGCTTTAGCTATTCTGGGTTTTTTATTCTTCCAGATGAATTTCATAATTGCTTGCTCTATTTCTGTAAGGTACATCATTGGGATTTTAATTGGAATTGCATTGAATCTGTATAGCACTTTTGGTAGTATGGCCATTTTGACAATATTAATTCTTCCTATCCAAGAACATGGGAGATCTTTCCATCTTCTAAGATTTTCTTTAATTTCTTTCTGTAGTGTTCTGTAGTTCTCATTGTAGATGTCTTTCACCTCTTTTGTGAGATTGATTCCCAAATATTTTATTTTTTTCGAAGTTATTGTGAATGGGGTAGTTTTCCTAATTTCTCTTTCTGAAGATGCATCACTTATGTATAAAAATGCCTTAGATTTATGTGCATTGATCTTATATCCTGCTACTTTACTGAATTCACTTATGAGATCTAAAAGTTTTCTGGTGGAATTTCCTGGTTCCTCTAAGTATACAATCATATCATCAGCAAATAGGGATAGTTTGAGTTCTTCTTTTCCTATTTGTATCCCTTTAATTTCTTTGGTCTGTCTAATTGCTCTGGCTAGAGTTTCAAAGATGATATTGAATAGTAGTGGTGAAAGAGTGCATCCCTGCCTTGTTCCAGTTTTTAGAGGAAATGTTTTCAGTTTTTCACCATTTAGAATGATATTAGCCATGGGCTTAGCATAGACGGACTTTACAATGTTAAGGAATGTTTCCACTATCCCTGTTTTTTCTAGTGTTTTGAGCATGAAGGGGTGCTGTATTTTATCAAATGCTTTTTCTGCATCTATCGAAATAATCATGTGATTCTTGACTTTAAGTCTATTGATATGGTGAATTACATTTATTGATTTCCTGATGTTGAACCAACCTTGCATCCCTGGGATGAAACCCACTTGATCATGGTGCACTATCTTTTTAATATGTTTTTGTATGCAATTTGCTAAAATTTTGTTTAGAATTTTTTTGTCAATGTTCATTAAGGATATTGGTCTGAAGTTTTTTTTCCTTGATGTGTCTCTGTCTGGTTTAGGAATCAGGGTAATATTGGCTTCTTAGAATGAGTTTGGGAGGATTCCCTCCTCTTCTATTTTCTGGAATACTTTGAGAAGTATTGGAATGAGCTCTTCTTTAAAGGTTTTGTAGAACTCGGCTGAGAATCCATCTGGTCCTGGACTTTTCTTTTTTGGTAGGCTTTTGATGACTTCTTCTATTTCATTACTTGAAATTGGTCTATTTAAATTGTGTATGTTCTCCTCGTTCAGTTTAGGCAATTCTTATGTCTCTAGAAACCTGTTGATGTCTTTGAAATTTTCTATTTTTTGGAGTATAGGTTTTCAAAATAGCTTGTAATTATGTTTTGTATTTCAGTCATGTCTGTTGTGATATTTCCTTGTTCATTCCAATATTTAGTGATTTGGGTTTTCTCTCGTCTTCTCTTTGTTAGTGTGGTTGAAGGTTTATCAATTTTGTTTATTTTTTCAAAGAACCAACTATTTATTTTGTCAATTTTTTGTATTGTTTCTTTTGTTTCAATTTCGTTGATTTCAGCTCTCAGTTTAACTATTTCCTGTCTTCTACTACTTTTGGTGTTGGTTTGTTCTTCTTTTTCTAGGGCTTTGAGCTGTAGTGTTAGGTCATTTATTTTTTGAGTCTTACATCTTTTATTGAATGCACTCCATGAAATAAATCTTCCTCTAGTGCTGCTTTCATAGTGTCCCAGAGATTTTGATATGATGTTTCTTTGTTCTCGTTTACCCTAAGAATTTTTTAATTTCCTTCCTAATATCTTCTGTTATCCATTCATCATATAATAGCATATTGTTTAATCTCCAGGTGTTGGAGTAGTTTCTGTTTTTTATTCGGTCATTTATTTCTAACTTCAATCCATTGTGATCTGATAGGATACAAGGTAGTGTCTCAATCTTCTTGTATTTGCTGACATTAGCTTTGTGGCATAATATATGGTCTATTTTAGAGAAGGATCCATGTGCTGCTGAGAAGAAAGTATATTTGCTCTTGGTTGGATGGTATATTCTATAAATGTCTGTTAAGTCTAAATTATTGATTGTATTCTTGAGATCTATGGTTTCTTTGTTCAATTTTTGTTTGGAAGATCTGTCCAGTGGTGAGAGAGGCGTGTTAAAATCACCTAGTATTATTGTGTTATGGTCTATTTGGTTTCTAAAATTGAGAAGGATTTGTTTAACATACATGGATGAGCCACTGTTTGGGACATAGATGTTTATGATTGTTATATCTTGCTGATTTATGCTTCCCTTAAGCAGTATGATATGTCCTTCTTTATCCCTTCTGACTAACTTTGGCTTGAAGTCCACATTATCTGAAATGAGGATGGATACTCCAGCTTTTTTGCTGAGTCCATGTGCATGGTATGTTTTTCTCCAACCTTTCACCTTTAGTATATGGGTATCTCTTTCTATGAGGTGAGTCTCTTGCAGGCAACATATTGTTGGATCTTTCTTTTTGATCCAATCTGTCAGTCTATGTATTTTGATTGATGAATTCAGGCCATTAATATTCAGGGTTATTATTGAGATATGATTTGTATTCCTGGTCATTTGGTTCATATTTAAAATTTTTGACACATCTTGGTTCCTCCTTTATTTGACAGTTCCTTTAGGATAATTCCTCCCTTTGCTGATTTTGTTCTTTGTTTTTTATCTCTTCCTCATGAAATATTTTGCTGAGAATGTTCTGTAATGCTGGCTTTCTTCTTGTAAATTCTTTTAGCTTTTGTTTATCATGGAATGATTTTATTTCATCGTCAAATTTGAAGGTAAGTTTTGCTGGGTATAAGATTCTTGGTTGGCATCCATTTTCTTTCAGAGCTTGAAAAATGTTGTTCCAGTCCCTTCTATCTTTTAGGGTCTGGATTGAAAAGTCTGCTGATATCCATATTGGTTTCCCCCTGAATGTAATTTGGTTCTTTTCTCTCACAGCCTTTAAAATTCTGTCTTTATTTTGTATGTTAGGTATTTTCATTATAATGTGCCTTGGTGTGAGTCTGTTGTAATTTTGTTTATTTGGAGACCTATAAGCCTCTTGAACTTGATTTTCCATTTCATTCTTCAGATTTGGGAAATTTTCTGATATTATTTCATCGAATGGATTGTTCATTCCTTTGCTTTGTTTCTCTAAGCCTTCCTCAATCCCAATAATTCTTACATTTGGCCTTTTCATGATATCCCATAGTTCTTGGAGATTCTGTTCATGATTTCTTACCATCTTCTCTGTTTGTTCAACTTTGTTTTCGAGGTTAAGTATTTTGTCTTCCATATCTGAAGTTCTGTCTTCCAGGTGTTCTATCCTATTGGTTATGCTTTCTATGGAGTTCTTAATTTGGTTTATTGTTTCCTTCATTTCAAGGATTTCTGTTTGGTTTTTTTCCAATATCTCTAACTCTTAATTGAAGTGATCTTTTGCTTCCTAAATTTGCTCTGTTAACTGTCGATTGGTGCAATCATTCAATGCCTGCATTTGCTCTTTCATCTCATCATTTGCTTCCCTAATCATTTTAATTATGTACATTCTGAACTCCCTTTCTGTCATTTCTTCTGCCATGCTGTCATTGGATTTTATTGATGTAACATCTAGATTTGTTTGGGGCATTTTCTTCCCTTGTTTTCTCATATTGTTCAGGAATCAGTAGGTCATTAAGATATTGCAAATTTTCTCTATTGACTTATAATGTCCCTGAAGATTGCTAGTATACCCCCTCTTATCCTTCAGTAGCCTGAAGTCTTGGAGGAAGTTGATAATGCGGAGCTCCACGAAGAAGCTGCCTCTCTAGGGTTGGTGACCCTCAGGTGGTGTATATTCCCTGCTAGTGGGCAGAGGTGCCTCCACTTGTTGACCAATGGTCCTCCAATGGGGAACTAGACTGCGGGCTGAGGCAAGGCCTGTCTGTGCCTGTGTCTCTGGTTTTACCATCCCTGTGGGAAAACCTCCTCCGGCAGGGAAGACTCACTCAGTGGGGAGGTCTTGCTGGTCAGTTCCCCTCCTAGAGATTCCCCTCAATCTACAACTACCACCTGGGCTGGGCTGTCTTCCTCTGCAATGTTCCAGGGACCTGGACCTACGTCCTGGGCCTGGGAGCCTCACCCTCCACAGGCGAGTCCCCTTAGGCTGCCTCTCCCAGAGAATGTGCCCGCAGCCCTGGAAACTTCACTCCACCCCTAGGCGTGTCTCTGTGCTGCTCTTCCAGCAAGAAGCCACCTAGCTCCTGTGACCCTGCTCTGCACCTAATCACCTGGCTATGTGGCCCCTCCTCTGAGCCGCCACCTGGAGCCCCGTACAATAGCTCAGAGACCCAGAGACCCACCACACACCTCCTCCTCCAGACAGCCGCCCGGTTTCCGACACAGTCACTAGGAGTCCAAGCAACTAACTTCACGTCTCCTCCTCCTGCCAACTGCCCATAGCCCTAGGCAGTCACTCCAAGTCCAAGTGACCCGTCCTTTTCCTCCTCCTCCTCCTCTGGGTACCCCCCTGGGTGTTCAGGAGCGGTGGCTCCGAGACCAAGTGACCCACTGCGCTCCTCCTCCAGGCAGGCCGCCGGTGTTCAGGAGAGGTTGCTTTTAGTCCAATCAACTCACCACTCGCCTCCTCCTCTGGCAACTGCCTGTAGCTCTGATGCAGTCACTCTTAGGTCAAGCGACCCACTGCTCTCCTCCTCCAGGCAGGCCACTGGTGTTCTGGAGCGCTCGCTCTGAGTTCAAACAGCTCGCCACACAGCTCCTCCTCTGGCAACTGCCTGTGGCTCTGATGCAGTCACTCCTAGACCAAGCGCTCGCCGCACTCCTCCTCTTCCTCCAGGCAAGTCCCCAGTGTTCAGAAGCGGTCGTTCTGAGTCCAAGCAGCTCACCACGCAGCTCCTCCTCAGGCAGCCACCTGGAGTCCCAGTGGTTGCTCCGAGTCCAAGCGCTGTGCTGAGCCGCCTCCTCTAAGATGATCCCAGTTGTCCGAGTTTACTGCTCCAGCGGGGGGAGGGGTGTCTCACCGAGCAACTCTACTTCACAAAGTTCCCTGCCTTCCGGGGCTACAGTCCCATCCAGGACGCCTCCCCAATGGGAGAGACTCACCCGGCGGCTTTGAGTTGGTCCCAAGTCTCTCACTATCTCCTCTTTTGAATCTTGCATCCTGGAGCAACGTGAAATGCAGGCGCCCTCTAGTCCGCCATCTTGAAAAACCCCTTTCATCTTTATTAATGGAGGTAGGAGAAGGCCTATATTTTCTCTGTGAGAAACCATGTAAAATTAGAATCAGTCTCCTGTGTAATTTACATGAAGACTTATAAAACATTAAAAACCAAATAAAGTCCTGAGACTTGGAGTCAAAAGAAAGTACCTTCATTTCAAGCAGACCCACTGATGTTTCAGTTGTTGGACTCAGAAGATAGGTCTTTATAACCACCAATATCAATATGAGAAGGGTTAAAACAGGTATGATAACAAATGAAAAATTAGTTACTTCTAGAGATAATGGGAAACTTGAATTAAGTGGAAATACATACAATGAAGACTGTAACATCTATAGGCTAAAATTTCACATGGATGGGCCTGGGGAGGCTTGAAAACTGCAGAAGAACATTACTACAAATGCCAAGGTATGATATTTCCAAAGTCACATGAGGGGAAAATATAAAAATGGCAGAAGAGCACAAGCAGTTGAACAAGCACTCCAGCATATGTACAATAAGGCAAGTCTCACCTGGGGAGGAGGCAGCTCAGGGCATGATGTGCTGCAAAAAAGTTTTTCCTCACATGCAGCCCCAATCCTGGCCCAGCCTCACCTCTGCCTTTGGTGACCTGGACTCTACCCTTCTCCATGGCATGGTATGTGCCATTGACCATCAGTACCTCCTGGAATCCTGTCCCTTTGTCCCTCATGTACACTCATTCCCTGGAAGGTTTCTGGAGTGAGCTATGCAAAGAAATGGCCTGTTTCCTCCAAAGTTTTTGGAGTCTCCTCTTTTGTAGAACCATGAAGAGCTCTTTGGAGAGGTAGAGAAGTATAGACAAACACCTTTCTTCTACTGTGGACTGCCTGTGTGACTTTGGGGAAGTGAGCCCAATCTCTAACTGAGCTCCCGTAATTTTTAATAGAAAAATGATTCCATCCCTAATTGTGAGGACTAGAGATAGATACACTGATTACCTGTGCTGTAGCTACAATCAGTTAAACAAGAATCCATAGGGGTTAGGACTCAGTCTTTGAATTTATAATAGATTTCATGGAGGTTCTCAGATGTAGTGTCTAGTCTAGAGTAAATGTTAGTGGACCAAGCTCTGGCGTGGATAAGCATGCATTAGAATTCTGAGTATTTATACATGTATAGAGACTTGAAGAGATTTTTAACCTCTCAAAGGTTGTATAAACTCATCTGCATGATGGGACTGAATACATAGATATTAGGTACTTGGTGCACAGTGTTCCTAAACCAGGGAAGGACAGGCTTTTTTTATTTTTATTTTATTTTTATTTAATTGGCAGAATATGCAGTGGTAGCTCTGTGTCTGCCCCAGAATTGGCACTTCAAATGGATATCTGTAAGTTAAACTGCTATTTGTTTAGATACAAGCATGAGGTAATAATACCAGTTATTAAGAATAAAATTCCTTTCTCTTTTATGTCATTAACAATTACATTTATCCACTTATCAGGGAAAACATTCAGCCTTTGGTTTTTTGGACTTGGCTTATTTCACTTAGAGGGACATAAGAAGGAGGGGTATGAAAAATGGTGGAATGAGACAGACATCATTACCCTATGTATTTGTATGATTGCATGAATGGTATCAGTCTACTTTATGCATAGTCATAGAAATTAAAAGATATACACCATTTTTGTACAATGAATCAAAATGCAGTCGGTAAAAAATTAATAGATTTTTTTTAAAAAAACTACATTTCTCATCCTCCTTTGCAAGTATTTCTAGCCGTGATTATATTCTGACCAATAATACTTACATGGAAGCCATATCTCACTGGTCTTTAATTTTGGCTTCCATTAAAAAAAGTGAATTGGTGAATTATAATTATTCATGTGGGATTCATTTTAATATGTTTTGTGCACATAACACAATTTGCTCAATTTAGTTTTCCAATACTTTTCATTTCTTTGTCTTCCTTCCTCCCCAAACTAATTTCTTCTCTACTTTTTTCCCTTACTGTTTTCAAGAGATACTTTTATTTTTCCCTTTTTTCCCTATCTTTGATATTTGATAGAAAACATTTGACTCTTGATTTTATGAGTCTGAGTTTTTCACCTAACATTATATTCTCCACTTCCATCGATTTTCCTGCAAATGACACAATTTTTTTTATGGCCATGTAAAATTTTGTTATGTATGTATGTCACATTTCTTTATCTGTTCATTAAGTTGATGAACACATTTTTATAGTACTACAAAAATGGTTATGCACGTACTGCTATAATATGCTGACTTTAGATCTTTTGGATGGGTACCAGGGATGTTGTGGGGCCACGTGGTAATTCTATTCATAGACTTTTGAGAACACACTATAGTGATTTACACAGTGATCATACTAATGAACCATCCAACAGAGTGTAGAATATTTCCTTTTATCTGCATCTTTGTCAGTATTATGGTTTATATTAATAATGATTGACATTGTAATAGGAGGTAAAATCTCAGTGTAGTTTTGATTTCAATTTCCCTGAGTGCTAAAGATGTTGAAAGTTTTTCACATATTTGTTGACTATTTCTTCTTCTTCTTCTTCTTCTTCTTCTTCTTCCTCTTCTTCTTCTTCTTCTTCTTCTTCTTCTTCTTCTTCTTCTTCCTCTTTTTCTTAGCAATACCTTTTAAGTTCATTGGCCCATTTATTGACTGGGTATGGGGGATTGTTATGGTTTTTCAGTTCTTCATGTGTTCTGGATATTAATTCTCTGCTGGAAAACTACCTAGAAATCTTTTCTCCCATTTTGTAGGCTCTTATCAAAGTCATAATTATACATTTTGCTGTGCAGAAAATTTTTTATTCAAAGGCACCCACTTATTATCCTTGGTTTTCTTTCTTTTTTTTATTGTAAACAAATGGGATACATGTTGTTTCTCTGTTTGTACATGGAGTAAGACATACCATTTGTGTAATCATAAATTTACATAGGGTGATGTTGGTTGATTCATTCTGTTATTTTTTTTCCCTTTCCCCCACCTCTCCCATCCCTCTTTTCCCTCTATACAGTCCCTCCTTCGCCCATTCTTGCCCCCCTCCCTAACCCTAACTCTAACCCTAAAACTAACCCCTCCCACACCCCATTATGTGTCATCATCCACTTATCAGAAAGATCATTCTCCCTTTAGTTTTTTGATATTGGCTTATCTCACTTAGCATGATATTCTCTAATTTCATCCATTTTCCAGCAAATGCCATAATTTTATCATTCTTTATGACTGAGTAATATTCCATTGCATATATATGCCACAGTTTCTTTATCCATTCATCAATTGAAGGACATCTAGTTTGGTTCCACAATTTGGCTATGGTGAATTGAGCAGCAATCAACATTGATGTGGCTGTATCTCTGTAGTATGCTAATTGTAAGTCCTTTGGGTATAGGCCAAGGAGTGGGATAGCTGGGTCAAATGGTAGTTCCATTCCAAGTTTTCTAAGGAATTTCCATACTGCTTTCCAGACTGGCTGCACTAATTTGCAACCCCACCAGCAATGTATGAGTGTACCTTTTTCCCCACATCCTCACCAACACCTGTTGGTGCTTGTATTCTTGATAATCGCCAGTCTAATTGGGGTGAGATGAAATCTTAGGGTAGTTTTGATTTGCATTTCTCTTATTACTAGAGATGTTGAACATTTTTCCATATGTTTGTTGGTTGCTTGTAGGTCTTCTTCTGTGAAGTGTCTGTTCATTTCCTTATACCATTTTTCGATAGGGTTATTTGTAGTCTTGGTGTTGAGTTTTTTGAATTCTTTACAGATTCTGGAGATTAGTGCTCTATCTGAAGTATGTTTGGCAAAGATTTTCTCCCACTCTGTAGGCTCTTTCTTCGCATTGCTGATAGTTTCCTTTGCTGAGAGAACGTTTTTCAGTTTGAATCTATCCCAGTTGTTGATTCTTGCTTTTATTTCTTGTGCTGTGGGAGTCCTGTTGAGGAAGTCTGATCCTAAACCAACATGTTGAAGATCTGGACCTACTTTTTCTTCTATAAGATGCAAGGTCTCTGGTCTGATTCCGAGGTCCTTGATCCATTTTGAGTTTAGTTTCGTGCACGGTGAGATATATGGGTTTAGTTTTATTCTATTGCATATGGATTTTCAATTTTCCCAGCACCATTTGTTGAAGGGGCTATCTTTTCTCCAATTCATATTTTTGGCACCTTTGTCTAGTATGAGAAAATTGTATTTATTTGGGTTTGTGTCCATATCCTCTATTCTGTACCATTGATCTACCTGTCTATTTTGGTACCAATACCATGCCATTTTTGTTACTATTGCTCTGTAATAGAGTTGAAGTTCTGGTACTGCAATACTCCCAACTTCATTTTTCCTGCGAAGGATTGCTTTAGCTATTCTGGTTTTCTTATTCTTCCAGATGAATTTCATGATTGCTTGTTCTATTTCTGTAAGGTACGTCATTGGAATTTTAATTGGAATTGCATTGAATCTGTATAGCACTTTTGGTAGTATGGCCATTTTGACAATATTAATTCTGCCTATCCAGGAACATGGGAGATCTTTCCATTTTCTAAGGTGTTCTTTAATTTCTTTCTTTAGTGTTCTGTCATTCTCATTGTAGAGGTCTTTCACCTCTTTTGTGAGATTGATTCCCAAGTATTTTATTTTTTTCAAGGCTATTTTGAATGGGGTAGTTTTCCTAACTTCTCTTTCTGAGGATTCATCACTTATGTATAAAAAAACATTAGATTTATGAGCATTGATCTTATATCCCGCTACTTTACTAAATTCACTTATGAGTTCTAAGAGTTTTCTGGTGGAATATCCAGGTTCCTCTAAGTTTATAATCATATCATCAGCAAATAGGGATAGTTTGAGTTCTTCTTTTCCTATTCGTATCCCTTTAATTTCTTTGGTCTGTCTAATTGGTCTGGCTAGAGTTTCAAGGATGATATTCAATAGGAGTGTTGAAAGAGGGCATCCCTGCCTTGTTCCAGATTTTAGAGGGAATGTTTTCAGTTCTTCACCATTTAGAATGATATTAGCAATGCGCATAGCATAGATGGCCTTTACAATGTTAAGGAATGTTCCCACTATTCCTACTTTTTCTAGTGTTTTGTGCATGAAGGGGTGCTGTATTTTATCAAATGCTTTTTCTGCATCTATTGAAATAATCATGTGATTCTTGACTTTAAGTCTGTTGATATGGTGAATTAGATTTAATGATTACCTGATGTTGAACCAACCTTGCATCCATGGGATGAAACCTACTTGATCATGGTGCACTATCTTTTTAATATGTTTTTGTATGCGATTTGCTAAAATTTTGTTGAGAATTTTTGCGTCGATGTTCATTAAGGATATTGGTCTAAAATTTTCTGTCCTCGATGTGTCTCGGTCTAGTTTAGGTATCAGGGTGATATTGGCTTCTTAGAATGAGTTTGGGAGAGTTTCCTCCTCTTCTATTTCATGGAATACTTTGAAAAGTATTGGAATGAGCTCTTCTTTAAAGGTTTTGTAGAACTCGGCTGAGAACCCATCAGGTCCTGGACTTTTCTTTGTTGGTAGGCTTTTGATGACTTCTTCTATTCCATTTCTTGAAATTGATCTATTTAAATTGTGTATGTCCTCCTCGTTTAGTTTAGACAATTCATATATCTCTAGAAACTTGTTGGTATCTTCGAAATTTTCTATTTTATTGGAGTATAGATTTTTCAAAATATCTTCTAATTATGTTTTGTATTTCAATTGCGTCTGTTGTGATATTTCCTTCTTCATTCCGAATTTTGGTGATTTGGGTTTTCTCTTGTCTTCTCTTTGTTAGTGTGGCTAAAGGTTTATCAATTTTGTTTATTTTTTCGAAGAACCAACTATTTATTTTGTCAATTTTTTGTATTGTTTCTTCTGTTTCAATTTTGTTGATTTCAACTCTGAGTTTAACTAATTCCTGTCTTCTACTACTTTTGGTGTTGCTCTTTTCTTTTTCTAGGGCTTTGAGCTTTATTGTTAGGTCGTTTATTTGTTGAGTTTTACTTCTTTTATTGAATGCACTCCATGAAATAAATTTTCCTCTAAGTCTTGCTTTCATATGTCCCAGAGATTTTAATATGATGTTTCTTTGTTCTTATTTACCTCTAAGAATTTTTTAAATTTCCTTCCTAATATCTTCTGTTATCCATTCATCATATAATAGCATATTGTTTAATCTGCAGGTGTTGGAGTAATTTCTCTTTTTTACTCTTTCATTTATTTCTAATTTCTATCCATTATGATCTGATAGAATACAAGGTAGTGTCTCTATCTTCTTGTATTTACTAACATTAGCTTTGTGGCATAATATATGGTCTATTTTGGAGAAGGGTCCATGTACTGCTGAGAAGAAAGTGCATTCACTCTTCGTTGGGTGGTATATTCTATAAATGTCTGTTAAGTCTAAATTATTGATTGTGTTCTTGAGATCTATGGTTTCTTTGTTCAATTTTTGTTTGGAAGATCTGTCCAGTGGTGAGAAAGGTGTGTTAAAATCACCTAGTATTATTGTGTTATGATATATTTGGTTTCTGAGATTGAGAAGGATTTGTTTGACATACATGGGTGAGCCACTGTTTGGGGCATAGATATTTATGATTATTATGTCTTGCTGACTTATGGTTCCCTTAAGCACCATGTAATGTCCTTCTTTATCCCTTCTGACTAACTTTGGCTTGAAGTCCACATTATCTTAAATGAGGATGGATATCCCAGCTTTTTTGCTGAGTCCAAGTGCATGGTATGTTTTTTCCCATCTTTTCACCTTTAGTCTATGGGTATCTCTTTCTATGAGATGAGTCTCTTGTAGGCAGCATATTGTTGGATCTTTCTTTTTTATCCAATCTGCCAGTCTATGTCTTTTGATTGATGAATTCAGGCCATTAATATTCAGGGTTATTATTGAGATATGATTTGTATTCCGGGTCATTTGACTCATTTTATTCATTTATTTGTTTATTTTTGACACAACTTGGTTCCTCTTTATTTGAGAGTTCCTTTAGGATAGCTTCTCCCTTTGCTGATTTGCTTCTTTGTTTTTCATCTCTTCCTCATTGAATATTTTCCTGAGAATATTGTGTATTGCTGGCTTTATTTTGTATATTCTTTTAGCTTTTGTTTATCAAGGAAGGATTTTATTTCATCGTCAAATCTGAAGGTAAGTTTTGCTGGGTATAAGATTCTTGTTTGGCATTCATTTTCTTTTAGGGCTTGAAAAATGTTGTTCCAGGCCCTTCTAGTTTTTAAGGTCTGGATTGAAAAATCTGCTGATATCTCTATTGGTTTCCCCCTGAATGTAATTTGGTTCTTTTCTCTCACAGCCTTTAAAATTCTGTCTTTATTTTGTATGTTGGGTATTTTCATTATAATATGCCTTGGTGTGGGTCTGTTGTAATTTTGTGTATTTCGAGTCCTATAAGCCTCTTGAACTTGATTTTCCATTTCATTCTTCAGATTTGGGAAATTTTCTGAAATTATTTTATTGAATAGATTGTTCATTTCTTTGGTTTGTTTCTCTAAGCCTTCCTCAATCCCAATAATTCTCAAATTTGGCCTTTTAATGATATTCCATAGTTTTTGGAGATTCTGTTCATGATTTCTTACCATCTTCTCTGTTTGTTCAACTTTGTTTTCAAGGTTAAATATTTTGTCTTCAATATCTGAGGTTCTGTCTCCCAGGTGTTCTATCCTATTGGTTGCGCTTTCTATGGAGTTCTTAATTTGGTTTATTGTTTCCTTCATTTCAAGGATTTCTGTTTGTTTTTTTTTTTTTCAATATCTCTAACTCTTTATTGAAATGATCTTTTGCTTCCTGTATTTGCTCTTTTAACTGTTGAGTGGTGCAATCATTCAATGCCTGCATTTGCTCTTTCATTTCATCGTTTGCTTCCCTTATCATGTTAATTTTGTACATTCTGAACTCCCTTCCTGAAATTTTCTGCCATGCTGTCATTGGATTTTATTGATGTAACATCTAGATTTGTTTGAGGCATTTTCTTCTCTTGTTTTCTCATGTTGTTCTGGTATCAGTGGACTGATGAGATGTTGCAGATTTCCTCTATTGTCTAATAATATCCCTGAAGATTGCTAGTGTATCCCCTCTTATCCTTCAGTAGCCTGAAGTCTTGGAGGAAGTTGATAATGCGGTGCTCCCCAAGAAAGCTGCCTCTCTAGGGGTGGTGACCTTCAGGTGGTGTATATTCCCTGCTAGAGGGCAGAGGTGCCTCCACTTGTTGACCAGTGGTCATCCAATGGGGAACTAGGCTGCGGGCTGAGGCAAGGCCTGTTTGGGCCTGTATCTCTGGTTTTACTGTCCTTGTGGGAAAACCTCATCCAGCGGGGAAGACTCACCCAGTGAGGAGGTCTCGCTGGTCAGTTCCCCTCCTAGAGGTTCCCCTCAGTCCACAACTACCGCCTGGGCAGGGCAGCCTTCCCAGGCAATGTTCCTAGGGGCCCACACCTACCTCCTGGGCCTGGGAGCCTCAACCTTCGCAGACGACTCTCCTTAGTTTGCCCCTCCTCACAGAAGCTGCCCGCAGGCCTGGAACCTTCACTCCGCCCCTCAGCTTGTCTCTGTGTAGCTCTTCCACTAAAAGGCACCTGGGACCCCGGACCGTGCTTTGCACCTAATCGCCTGGCTATGTGACCCCTCCCCTGAGCAGCCACCTGGAGCCTCGTACAGATGCTCCGAGCCCCTGGACCCGCCGCTCACCTCTTCCTCCAGGCAGCCACCCGGTGTTCTGTGTGGTCGCTTTGAGACCAAGCAACTTTCTGCGCACCCCCACCTCCTCAGGACAGCCCCCCCATTGTTCAGGAGGTTGCTCTGAGTCCAAACAGCTCACTGCCCAGCTCTTCCTCTGGCAGCCGCCGGAGCCCCGGCGGGCTGCTCTGAAACCAAGCGTTGTGCTGTGCGGCCTCCTCTGCCAAGTTCCCAGCTGTCCGTGTTCACTGCTTCAGCTGGGAGAAGGGTATCTTGCCGCCTGGGCAGGCAGCCTTCCCAGGCAAAGTTCCCAGGGGCCCAGACCTACCTCCTGGGCCTGGGAGCCTCACCCTTCGCAGACGAGTCTCCTTAGGCTGCCTCTCCTCAGAGAATCTGCCCGCAGTCCTGGAACCTTCGCTCTGTCCCTCAGTTTGTCTCTGCAGCTCTTCCGCTGAAAAACCACTTAGGTCCTGGGACCCTGCTCTGCATGTAATGGCTTGCCTATGCAGTCCCTCCTCTGGGCAGCCGCCGAAGTCCAGCAGTTTACTCTGAAACCAAGCACTGTGCTGAGCAGCTTCCTCTGCAAAGATCCCAGTTGTCCATGTTTACCGCTCCAGCAGGGGGAGGGGTGTCTTGCCCGGCAACTCGACTTCACAAAGTTCCCTGCATTCAGGGACTACCGCCCCATCCCGGGATGCCTCCCCAATGGGAGAGACTCACCCGGCGGCCCCGAGTTGGTCCCAAGTCACCCACTATCTCGTCTCTTGAATCCTGAGTCCTGGAGAAACATGAAATGCAGCCGCCCTCTATTCTGCCATCTTGAAATCTCCCAGTTTTATTTCTTGAGTGTTAGAAAACTTACTAAGAAGTTTTGCCTGTGCCAGTCTGCTGAAGTTTATGCTATTTTCCTTTTCTTGCAGCTGCACTATTTCTGGTTTATTTTCTAGGTCTTCAATGCACTTTGAGATGATTATGTGTGTGCATAGTGAGAAATAGGGATCATTCTACATACGGATATCCAGTTCTTCTGATACTATTTGCTAAAAAAAATTTATTTTCTCCAGCAGATATCTTTGGCATCATTGTCCAGGATCAGATGACTCTAAGCATGTGCATTTTTCTTTGCCTTCTTTTCCTTTTCACTGGTCTCCATGTCTCTTTTGGTGCCAGTACCATGTTGGTTTTGTTACTAGAGCCCTGTAGTATAAGTTGAAGTCAGATATCGTGATGCCTCCAGCATTGTTCTCATTGCTCAGTGTTGCTTTAGCTCATCTAGGTCTTTTATTCTTCTGTATGACTGGACTGTTTTGTTCCAGTTTTGTGAAGAATGTGACTGATATTTTGATGGGAATGACACTGGCTTTGTATATCACTTTTGATAATATGGCCATTTAAACAATATTGATTGTACCTATCCAAAAGCTCTGGAGTTCATTCCATCTTCTAGTAGTGATTTCTCTCTTTGATGTTCTGTAAGTTTGATTATAAATCTCTTTAACCTCTTTGATTAGATAAATTTTTAGAATTTTTTATGTCATCATGAATGATATTTTTTCTTTTCTTTTTCAGTAGATTCATTATTGATATCTACAAAAGATATTAATGTTTTATGTTTATCTTGTATCTTGCTGTTTGTTGAATTTGTCAGTTCCAGAAGTCTTCTGGTGGAGGGTTTTCATTCGCATAGAGGATCATATCACCTGCAAACTGATAATTTGACTTCTTTCTTTCCTATTTGTATCTGTTTTATTTTTTCCTCTTGCCTAGTTGCTATGATTAAAATTTCATATACTTTACCAAGTAGGAGTGGAGAAAGCAGTCATCATTGTCTTGTTCCTAATATAGAGGAAATGCTTTCAGTTTCCCCCTGCTTGGTATGATGTTGGCTTTGGGTTTGTCATATATACTCTTCAGAATGTTGAATAAAGTTCCTACTGAGCCTAATTTCCTCAGCATTTTTATTATGAATTGGCACTAAATATTTTACAAAACTTTTTCTGCATCTGTTCAGATGATCATGTAATTTTGTTCTTAGTTCAAATTATATGGTAAATTTTGTTTATTTATTTGCACATATTGAACCATCCTTTCATCCTGGTATGAAACCAAGTGGATCATGATATACATTCTTCTTAACATGCTTTTGAATATGATTAGCTAATATTTTATGAGGTGTTTTTGCAACTATATTGCAGGCATATAGCTCTACAGTTTTCTTTGTGTGGTTTGTCTTTATGTGATTTTGGTATCAATGTTACGCAAGCACCATTAAATGAATTTTGAAGCATTTCCTTTCCCTTTCTGTTTCATGGAGCAATTAGAGAAGCAGTAACATTTCTTGTTTTGTAAATGTGTGGTACAATTCCACTGAGGTTACATCTGGTCCTCTGCTTTTCCCATTTATATGACTTTTTTTATATGACTTTTAAAAATATATTTTTACTTCAGTCCAGTGGTGCACACCTGTAATCCCAGGAGCTTTGGAAACTGAGGCAGGAGGATGGCAGGTTCAAAGTCATCCTTAACAACTCAAAGAGGTCCTGTCTCAAGTAAAATATTAAAGGGGGCTAGGGATGTGGCTCAGTGTTTAAGAGCCCCTGTGTTTTCAATCCCAAGTATTAAAAAAAAACATTTTACTAGTGCTTTATATTTATCTCAACAGTGTGTTCACTGTGACATATCTACATATGTGCAAAACATCATTTGATCAATCTTAGTCCTCAATGCCTGAGTTTTCCCTCTCCCCCTCCTGCCCTGCAAGCCTCTATTGTGCTCTTTTCCTGTTTTTTGTAATATCTCATCTCTTTTCTTAATTCCATTTTTCTTTGTATGTTACATGTAGGAGTGAAAACACTTGACCCTTGACATTTTGCGTCTGGCTTATTTCACTTAGCATTATGTCCTCCAGTTTTATTCATTTCCCACAATTGACCTAATTCCATTCTTCTTTATGGCTGAGTAGAATGAGTACACTTGTGAAGAGATGTGTAGGTGCTTTTTCCTGGGAATGTCACCTATCAGCACACAAGACCTCCCATGTATACTCCCAAGTGGATGTCATGTGAACCAGAAAACAGAGACCCAGGGAGGAGAAGATATTATCTGAAGCATATATGGGCCTCCCTTTTGTAACTTTGACTGCTTGTACATCCATTGAGCAGCCTGGCCACATCCAGAATGTTCTTCATTTCCTGTGTTGACTACTAATCTGTCTCTATGACCCAGGATTCCATGACAATTTTGTGCCTGAGAGGAGGAAGTTAGCCTTAAGTTGAAAACTCACCATCCTCCAGGTGTCATCCATAGGACTTGTATCCTTTCCATGATATGATCAGACTAAAGCACCGCACCATCTCTCTGTGACCTAACAGGGTAAGATGAGGATTCTCTTTAGTTATTTTTTTCTTAAAGGAAAATAATTCCATTCATTTGGCTCTACCCACTTGACTTAATTTCCTCCAAGGCCTCACCTTCTCTCATCACCGTGCAGGTTAGAATTTCAACATACAAATTTTGAGAAGACATAAAAGTTCATACAGTAGTAAAAGTGATGTCCTTACTTTGGTAGGGTATCATTTATTTAAGTGCATGATGCATACACCTCAGGGCATCTTCCCCTTCACTTTCTGCATCCCTGAGGATATATGGACCATCAAGTGGTCCTCAGGAGACAGTCCATTGTTGCATCTAATGTGGCAGTCACTGAAGGGACAGTCAGTGAAGGGAAGAGTAAATGGAGCAGGATTTACTTAAGTGAGGAGAGAGAACTCCCTCCATGCAGGAAGTGGCCTTATAGCAGAAAATCCATTTAGGTGTGCCAGCTTAGAAGTTTATGGGCAGAACATGGAGCAAAATCTATGTAAAATAGGTATTGAAAAAGCCATCCTGGTTGCCTAGTTCATTTCCATCCTCCTTCCTGTAACCTCCATCTGGGTTCACCCCCACCTTTGGTTTTTCAACTTTGGGACAAATGAGTTGGCAGGAGGTCTTCCCATAAGTGAGCCTTGAGGTGTTTTACATTTGAATTAAGTCTTGCAGGTGCTCATGAATATGTGTCCAGGTGCTCATGAATATGTCTCCAGGCATGATTGAAAGGAGTCCATTAGTCTGATTGCCTGATCAATTTACTATCTGTTCTATTTCATCCTTATTCACTGAGACTGTGCTTATTCAATAAAATGCCAAACTCTTCCAATGTGGCTGTATGTTTTTGTGATCCTACTAGCAATGAATGAGAGTTTCTCTGTATGTCTTCCCACACCCATCAGTTGGTATTGTCAGATTTTCAATTTTAGCCATTTTTGTGGTGTGATTAACAAATTTAGGTAAAACTAAAATGCAATAAACTATTCATATTTAGCACATACTTGTTAAGTTTTGACATAAGTGTTAACCAATGTAATATCACCACAATCAAGATAGTTAATGTTGGTATCACACCAAAAAGGTTCCTGGTATCCTTTGTAATTTCTCCCTCTTGCTTCCTCCTCCTTTCAGAAACAACCACTGAATGACTTTAAATTGTGATAAATTATAAGTAGATTGAAGTTCCACAAATTAGCCCTCAGAGCACTATTCCACAAGGCAGGTGACCTTGGACAAATTGTTCTTCTCTCCAACTTAGTTTACTCATCCATAAGATCAATATTCTTCCAACCAGTACTCAAGATACTGGAAAGATAAGGACAAAGTAAATAATTAACCAAGAAGAGTGCCTGACAGAGTTGGCTCTCAATTTCTGGAATCCATTGTAACCAACAATCCTTTAGGTTTTTGTGATGCACAGTACAAGTAGGAGACTATAACTCCATAGTTTCTTTCTCTTTGTTTTATTTGTTCTTTTCAGATATACATGACAGTAGAATATATTTAGGTATATTACACATATATGGAGTATCAGTTATTCTATATAGGATCCTATTGTGGTTGTTTATTATGTGGATTTACCCTGGTTGTGTTTTCAAATACAGGGATAGCAAAATTATGTCCAATTCACAGTTCCATTCTATCACCTTGAACTATAATGGAATAGACTTTAGTGCTTTTGGGATTGTTTTCTTATTGGTTTTAGTGAGTTTGAATTCTCATACGAGTGCCCATTATAAAATATGTGATGTAGTGACATTTACAACGTTGTGTTATAATTCAAAGGTGGTATAATTACCACCTTTACCTTGTTTCAAAAATTTTAATCACTGGAAGAAAACCTTGTATCTGTTAGGCAGACACACACACTCATACCCTCCGAGTTTCTGGAAACCCCCTTTCTCCTTTCTGACTCTGAAATTTCCAAGTTTTGGATGTTTTATATGAATGTAGTTATAGTATATGTAACATTTTATATCTGACTTTGTTTACTTCACTTAATATTTCTGAGATTTATTCATTTGGTAGCCTGCATCAATACTTCATTTATTGTGGCAGAGTAATATTGAAACATATATATGGCAGACTAATATTCAAACATACATATGGATGCTATGTATAGATATGTATTTGTTTATATGAATACATATATACAAATGCTTATTCAGACATTTCTTTATTCATTCTTCTCTTGATGGACATTTGGATTGTCATCCATTTCCTAATGTGAATGGTGCTGCCATTAAAATTCAAGTACAAATGTTTGAATATCTGTTTTCAGTATTTGGGGGAATTTAACAAGGAATGGAATTAGTAGGTCATATAGTAATTCTATGTTTAAATTTTTAGCAACCAACAAATTCTATTCTATACCTACTATACTATTTTATATTCTCACCGGGAGTGTGTGCAGACTCCAATTTCTTTGCACTTACAACACTTACTTCCCTTTTTTAAACAATGCAGCCATTGTATTGTTCATGAATTGCTTTCTCATGCTATTCATGGAATTTTGTATCCCTGGTTATCGTAGTAGTAATTTTGGTATAGGAAAGTGAATCACAGTGTCCTTTGAACAACAAAGGACCACATATCCTACCCCCTTTTTTTTCCTGCTTGTGGATTTATTTATACCAGTTTCCATAGACAGAAGTTCAGGGGTCACACCAGTCCTTCAGTTCTCACATTCACAGATGATTTTACTATGGACCCTTAACAAGGACCTGGGCACCCTTGGGAGTGAGAGAAGGAGCAGGAGCCAGAACCAGTGCTGGAGTTAGAGTTGCAGACTGGTTCTTGGCTTGGGCTTGGCCTTGGGATTGTCTTTGATTTTTGACCAGTTGAGCCTGCACTTCCTGGCCTTGTGGGCATGAGCATGCTTCCTGTGCTTGGGATGGCAAACAAGGCAAGGAGATTAAGCTTGCAGCTGGCACCTGTTAGCACCTTGGTCTTAATCTCCTGAGGCCTTACCAGGACCTTGACAGCCTCAACACATGCACTTATGGCATTGCTTGCCTGCATCTTTTTCAGGTCCTTCTTGTGCTTCTTGGCAAAACACATATTTCTCAGAACATGGGGTCCACCTCCTTTAGAGATTCATATCCTTGTTGATTGGGGTTTCTTGATGCCATTTCTGTGCCATTTTCGGGATTGGTTGTGCATGCTGTGGTTCTTGGAATTGGCCATATCAGCACACTAAGATGCTGCTCCCCTTTTCCACCCTTTTATTTTTATTTAGAGACAGTTTCACTAAGTTACCCAGGGTATTCTCAAATTTGTAGTCCTACTGCCTCATTCCCCTAAGTAGCTTGGATATAAGCATGCATGTATTATCAGACACAAAAGAGAAAAGCACAAATATGCCTCTAATGGAATTTCACTGATAGAGTTTAAGAACTATAATGCAGAAAGAAAGAAAATAGCCCCATTATAAAGGTGTGAGATACAAAGTAAATGTAAACTCTAAAAATTTATAATATGCAAATAAAGTCAGATATTGTGATAATTAATGTAAATATTGAAAAAATGATTTAGACACAGGAAAAAATTTCCAAAAACTATTTGCTAACTATTTAGATTTCTTTGTTCCAACAGTCAAATCTTAATAATTTTTTAAGTGGGAAAATTTTACAAAATGAAGAAAATAATTTTAATGACAGCGACATAGTTTCTTTAGGTAATTCAGAAATTGACCTTTGTTTTTCCATTTGGTTTGTATGACTTTTGATATTTGAGTATCAGCTCTGATCGGTATCCAAGGACTGATGGTGCCATAGCCATTGGTCACAAGCATTTGGAGACACAGAAGGATGGGTCCCTGGTCCAGGCCATGCCTATGAATAGTGAAATGATGGAGTCCAAAGAATACAGGGTCTAATAGCAGCTGGTGAGCAGCAGGATGGAGTGAGTGGCCCTTTGTCCTGGGGAGCTTCTTGGAGAACACCTGGAGCTATGAAGAGACACAGATTGTTGTTTATGTCTATGCAAGAGAATTATCATGTATGCACTGGAAAGAACCATAAGATCCAGAAATAAGACATCTCTGAATGCCATCAGGGCAAGAAAGAGACTCCTGTCTCTGTAGCTCATGAGCAGGAAGGAACAGTGGTCAGTGAGGGTGAGAAGACCAGGATGGGTCTTATTGGGTGTGGCCACAGTGAAGAGGAGCAGGTTGCTAGAGATGCACATGGTGAGGACCCATAAGAACAGAAATAGCCACACAATGGGATTTGTGGATTTGAATTTGAAGTTGACCAACAAGGAGCCACTGGGGCTGATGGTGACAGCCTAAAGCACACTCAGGACACAGGTGGTGCAGATGGAGAATCCTCTCATGACCCTGTTCAGGAAGATAAGCACTTTGCATTTGAAGTCTCCTGGAAGTTCCTGCACATCCCAAATGTCTGTTGATGCCAAAGGCCCATGGTAAGGAGTATGAGAATGTGCATGAGAGCCAAGTGGGTGATGTGCAGGTCAGTGAGCCTGGGGTTGTGACACAGAAAGACAGCAGCAATGTGGAGGCAAAGCAGAAAGGTGTTGGCTAAGATTCCAATAGCAGCTTGGGGATAGAAGGCATTTCTTATGGTAGTAAGATGGAAATGTTGGTTCATCTTCATGGGGAACCTGGGAAGCAAAACAGAATCATTTGATGGCAATAATGTTTTTATTGACATTCTTTCAGTCTATTACCCTTTACAATCTCCTGAATCATCAATTACCAAAACAAAAAAGTATTTGTAAATCAGACAGGGTCTCATTTTTCATGTTAATTTTGAGTCAAGAGCTGGTGTGTACCTCCATGGTAGAGCACTCGCCTATTGTTCCATCTAGCGGAACCAGTGTGGAGAAAGGAGACACCACCAATCTTTAGTTGATGAGATTTATTGCGTCCTCCCTGTTTTTCTGCCTCCTTTGTTCTCCCACTATCTCCCTTCTCCTACCCTCTCCCTCTCTCCTCCCCCAGGCTCTTAGCTTATCAGCCAATTATAGCAATGCTTTCTCTTACGCAGGAGAGCATGCAGAGGAATGTCAGCATAGTACTATATGAATCATGAACTGTCCACACCCAGCATGATATTAGACAGCCAATCCTAGAACCTGGCATTAACACTTCATAAGTCTCCAAAGAACTAGTAAGCAAGCAACATTTTGGGTACTTCCTAATTTTGGTAACCAGTGCCCTTTGGCTCACTGCCAGGTGCCATCTTGTCCAAGACGGCCCTCAACAGCCTAGCATGAGTGAGGCACTGTTTCATCCCAAATGCTGAAAAAGAAAAATGTAAATAAAAAATAAATTAAACAATTTTATCTCAAACACCCCTCATTCTTCAGAGAAATGATTTTGTACACTCCCACACAGCTCATGGAAGTGCTCAGGTCTTACCTCTGTCTTGTATCTGTACATGTTCTCCTCTGTAGCATAAGGTATACTATTTCTTTCTTTTTTTTGTGGTGCTGGGGATTGAACCCTGGGCCTTGTGCTAGCAAGACAAGCACTCTACCCACTGAGCTATCTCCCCAGCCCAAGGTATACTATTTAATGATGAGCTTGCTCAGTGGTCATTGCTTGAGTAGTATACGTGAGGTACTGAGATTGATCCTCAGCACCACATAAAAATAAATAAATAATATAAACATATCATGTCCATTTACAACTGAAAATATTAGAAAAAGAATTAAGAATCTTTCAGGCAAATAACCTCAACATACCCATTTCCATGATTTCTTTATTCACATGCAGAATTGTAAGGGGTTTGGTAATTTCTTTCTTCCACCCACATGACCTTCATTTAACTCTGGTCCCACCATTTACTAGCTGGTGGAACACTTTCACCTCACCTAACTACTTAGGTCTCAGTTTATATCATGAGTAACTAGGGATTAGGTAACTTTCCCTCTGGCATTGTGGGAGTGAGTAATTAAATACATGCTTCACATATATGAAGCACAACAGAAATGTTCATTATTGTTTTATTCATTTTTTTCTAATCTTGGTGTGGGAAAGTAAATGTGATATAATAAGTATTTCTTAGTATAGATAAGAAGTGTCTATGTAAGATTGACTTTCTTTGGCAAACTGATTCTTTGATTCTGTTGTTTTCTAATTTATCTTCTCATTTTCTAATTTCTACATGTGATAAATTTACATTTCCACTTTCCAAATCCAGGGATATAGGGACACAGTTGGTATGGCCTCTTATCAATTTTTATCTCTGGTAAGAAATGACACAGTTTGTTTTCACTTTTGTAAGTCTTTTGCTTTAGTGAGACTAGTCCATTCATTCCACTGGTGATGAGGTATACCTTACATAAGATGATCAATATGAATTATTCAGTTACATCCTGAAAGAGAATCAGTTGCTCAGAAGTGGGAACAGACATCAAATCTTTTTCAGTTATTCTTTTATATATTCCCAGGGTCCTGCATATACATTGTAAACATGACATTGGATTACAGGACCATTGCTCTAATTCTCACAATTCACTGAATCTTTTAACTCAGAACTTACATTTTTTGACACGTGAAACACTGTGAAAGTGGTTGTAACTCCTTTCTGAATCTCCTCATTCATTGGTAGAATGATAGAATAAATGATTTTATGGTTTATTAAACTCTCAATTTTATCTAAATATCTTTCTGAATGGAAGGCAGAATTACAGTGTCCATAAATTTGACATAAACCTTATAGCATCAAGGAAAAAGCATAGAAACAAATACAGAGGAACACCAGAGATTTAGTCATGGGTACCCAAATAGCCCATTTTGGAGTGTACCAATATCATAAGGATGTCTGTCTTCAAATATTTTTCATTTAAAAGTTGAATCCAAACACAGGTGGAGCTTACATTATTTTTGCTGTTTGAATATTTACTACCCAAGGTTTTTGTGTGTTTTGTCAAGTAAGGGAACAGAACAATGTTGTAGGAATAGAAGAAGAGAAACTAGGAGGGGTGCTATCAAAATAACAGGCTGAAATTACCTGGAAACCTGATTTGAAGCCTAGGGTTATTTGTGTAGAAAGCAGCAAAGTGGAATATTTACCTAGAAACTAACCAGTTCTTTGACCTCTCAGGAGATACTGAAGGGAATAGATTACACACACACTCATATTAAAGGCAATGAAACATTCAACTTCAAGGTTAACTAAGAATCAAAAACATAAAACCAATTCTTTTTATCAGAACCTGCCAAATAAAACCTGCCATGCTGCAACTAATTATCCATCACCAAGGGGAAAAAAATGTTCCAAGACTTGAAAGACCAAGTCTTTCAAGTGGAAGACTTCTGTTTGGAGGATATTGGAATATTCTTTATATAACATGCCTTATATGACTCTTCTTACAGTAATATAAACTCAGGCCCTGAAACACTCAGAACTTCGAGTTTCTTTCACAAAACCTGCCCTTGTTTCCAAACTTCAGTTATCCTCCTATCAATGACTGTATTTAAATATTTGCAAACCATGATGCAAAACATCTCCACTATGACGATCTAGTTACAAGTTTCTTCTCCTTCTAAATCACACAAATTCCTGAGCATTTGCTTTATTTACCTTGATGAACATGCAAATTAGAATTCTCAGTTTTTTTCATTGTAGGATTTTGCTGTATGTGAATTCTTCATGATTATGATTAAGAACAAATCTAAAGCTTGGAGATCAGCTAGAAGAATATTGAAATTCCATATCCATCAGATATCAAGAAACACTATTCTCTGACATAAGGGGTAATATACCATAACCAGAAAAATGAGCCTGTGTTTGTGTATCCTAATATCACTATGCCAACCCATGAAAAAATAGCATTTTTTAATCAAAAACTGAAGTTTATTCTACTACTTTAATATCTTCTGGCATCTATAGAATATTTTAAAAGTATGTATGCACCTCCATTGAACATCTATGCTATAGTAAAGATAAAGATAAAGTAATTCTGATGTAGTGTACCAAGGACCATTTTAAAGAATGCAGTGATTCTGCTTTTATGTAAAAATACACACAACACATTTTATCTGAAATTACTATTAAAAGTAAGATAATATTAGATAGACTTTTTTATCAGGTAAACCTGTAAGCTTGTAAATTACCAAATGCGCTTCTGAAATATTTTAAGTTCCAGAAAATAATATACAGCTAGAAATTAGTGACCTTTTTAATTATTATAACTTGTGATTCTTTATGTTGGAAAAATCACTCATGTAAGACAATATTTGTAAAATTATATATTGTAATAATAGTATGAATTTAAAATGATACAATGAAAATTTACAAAAATCATAGTACAAGTTCAAAGAAGTCCTGTAGCACATTAGGAATACACACCTGTGTCCTGGTTTTGAGTTAGTGAGAGTCAGATTTCAAATTGCCTTCCTCCAGAACCTACATAGGAGCCTCCTCTGCCTCATCTTCCACTCAGAGTTGGTGTTGAGGTTTCAAAGATAAAGTTATATGTCATAGGTAACTTTAGCTCATCTCTCAATAGACTGGTAATCTTGGTTTTGCATCTGAAGCCTGACAGTTTCTGTCTTGCACTAGGTAGAAAAGGCATCCCCAGAAGGGGGCAAGAATACACTTCTTTCATTCTTAGACAATTGTAATCAAGGAGCATCTGGTTGAAAACTTTTTGTTTGCAGTGCTCATTTTCCAAGGTCAGAGGAGCCTGGAATGTTATTTGCATTGCATTCCTAGCAAACAAATATAATGGCCCTCCTATTGTCCCCATTTAGGAATGACCTAGCATAAAATAAAATGAACTGACAAAACTAATGTTATATATACATCCTAGATCTGCCTACTGAAAGAGCTCCAAGTAATGACACACCAACATCAGTGAATATGTCCAACAGTGAGTTTTGACTTTTAAATGCCTTGGTTGTGAGAAGAAAATATGGAGAATGGTGTGGGACGTGTTTTCCAAGACAGAAATCCAGAAAGGGAACAAGGGTGGGAGGTAAGAAGGAAGGAGGAAAGGAAATGTGGAGGGAAGTAAAAATCATGACTAATGGAGTTACTGAGGTTGGGCATAAAGATAGGTTAAAAGCCTTCTTCCTGAGGGAGCCAGTTTTCTCTTCATTGTGGTGATTTTTGCTCCCATCACAATCTATGGATTCTGAACTAGACCCCATTGTAGTCCATTTTTTCACCACTCTCTCCTAATTTATGCTTGAATATGCAGCAGTATGATGTCATCATTAAAGACAAAACCAATTAGGGAAGGTGCATGTGTCACACCTGTTTAAAAGGTAACTTGTTCAGCTACTGCAGATTCCAGCCTAGCCACAGTTAATGTGAGAATCTTGGATGTGAGTCATGCAGGACTCTCTCCTTTCCACCCTAGCAACCAAAATGAAAACCTGTGTCTTGCTAACTTTTGTTAAGAATTGTGAAGAAAATACTTGACTGGCTCTGGTCATGTCCACATCTACTAAACATGGTTGTGAGGATGTTGAGGAACTTGACCTGGTTAGAATTAATTCACAGGCCCCAATCCTGACTTCTGGTTGTTTAGTGTCACTCACAAAGTGTAGGAATGGATTGTCCAAACAGGAAAGGTGTGATTTTATTATAAAAATAAACAGTATGGAACTGTCTATAATACCAAATATCTGCCAAATCTCTGATCATCAACTTTTTGTTCATAATAACATAAGTCACCATTTATTAGTCCTTTAATGTGTTTCAGCACACCTCTTTACCTCTGTAATCTTCATTTCCCATCAAACCTTGATTATGAAAGGAATGGAAAGTACTCTCATTTTATATGTAACATGGTGGAAGTGAGGTGGACATTTTAAAGCATCTAAAATCATTTCCCTTTCAATCACAAGTATAATAAACACACTTCAGAAAGTGGGAGGAACACCTTATGTGTCTAATGTACCAGTTTCCTTCTGAAGTCCTTTGTTCACTGTTCTCTAAAGAGAATATAAATTGTAAAATGGACTAACTGATAGGATAGGACCAGCAAACCTCACAGGGAAAGAGAATCAAATGAAGACAGGATTTCTGTGGGCCATGAATTTTCAGTACAAAGACACATTTGTTGATTGTCAAGGACCAGTCCCATATTAGGGTATGGTGGAGGAATGAAGATCATAAGCCTGTTGTGTTTTTCATAATTAATAGAGATTTATAGGACATTTTCAGGTATACAGAAAAATGAAGCTTATTGTATAATGAGCCTGTATACCTGCTCCCCAGGCAGTTTCCTCTAGTTTTTATATCCTGAATTTCTATAATGCATTTGATATAATTACCAAAGTAATATAATTATAGCAATATATATCAATCTATCAGATGCCTAACCACTGAGTCACATCCCCAGCCCTTTTTATATTTTAATTCAGAGACATGGTGTCACTTAGTTGCTCAGGGCCTCAATAAATTGCCAAGGCTGGTGTTGAAATTGTGATCTTCATTCTCAACCTCCCAAGCTTCTGGGATTATAGGTGTGCACCACCATGCCTGGCTACACTGTTGTTTAAAGTATTGAGAAAAAACACAGTCTTAAATTGTCACCATTATGGTATCATATGGAATACATTCAGTGTTCAAAAACCCCCAAATCATACTTCTCCATCCTCTTTTTCCATCCAAATCCCTGGCAATCAGTAATCTTGTTCTTGCCTTTTGTTTACCCTTATCCATGGTGTCATATACTGAGAATCACACAGATGGGGCATTTCAACTCAGCAGTTTCCCTAAGCAAGAAGCATTTAAGATGCTTCCTTGTCGTTTCTTGTTTGTTATGGCACTACTGTTTTATAGCTGAGGGACACTCAATTTTATGGATGAGTCTATTTTATGTTTAACAATATGCAAATACTTATTATGGGATATCTTCATTGTTTGCTGTTCTCAGTAATTATAGGTAAAGAAGCTAGAAAGAGTATTGTGTGTGTGATTCTGGGGATTGAAGCCTCCTGCTTGCTAGGCAAGTGCTCTATCACTGAGCCAAAACCCCAGTCCAAGAAGTTATCAATATTTGCATGCAGGATTTAATGTGGAGATCAGCTTTCAAATGCATTACATGAATAACTAGGATGTGGTCAGTAGATATATGGTGAGACTACAGCTGAATAAGAAATTTCCAAATGCTCTTCCCAAGTGGGCTGCACAATTTTGTGATCCCACTACCAAGAGTGAGTGTTCCTGTTGTTCCTATTCCACTATCAGCAATTAGTATTGTCAGATTTTTGGATTCTAGCCATGATTATGGATGCCTTAGTTGCGATTCACTATGATCCATGATGTTGAGCATATTTTCCTGTGCTTTATTCTTATCTCTTTTTCCCTTGTTTGAGTTGTCTCCTCAGATCATTCATTAATTTTAGGAAAACAACTTTAATCAGTTAATATAAAGTGTGCACATTGAATGAACAATGCATTGTGTTTTGATATATTTTTACCTCTGTGAAACCATCACCACAATCAAGTCAATGAACACTGATATCACACCCAACATGTTCTGGTACCCCTTTTAAATTCCTGCTTCTTTCCTCCCCTTCCACCTAGACATGACCACTAACAGACTTATTATTGTCATAGATAAAAGAATGATTTGGGATTCAAGGAGTAGTCATACCCCTGAACTGCATGATGAGTGAGCTTGGAACAGTCTGTCTTTGAGCCTTAATTTAGTTATCTATAAAATCAGATTCATCAGTTGTGTTGGCACAGGTCTGTAATCCCTGGAGACTGAGGCAGTGGGATTGCAAGTTCAAGACCAGCCTTGTCAACTTAGTGAGGCCCTAAGCAACTTTGCAGATCCTGTCTCAAAATAAAAAAAATGTAAAAAGGCTTGGGATGTGTCTCTGTGGTTATATTCTCCTGGGTCATCCCTGGTACCAAAATAAAATGTAAAAAAATAAATAAAATCAGGATTCCTGCACACAGAGTATAAACCTTGTGGAAATGTAAGGATTAAATATATAAATAACATGGAGTCAGGCTCAACACATAATAGGCTCAAAACTCCTAGAAGCCAGAGTTACCAGCCAAGGTTTGAATCTGGAGTTCAGAGTACATGGGGGAAATCTCTAACTCCCCACTTTCTGTCATTCACCATGATGAGGTGGTATCCTTTGCAATTAAGTAGATTTCAGTGTTGTGTGTGCTCATATTTGTGATTATTTTTAGGTTACGTTCCGATAATAGTGACCATTTAAAATGCACAATCTAGTGACACTGACAATATTGCTGTGTAATTGAATTTATCTTCTTCCTAATCTTTTAGTCACTACAAAAGGAAATCAAGTATCCATGAAGCAAACTCTTTCTTCCACATCCTCTCAGGCCCTGTCGACCACCACTTTACTTTCAGTTGCTGAGTTTACATGTCCTAAATGTTACACATGAATAGAATTATACTAAATATGATTTTTTTATTCTGGTCTTGCTTACTTAGTTTAATATTTTTGAGATTTATCTATGTTGTAGCATGTATCAGCATTGCTTTGATTTTCTGTTGTGTGTGCACACACAGCACATTTGGTCCATGCACTCATTTGTTGATGGACTTTGGGTTGTTCTCACCTTTTTACTAGTATGAATGATGCTGCTATAAATATTCATATACAAGTGTTTGAGTGTCTGTTTTCAGGTCATTTGGGTATAGAGCTGGGAGTATCATTGGTGGGTCATATGATAATTCTATGTTGAACATTTTAGAAACCATCAAACTGTTTTCCGTACATCTGTATGTCATTTTTTAATTTATGTACATCTGTATGTCATTTTTTATTTCTAGCAGAAATTTATGGGAATGACAATTTCTTTACTTTGTCACCAACTGTTGTTATTTTTCTTGTTTTTTTTTTCAGTTTTTTAATTTGTGCTCTCTGACTGGGCTTGAACTGGAATCTCATTTTATTTATTTTTTAAAAAAATTGCTACCTGGGGAACTGAGAATGTAGCTCAGTGGCAAAACACTTGCTTAGCTTGGTGCTGGTCCCTTGAGACCTACTACTACACAAACACACACACTCACAGTGGTACAGAGATGTGAACCCAGCAGCACTCTACTATTGAGCTAATCCCCATCTATTTTTTTTTTTAAGTTCAGGCATTCTCTCAAAATTTGGGATGATGGTTTCTAACTTGAAATTCTCCTGCTATAGCCTCTGAAGTACCTGGGATTATAGGTAGGGCAGGCACATACCTGGCTGCTAAAATATTTGCGAAAAGAGGGCACTATGTATCAATATTTTGAAAATAAAAAGAAAAATATTCTTGAAATATAATTTCATTAAAAGAATTTTCAAGACATATAATGCAGGATCATAAAAGCCGTAGTTGTCACTGCTCTGGACAATCTTAATGGAACTGTGAGTCATATCTGAATATATACTAACTATGGCATTTAGGCACTTTCATCTTTGTTTCTGGATTTTTCCATGTGTATCATTATCAAGCTATGCAACTCCATGTTGCTGTGTCTGACCATGACACAATGCAACAAGCTGTCTAGACCTCCTTTCTTGATGGTTTCTTTGCTGTCCAACAGCACACAACCCAGTGCCCACTACTAACCCTATCCATATTTCTTTCATTCTAAGAGCAGTTTATGAATTACTTATCAATATTTCTCTAACAAACTTGCTTACCTATTAGAGAACAGTGTTGGTATGCTTTACTGCATATGTTATCTATTCCAATTCAAATGGCATTTGTCAAAGTGTCAAAGTTATTACACAAATGGTATGCCTTTACGCCAATTACAGAGAAACAACATGTATCCCATTTGTTTACAATAATAAAAAAAAGCTAAATAAAAAAAAAGTTATTCAGATCACTTCATTTTTAAAGTTTTTTTTTTCATTTCCCCACATTAGAGATCAGTCGTTGTACAATGAATTCCATGGTTTTGAAAAATGGCAGGCATTCATTATTTGTCATGCCAGAACAGTACACAAAAGTTCCTTTACATTAAAAGTGACCTCAGTATATTTTTTGGTTGTTGGTGTTTCTGGGTTTTTTGTTTGTTTTTGAGAAAGAATCTTGCTGAGAGACCCAATCTGGTCTCACACTTGTGGACTTATGCCTCCTGCCTCAGCTTCCAGAGCAGCTGGAACTGCTGTCACAGAATGCCATGTCTTATCCACTTCTTATCCAAGATCTGCTGTTCTGTCCAACCCTGAAAACCAATAGTCTCACATCTACTCTATATTGTCTTCTCAGGAAAGTCACATAAAAGGAATGAAAGAAGTATCTCTTGCATCCTGGGTTCTTTCACTTAGTAAAATGAATTTTAGTTTAATTTTTGTTGTTGAGCTAATGAATATACTACTCTTTTTTGTTGAATGGAATTTTCCTAAAAGTACATTTGCTTCTCCATTAATTTCCAGAAGAATGTCTGAATTCTTTACAATATACACTGTCAGTGAATGAAGTTGATGTCAGCACTAGCATATGTAGCAGTGGTCCACCTCAGGTTTTGAATATAGCCCATGCCACTCTGCCACTGAGGCTTCTTATAAAATGGACAATTTTTTCCTCTTCTCCCTCTGCACCTCCTTTACTGTGGGCAGGGATCAAGATTACCTTTTCCCATCCTGGATCCAGACAGCTTTGAGCACACACCCACCACAGGAACAAAGTAAATCAGACTTCAGGGATAGCACTAAAAGATCTATGGATGGCTGTTTCCAAAATTAGCAAGTGAGTCAAAATTTCCTTACAAGGGGTATCTGGAAGGCAGTCTTTGAATAACTTCTTACAAAAACCCTTGTTCTGCAATGTGCAGTGACACATGCCTGTAATCCCAGAGACTTGGGAAACTGAGGCAGGAGGGTAATGAGTTCAAAACCAGACTTAGCAAAAGCATGGTGCTAAGCAACTCAGACCCCATTTCTAAACAAAAATGCAAAATAGGGCTGAGGATGTAGCTCAGTGGTTGTGTTCAATTCCCTATGTTCAATTGCCAGTACAAAAACCAAAACAAACAAAACCAAAAAAGCAAAAAACCAAAGAAGCAAACATGTTAAAAACACCTGCTTCTCCTTTGTTAGTAAACCAATGATAAACCTGCTTTTCCTTTTTCTCAAAACCATGTTCTCATGACTGGGGTGTGGTTCAGTGGTAGAGGACTTGCCCAGCATGTGAGAGGCACTGGGTTTGATTCTCAGCAACACATAAATGGAGACAAATAACAATAAAGGATCATTCATAAATAATATATATATACATATATACATATATATATATAATACATATATACATATTTATATATGTATATGTTGAAAGACTTTGAAAATGTCCTCCTTATTAAATTGACACTAGGGACAAGTACTGATCCTTCAGTAACATACACCATACACCTTTTCTGTGGGTATCAGTTTACAATGTGGGCAAAATCTGAAAGTGTGATTGCTGGATCAAAGGGTAACTTTATTTTGGATAAAAAAAGAGTGCTCCTTCCCTGGAAGACTGTATTTTTCATCCCAGCAACAATCAGTGAGACTTCTTGGGCTCTGCACAAACCACTGTTTGTCACTGATGGGTTCTGTGTGAGTTTGAGCCATTGATGAATGTTTAGTAGGATCTTCTGGTACTTTTAATTTTATTTCCCCAATGATATGTGCTGTGAAGCATCATTTTAGAGGTCTTCATGTTGTCTGGAGAATTTATTTTGTGAAGGGTGTTCTCAGGTCTCCTTTTCTCCTCCATTTGTCACTTTTTGCAATTCCCGTGGTAGAACAATCCATCATTTGAACTAGTTGGACATGATAATTAATTACAGCACTGCTGTTCTGCATTTTGATTATTTCATTATTTAGGAGGTATACATGTACAACCTTTCTACAAGTTACCTAAATTAGTCCTCAATTTTCAGTTGCTTTTCAGGTCATACATTTAAAGGCAAAATTACCAGATAGGAGCAATGATATTATGAGGCAGTAGAATAGAAGATATGTGACATTTCAACATTTACCACAGTTTATTATTTGAAATATTCAGTGATATAAAGTTCTGGCATCTATTTACAAAACCACCTCTAATATACTTTCCTATTTCTGATTATAACAATATTATGAATTCATAATTTCCATGGCATGAATTATCAAGGCCACTAATTTTCCACATGTTCTCTACAATTTGAATTGAAATTTTGACCTCATGTGAAACACATTACATAGAAAATGCAGAAACTGTTGGTACCTAAGGCAACATATCCTTGAAAGACTGAGAAGCAACAACTGCTGCTTAACTGAATCTATAACAAGAATGTCTCCTCCTTTGCAATTGCAAGGTGTCTAACACCTATAATCCAAGGTACTTGGAATGTTGAGGCTGGAGGATTGCAAGTTTAATGCCAGTTTTGAATAACTTAGCAAGGGCCTAAGCAACTTATTGAGACTGCCCCGAACTAAAATTGTAAAGTGTTTTGGATGTGACTCACTGGTTAATCACTGCTGGGTTCACCCCCCTGGCCAAACAGAACAAAACAAACAAACAAACAAAAAAATGATTTGAACTGAATTCACTGAAATGCCTTAAAACTGATAGGAAATTCTAAAAATTGTATTTTTGCAACTTTTCAATTAGGACATGTCAAATTCTTCTTATTTTAGAGAAATTTTTTCACAGATCTTTAAAGGTTGCTAGAAACTCTTTTTAAAGATATATTTTTATATATGCATTTTTATGGTGTACCTTATGGTAAACTGAGTGCATTTATATAAGTTACAGTAATCAGAACATAGTAATAAGTGTTTTCATTTCTTCAACTGTTATTTTTTTAATGTATTGGGAATTTCATTTTGAAACACAATTTAACCTGTAGCTACCCTACTGTGCTAAAGAAGTCCCTAAAGTGATTCCTCCCCTCTGTTCCTGGTGTCCCTCATTGCATTCTTTCCATCTGTCTTCTCCCTGCTCTTCCCATTCTCTGATGGCCACTATTACATTCTGTTGTACTAGTTTTACTTACTGTTTTCTGCAAATGAATGGGAATATGGAGTGCTTGTCCTTCAGTCTTAGGCAAATTTCATTTCACATAAAGAAGGTCATTGGTCACTTTTTGTTACGGTAAGGTAAACACACAAAAAAATTATCATTTTGATTCTCCTTTTTATTCCAACAGCTTTGTTTTATTTGTTGCTTTTAGACATACCTGACACTAAGGTGTATTTTGACATATTTTACATACATGGAGTAAAACTCATTACAATTTTGGCCCCATTCTTCTGGTTGAATATTTTGATGTTTCTAACAGTGCAGGTCACAGGCAGTAAGCACATTTATACTATTGTGAAAATATTCACCATCCATCCCCAGCATTTTTTCTTCTTCCCAAACTATCACTGTGTCTATCCAATAAGAACTTCTCACTGACCACTTCAGCTCATGCTGACATATTTTCTGTCTGTATGTGTTTCTACTCTTATTTCCACCTTATACATTAGAATCTTAGAACATTGGATAATTTCTTTCAGGTCACTTGTAATAATGTCTTCAAAATTTATGAATTACTCCTTCAGGCATTTATTTTTTTGTTCCAGGCTGAATAATATTCCATGGTATGCCCAGGCAATATTTTGCTTATACATTCATATGCTTTTAGACTTTGAGATGTTTCTAACATGAGCTCTCATTAATAATGCTATCATGAACACTGGTGTATATATGGTAACTTGAGTCCTTACATTTCAGTTCTTTTTAACAGATTATTAAAAGGAAAATTGATGGATCAGGTGATAATTTGTGGCAATAAATATTGACATATTTAGTTGGGGAAAAACACAGCTCATTGATGCCATCATTAAAAATTGCTGTACACTCTCCACATATTTATAATGGCTAACCCAGGCCATTAAGGTGAAACTCACCTCATAGGAACTGCTGGCTGACATCAGGCAGATAGGTTGGGCCCTTGTGTTATATCAGAAAGGTAAAGTAATGACATTTTTGTAAACTATTTGTTATTCACATGCCTCAAAATAACAGATTTAATGAAACATGGATATCTCCATATTCATTTATTCCAGACAGAATATATTCTATGCCATGATTCACAGTTCAGAAACCAGTGTATTGGCTTATTGAGAACTTTTCTATCATCAGTAGTTAAGTATGTGCTATCCTCACCCAATAATATTTCAAGAACCTAAAAATGCATTTTTCAGTACAGATCAGCAGCAAAGGACTGGTTGTGGCATAGCCATTGAACACCATCATATGGATATAAAAACAAACAGGATCATCTTTTCACATAGTTCTTGAGGAGGAGAAGATGGGGTCCAAAGAGTACATGAGCACAAAGAAGCTCATGAGCAGCAGGATGGTTGAGGTGGCCCTCTGTACAGGGCATGCTCTTGAAGAATGTCTGGTGCTGGGAAGGTACTGGAATTGCCTCTTATGCCTGCAAAGAGAGCCACCATATACACACTTGAGAGGGCCATGAGTCCTATAAGAAAGACATCCCAGAATGCACTCAGTGCATAAAATAAATGCCTGAGGAAGTAACTCATTTGTACAATTTTGCAGGTTTCAATGATAGATACAAAGCCATTTGAGGTCACATTGAAGATGGCAGCAGCAGAGATTGAGTAGAGAGTACTCAAGGACATGTAGAAGACCCACAAGAAAACAAGGGAACACAGAATCTGATGTGGAGATTTATGATTAAACTTTGCCAAGCAGGAGGTTCTGGGGCTGAGGGTGGTGGCCTGAAGGACACTCAGCAGGCAGGTGGCACAAATGGAGAAGCCCCTCAAAAACCTGTGCATGTAGATGATTGATTTACATTTGATGTCATCCCAAAAGTCCAGAGACAAAAAGTTATTTGTAGCCATGTACACCAAAATTATCAGCAACCCTAGGTGAATTAGAGTCAAGAGACCAATGTTCAAGTCAGTGGGCTTGATCTTGTGCCGGAGAAGGAACATGAAGACGTGGAAGAGAAGAAGGATGGTGTTGGCTAAGATCCCAATGTCCACTTCACAAAAAATGCATTTCTTATGCTAATATAATTATACAGTTGATTGGTCTTTTTCATCTTTTGGGCAACAATCATATAGTGTCTATTTTAGGAGAAAATGAAGAAAAAGACTTTATTTCAAATAGTATAACCTTCATGAATTTTAGCCTATACTATTACCATCAGGAAATGTGTGGATCAACCCAAATACACCCTTTGCATGGTTCAGCACTCAAGTGTCTCTGACATCCTCCAGATGGCATTTTCTTATTATCACCAAAATATGTCTGGGTTATATCACAATTGTGGGATTCCCACTGTACATTGGATTCCTGTCCATTCAGAATTACCATATGCTATTGAAAATAATTGTAGATTATAATCTCATTGTGAGGTTTTCTGGACTAGTGCATTACTTGTTTTTCTTCTTTCTCTTCTTAAGTCTCAAGTATATATTGAAAATTCTATAATTTTTGAGGAATTCAAATGGCAGAATTGCATAAGAGAAAAGTTTCAACTCTCTCAAGAAAGGAAACTCAATGGAGTAGTCTTATACCTGAGTATATTATTTCTGTGCTATCTTTAATCTGGTTTTTTACAAGATCTAATATCCTTAATACATCAACTGAGTAATCATTGAGAATTACACACTCTATGACACCTGGTTTAAATTTGCACCTGTGATCTTCCATTAAGTTCAAGTGTGATCTTAAGCAGTATAAGATTCTAACCCCTGATCATCTCATCTATAAAATATGGGAAGTAATATTACCTGAATTCTAGAGCTATTATGTGTGCAAGAAGTTGAAGTACCAAATATGAAAGTTTTTCTAGCATATAATGACCTTGAAAAATATTGGCCATTATTTTTTAATTATGAAGTTTCTCATACTTGTGACCTGGGAGAATTAATTCAGTTCTTTTAATAATAACTACCTCTATTGTTTACTCAAAAAATTTCCATAATTTTGGAACATTTTATCACTATCTGTATTATTTGATGGTATTTCAGGATTCTCTTTGAATTCAACTATAGCTATTAATCTTGTGTACATGTTATTATTATCAGCAAAATAACTGTTCTTAGTAAGCCAAGTCCAGTTATCAAATATTAGTAGGAACATATTCCAATGATTTCTACTCAGTCATCTGGAATCAGGGTGGTAATAGAAGTTACAGTTAATATATATTGTGAGTCATCCCATTGTAAGGATTTAATTAAAGAATAAGAATTTGATCCATATCTAAAGGATGAACCTCCAAAAAAGTCCCAATTGTCATCTCCAGGAAGTAAGCAATTTTTAAGTTGAAAGGCAAAAGTGTCAACTTGATAAAGATAATTTGATGTTGATCTACTAATGGAATATTTCCCATAGAAGGCAAGTTTTGCTTTAATTCTAGTATCTGAAATAGTAGGAATGTATTTTAAATCATTTTCAGTCATATGTTATAAAATAAAAATCATCAGAAAGTCATGCATGTGAGGGTAAATATTTTCATGGCTCTTCAGAACATGTATATCTACAAGTGAAGATACATAGGTCAGATGCAGTGGTGAATGACTAATCCCAGTGACTAGGAAGGTTGAGACAGGAGGCTTTCCATTCCAAATTCAGTCTCAGCAACAGGAAGGTGCTAAGCAATTCAGTGAGACCCTGTCTCTAAATAAAATACAAAATAGGACTAGAGATGTCCTTAGAGTGCCCCTAAGTTCAATCCCTGATACAAAAAAGTAGATACTAAGAGAAACCAGAAAATTTAAGTATTCATAAACATGATAAACATGGAATACCATATAAAAATCTGACATTCTGTAGATTATTGGTTAAAACACTGAAGTGTTGATTTTTGTTTATTTTAATTTTTATTTGTAATCTATTTGTACTTGGATATGAGACCCAGTTTCATAGGTCAACATGTGTATACAATGTGTTGTGATCAAATGAGGTCAATTTTCATCTTCTTAAATGTTATCCTTTTTATGTTGGAAGCCTGCAAACCCTTCTCAGATTGTTTTAAGTTTTATAATATTAATTATAAATTGTAATCTCCCTATTGTGCTATACCTCCTGAGTACTTTCCCCTCGTAACAGTCTTTGGCACACATTATCCACAATCTTTCTCATTCTCTTCCTGATCACAGATCTAGGAAGTTTTTATCTTCTTAATTTTGTGTGATCAATATCTCAGGTTCAATGCATGATTGCCAATATGTGGTATTTGTGGAAAATGAAGTCTCTACCACCACTAGGAGAGGACAGTCTTTCCCCAAGTGATGATCAGGTAAAATGCCACAATCTTCTCCATCCACTCATTCAGGGTTTTGGGATTGTTTCCCATGATAAGTTCAGGAAACAAAAAAAGATTGAAAAATATAAATCAAATGTCCATGTGTCCAAGACTTTATGGATTACATTTTATTACTAGTACTTCATTCTCTTATATTGACATGAATGTAAACATAAATGGCATATTCCCATTATTATAAAATTATTTCACATAAGTCAAATATTTATGTGTGTTTTTTTAGTATAAGTTTAAATAGATCCATATTATCATGTGAAAAATTAATATTAAAAAATGTTTTAGGTCAGGCACATGTGTCGAGACAGGAGGATTCCAATTTCAAAGCCAAGCCCCAGTAACTTGGCAAGGTCCTAAGCAACTTAGTGATACCCTGCCTCAAAAAAAAAAAAAATAGTTGGGTATGTGGTTCAGTGTTTAACCCTAAATATGGGTTCAATTGCTGGTACCAAAAAAAAAGAGTTTTAAAATTGCCTTCTCTCAAGGACAATAAAAAGTGTATTATGAAACAAAACAATACAAATTGCATTGTATCCTATCATTTCTGTGAAATACAGGATCTGTTTTAATTCATTTAAAATATTTGAGTCTTATAAAAAGCCTTAAAACACTCATTGAATGGAATGTTTTAATCACCTGTGTCCTATGGCCTTTGGATGAAAATAAGTTCACTGTGATGGAAGAATCTGCAGTCCTGCAAACAAGAGTAATGAATAGTAGGAGCATACAGATGCCATGAATGTGCAAAAATATTTATGAATTCATGGCTTTGTTTGTTCATGGTCTTAAAACTGATGGAATATTGTTTTCTGCAAGTAAATTTCTGTATTAGTAAAGAAAAAACTTTAATTCTTTCCTGAAGTAAACATTAAAGAAAGGGACACAATTTGATTTAGTCCTAAGCACAACTATACTTTCTCCATGTAGTGCCCAGAAAAAGCCCAGAAAAATAGTTTTCTAGTCACCCTATCTCCTGTTTGAAAACACAATCTTGTCAGTAAAAGCTGCACACCTAGGATATATGATTACGATTATGTAAATATATCATCGTAGTACTGTAAAATTGCTTTATAGTAATGTCCATGCTGATGTACCATTATTACTAGAGAGCATCCTGGGGAATGGGAACAACTCATATGAAGGAACTAAGCAAAATCCTGTGGCATGTCCCTTCCCAGCTGTCCATTACACTCACACCCAGAATTTCAGAATCTAGAAGATCAGGGGACAGAACACAAGCTCTTTTCCATCAATGTGGTGATCTGGGAAACACTCTTCAAATAGGGGCATTAGGAGTGAGGCTGCCAAATCGGTACCTGTGCGCCCTCTTGTACCAGGCACTAATATTATCCTTTATGCACTGGAGAAATCAAGCTTCCCCTAGGCTCGATATTCTGTGTGTGAGGTTATGTAAATCAAAGTGAATCTAACAAAAATGTCTGAAATAGGCTCATTTAAAGAATCCACATCTCGTAAGTAAGTAAATGAGTGCAACGGATCACAATTGAAAAAGAGAAATGTTCAAAAATTTCAGAACTTTTCTTTGTTAGAGCTCATCATGAATACTGGGGGACTCTCATGGTGAAGACTCCCTTTAAAATCTGGATCAAGGAAGCAGTCATGTTGGACAGTGTGCTATCCGGCAATCACCAATATAATGGGTGGCTGCATGATTCATGCATCATCATACATTTTCCCCAAATTAATAGGAACTTCTCAGGAAGTAGAAATAAGCTGGAGGTCAGGAAAGAAGTACTGTAGATTGCACTGCAAGTTTGGGTTTTTAGGACCTTCTGGGTGGGCAGATTCCAGGTTGAGGGTCTGTGGCGATCACACATCTGTTCTTTCATTTGCAGTGTGAGTATCATCCTGCCTCTCAGAGATGAGATAGACAAATCCTATTACTCACCACTGAGCTACACATGGACAGACTCACATGCTTTGTACTGTCATTATCACACTTCACCACGCTTGCCAATCCTCCTGTCCTTCCCGTCTCTTTACTAAGATAAATATGGACATAGTAAATCTGGCAGGGGAGATAGGTCTTCCTTCAAGCAAACAGACTTGGGGTTGAGGTCAATGTAGGCAGCACTTTCTCCCTTTGTGGAACTACTTGTGTTGGAAATCTCTGAAGTGCAAAATGAGAAATGACTGGCACCTCATGGAAGGTGAAACCATCACCCAGCAGATGTCAGTCTTGTTAGAACATCTGCAGTGAAAATTTCCAGCAATACGATGAGTAAAACTCTGGACAAACTTTTGGCAAATGAATGGCAGCTATTTGAGGGAAATGGAGGTGGGAACTGTCAGTTGCTGTTGTAAATTATCAGGGTTGTGAAGTTCAGCTCAGGATTCACACAGCTATAATATTCATAGTACTGCTATTTTAAATTTCTTCTGAGAAAAGCTATTAGAAGAGAAAGTGTTCCTTTAAAATAAAGAAAGAGGATTCCCCAGAGGTTCTTCTTCACAGAGCCTCAGCTCTCATTGCTGGGAAAACCAAACAGTCCCACAGGAGAGTCTATCTTCCTGACTAATGTAGTGATGGAAGATTCAAGGACTCTTTCCTGGTCAGCAGGTTTGACTTTCCTGTGTCATCGTATTCTTTTGTGTCTTAGTGACAAGAAAATGAGATACATTTATCTATTCATGCTAAAGACATGAAAAATTGAGTTTGAGGAAAAATCTGAAATATAGGTACTATAACCAGGGCAGGATGGGGTTTGACTGGTGTAAATGTTCCTCTAAAAAAATCAGATTCAAACATTTTCCATGTGACAGAAATAAAAATGGTGTTATTTTTTAAGGACTAAAACATAAAGGAGTAGTGAACACATATAATTTTCCTCCAACCTATTGTGAATTATATTCCTGGGTGTTTTGGAGCCAGGAATGGGAAACTATTAGCATGTTCATTTGATATTTTTAAAATGTTTACTCCAAACCTTATCATCATGATCCTCTCATTTGACATTTTCAAGTGATATAGTACAGGGTAAAGCAATTTCTAATATGTGAAATTAAATTGGATGCAAAGACTTGATGAGAAAATGCAAGTAGATATTTTATACCAGTGTGAGTTTCCCCTCCATGAAATGAAGTTTTGAACATAGAACATAATTTCTTTCTAAAGGTTTAAAAACTTACAATTATTCAAACAATAAATATCCCTAACAAAAACAATAGCTTCATTTGCCTTAGGAAGAAGACAGAAGAAAAATTATAATAAAAATATTCAATTAAAACATATGACTTTCCTGATAATATGTATCCTAATAAGTAATGTGTAAAGTTTCAAGAATAGATAATACATGTAAGTTGTCTAACTAGAAGTTATTAAATTAAAATTAAAAGGAAATTTAAATTAATTTATATTCCCTTTGAAAAAAAATATTAGTTTTATGAGGATGTAAATTAAAGTACAAGAAAATATACTCATTTCACCATATAGAACACAGTCCTCTGAGAAAAGCAGACCTATTGGATCTGATATCTCCTCTGTAGCTACCAGAAAGTTCACTAGTAGGCTCAAGTTATCTCCTTCCACAGGCTTTCTAGTACCCATCTGCACTCTAATTCTGCATCTGAGGACACAGAGGCACTTACCCAGATGTCTCAGAAAGGAGAGGACTTCAGGTTGCTGAGAAGAGATCAATCAGTTGTAAGTTTTAAGGAAAGCATGTTTTTAAGTCCTATATCTCCAGGTCTATAATTTTCATATCTGTAGAAAGGTGACAAGGTCTCCCTGGAGAATACATGACTGTGGCTTCCCCAGTGGACATGTCACAGGTCTCTTAATTTTACTTTCTTCTCTGATGGATAACAGCAATCGTGAGAGAAATTTCTCTAAGTTCCCTGGAAACAGCTGGAGAGGGTTTTTTTTCAATTTATTTTTATTGTAAACAAATGGGATACATGTTTTTTTGTTTGTACATGGAGTAACAGCATACCATTTGCATAATCATGCATTTATATAGGGTAATGATGTTTGATTCATTCTGTTATTTTTCCTCCCCCACCCATCCCACCCCTCTTTTCCCTCTATATAGTCCCTCCTTCCTCCATTCTTGCCCCCCTCCCACCCCCAATTATGTGTCATCATCCAATTATCAGTGAGATCATTCATTCTTTGCTTTTTTGAGATTGGCTTATCTCACTTAGCATGATATTCTCCAATTTCATCCATTTGCCAGCAAATGCCATAATTTTATCATTCTTCATGGCGGAGTAATATTCCATTGTGTGTATATATATATCACAGTTTCTTTATCCATTCATCAATTGAAGGACATCTAGGTTGGTTCCACAATCTAGCTATTGTGAATTGAGCAGCTATGAACATTCATGTGTCTGTATCTCTGTACTATGCTGATTTAAAGTCCTTTGGGTATAGGTATAGGCCGAGGAGTGGGATAGCTGGGTCAAATGGTAGGTCCATTCCAAGTTTTCTAAGGAAACTCTACACTGCTTTCCAGAGTGGCTGCACTAATTTGCAGCCCCACCAGCAATGTATAAGTGTACCTTTCCCTCACATCCTCTCTAACACCTATTGTTGCTTGTATTCTTGATAGCCGCCATTCTAATTGGGGTGAGATGGAATCTTAGTGTAGTTTTTATTTGCATTTCTCTTATTACTAAAGATGGTGAACATTTTTTCATATGTTTGTCGTTTGCTTGTAGATCTTCTTATGTGAAGCATCTGTTCATATCCTTAGCCCATTTGTTGATTGGGTTATTTGTATTCTTGGTGTAAAGTTTTTTGAGTTCTTTATATATACTGGAAATCAGTGCTCTATCTGAAGTATGAGGGCTGTATCTGAAGTATGAGTGGCAGAGATTTTCTCCCACTCTGTAGCCTCTCTCTTTGCATTGCTGAGAGTTTCCTTTGCTGGGAGAAAGTTACTTAGTTTGAATCTACCCCAGTTATTGATTGATGTGTTTATTTCTTGTGCTATGGGAGTCCTGTTAAGGAAGTCTGATCCTAAGCCAACAAGTTGAAGATTTAGACCTACTTTTTCTTCTATAAGTTGCAGGGTCTCTGGTCTGATTTCAAGGTCCTTGATCCATTGTGAGTTGATTTTTGTGCAGGGTGAGAGATAGGGGTTTAGTTTCATTCTGTGGCATATGGATTTCCAGTTTTCCCAGCACCATTTGTAGAAGAGGCTATCTCTTCTCCATTGCATATTTTTGGCCCCTTTGTCTAGTATGAGAAAATTGTATTTATTCGGGTTTTTGTCTGTGTCCTCTATTCTGTACCATTGACCTACCTGTCTATTTTGGTGGCAATACCTTGCCTTTTTTGATATTCTTTCTTTGTAGTATAGTTGAAGCTCTGGTATTGTGATACCCCCTGTTTCATTCTTCCTGCTAAGGATTTCTTTAGTTATTCTGGGTTTCTTATTCTTCCAGATGAATTTTGTGATTGCTTGTCTATTTCTGTAAGGTACATCATTGGGATTTTAATTGGAATTGCATTGAATCTGTATAGCACTTTTGGTAATATGGCCGTTTTGACAATATCAGTTCTTCCTATCAAAGACCATGAGAGATCTTTCCATCTTCTAAGGTCTTCCTCAATTTCTTTATTCAGTGTTTTGTAGTTTTCATTGTAGAGATCTTGTACCTCTTTGGTTAGATTGATTCCCAAGTATTTTTTTTGAGGCTATTGCAAATGGAGTTGTTCCTCATTTCCCTTTCAGATGTTTCATCACTTGCATATAAAAATGCTTTTGATTTATGTGCATTGATTTTGTAGCCTGCTATTTTGCTGAATTTATTGATGAGGTCCAGAAGTTTTCCGGAGGAGTTTTTTGGATCCTCTATATATAGAATCATGTCATCAGCAAATAGTGACAGCTTAAGTTCCCCTTTTCCTATTTGTATCCATTTAAATTCTTTAGTCTGTCTAATTGCTCTGGCTAGAGTTTTGAGGACAATGTTGAATAGAAGTGGTGAAAGAGGACATCCCTGTCTTGTTCCCATTTTTAAATGGAATGGTTTCAGTTTTTCTCCATTATGAATGGTGTTGGCCAGGGGCTTAGCATAAATAGCCTTTACAATGTTCAGGTATGTTCCTGCTATCCCTATATTTTTCTAGTGTTTTGAGCATGAAGTGGTGTTGTAATTTGTCAAACACTTTTTTGGCATCAATGGAAATAACCATATGATTCTTATCCTTAACTCTATTGACATGATGGATTATGTTTATTGATTTATGGAAGTTAAACCATCCTTGCATTCCAGGGATGAACCCCACTTGATCGTGGTGCACAATTTTCTTAAGATGTTTTTGAATACGGTTTGCCAATATTTTGTTGAGGATATTTACATCTATATTCATCAAGGATATTGGTCTAAAATTTTCTTTCCTTGATGTGTCTTTTCCTGGTTTGGTTACGAGGGTGATATTAGCTTCATAGAATGAGTTTAGCAGGGTACCCTCCTTTCCTATTTCCTGGAATACTTTGAGAAGTATTGGAATGAGTTCTTCTTTTAATGTCTTGTAGAACTTGGTGAGAATCCATCTGGTCCTTGGCTTTTTGGATGGTAGGTTTTTAATGGCTTCTTCTATTTCATTGCTTGATATTGATCTGTTTAAATTGTGTATGTCCTCCTGGTTCAGTTTGGGAGGAGCATATGTCTCTAGAAATTTGTCAAAGTCTTCAGTCCTTCCTATTTTGCTCAAATACACATTTTCAAAGTAGCTTTTCATTATGTTATGTATGTCAGTGGTGTCTGTTGTGATATTTCCTTTTTCATCACAAATTTTAATAATTTGAGTTTTCTCTCTCCTTCTCTTTGTTAGTGTGGCTAAGGGTTTGTCTATTTTGTTTACTTTTTCAAAGAACCAACTTCTCGTTTTGTCAATTTTTTGATTTTTTTCTTTTGTTTCAATTTCATTGATTTCATCTCTGATTTTAATTATTTCCTATCTTCTACTACTTTTGCTGTTTTTGTTCTTCTTTTTCTCGGCTTTTGAGCTATAATGCTAGGCCATTTAGTTGTTTACTTTTCATTCTTTTCTGGAATGCACTCCATGCAATGAATTTTCCTCTTAGTACCACTTTCATAGTGTCCCAGAGATTTTGATATGTTGTGTCATCGTTCTCATTGACCTCTAAGAATTTTTTATCTCCTCTCTGATTTTTTTTGTTATCCATGTTTCATTCAATAGCATATTATTTAGTCTCCAGGTGTTGGAGTAATTTCTGTTTTTTATTTTGCCATTGATTTCTACTCTCAGTCCAATATGATCTGAGAGAACACAAGGCAGTATCTCTATTTTTTTTGCATTTCCTAAGGGCTGCTTTGTGGCATAACACATGGTCTATTTTTGAGAAGGTTCCATGTGCTGCTGAGAAGAACTTGAATCTGCTCATTGATGGATGGGATATTCTATATATGTCTATTAAGTCTACGTTATTGATTGTGTTGAGTTCTATGGTTTCTTTGGTTGGTTTTCGCTTCAAATATCTATCTAGTGGTGACAGCAGTGCATTAAAGTCACCCAGAATTATTGTGTTGTGGTCTATTAGATTCCTGAAATTGAGAAGGATTTGTTTGATGTAGAGGGATGCACAACTGTATGGGGCATAAATATTTACTATTGTTATGTCTTCCTGATTTATGGTTCCCTTAAGCAGTATGAAATGTCCTTCTTTATCCCTTCTGACTAACTTGGCTTGAAGTCCACTTTATCTGATATAAGGATGGAAACCACCACTTTTTTACTGAGTCTATGTGCATGGTAGGTTTTTTTCCATCCTTTCACCTTACTCTGTGGATGTCTTATTCTATGAGATGAGTCTCTTGCAGTCAGCATATTGTTGGGTCTTTCTTTTTAATCCATTCTGCCAGTCTGTGCCTTTTGATTGATGAGTTTAGGCCATTAACCTTCAGAGTTATTAATGAGATATGATTTGTATTCCCAGTCATTTGGGTTTATATTTGGTTTTTAATTTGGCTTGGTTTCTCCTTTGAGTGGTTTTTCTTTAAGGTAGTTCCTCCCTTTGCTGACCTACATTGTTGTTTTTCATTTTCTCCTCATGGCATATTTCATTGAGAACATTCTGTGGCACAGGCTTCCTATTTGTAAATTTTTTAAACTTTTGTTTATCATGGAAGGATTTTATTTCATCTTCAAATCTGAAGGTTAGTTTTGCTGGGTATAGGATTCTTGGTTGGCAACCATGTTCTTTCAGAGCTTGAAATATGTTGTTCCATGCCTTTCTAGCTTTTAGAGTCCGGGTTGAGAAGTCGGCTGCTATCGGTATTGGTCTTCCCCTATGTGTAATCTGATGCTTTTCTCTCGTGGCCTTCAAAATACTATCTTTATTTTGAATGTTAGACATTTTCATTATAATGTGCCTTGGTGTAGATCTTTTGTGATTTTGTGAATTTGGTGTTCTGTAAGCCTCTTGTATTTGATTTTTCCATATCATTCTTCAGGTTTGGAAAATTTTCTGGCATTATTTCACTGAATAGGTTGTTCATTCCTTTGGTTTGTATCTCTGTGCTTTCCTCAAACTCAATAATTCTTAAATTTGTGCTTTTCATGGTGTCCCATAATTCTTTGAGATTCTATTCATGATTTCTTACCATCTTCTCTGTTTGGGTAACTTTATTTTGAAGATTAAATATTTTGTCTTCATTGTCTGAGGTTCTGTCTTCCAAGTGGTCTAGTGTTTTAGTGATGCTTTCCATTGAGTTTTTTATATGTTTTTTTGTTTCCCTCATTTCAAGGATTTCCATTTTTTTTTGAGAATCTCTATCTCTTTGTTGAAATGATCTTTTGCCTCCTGTAGTTGCTCTTTCGACTTATTTGTATTATCATTCATTGCCTGCATTTGCTCTCTTATCTCACCCTTTGCTTCATGAATCATCTTAATCACGTATAATCTAAAGTCCTTTTCTGACATTTCTTCTAACGTACTGTCATTGGATTCTATTAATATAGAATCTAGATTTGTTTGGATCATTTTCTTCCCTTGTTTTTTCATGTTGTTCATGTATCTTTCCCTCTAGAAGTGCAGATCTGGGGTATTGTAGATTTCCCCCTATAGGCTTATAGTGGCCCTATAGGTTTCCTAAACCCTTTCTTTAAGGGGAGATCAATATTAGCAGTGCCCAATTCAGACACTATGCAATCCTAGACCAAATAGCCCCTATGAGAACAATAACAATATTGTCATAATAAACAGAATGAGATCAAATAAGTATCTTCAGTAAAATAAACAGGTTTGCAATAAGGTCTGCAGTTTCAAATGGAGGACAAAGAGGATGCAGAGGTATGTAGAATGTGGCTCTTAATGGGATAAGGAAAAAATATACAGAAATTCTAGATAGTAGAAATTGTGAGAGTGTAATCAAGGAAATTGGATGTTGGCATGCAAAAAAAGGGAGAATGAGACTCTTAGGGAACAGGTAAAAAGAAGGAAAAGAGAGCAAGAAAAATAAAGAAATAAAAACAAAATTTTTCAATAAGGAGATAAAAGAAAATCTGCACTATAACAGTCATATAGTAATGAAACCTCCCAGTGTTCAGTAGCCTGATGCATGAGAGGTTACCTTACAATGAGATTCAAGTCTCCAGCAGGTGTCTCAGGATGGGATTTTCCCCATGTAAAGATGAGAGCTATGGATTCCAGGATTATACAAGATGGCTGCTCTGGCTTCCAAATATGTTGGCAAATGGGGAGCTACAGCTCAGGGTGTGGATGTGGTGAGCTGAAAGTCCTGGAGGCGGGGTGCGGTTGGTCAGGCAGGGGTCCTGGAGGTCTGGTGTGTTTGGTGTGGTTGTGGGATCCTGGAGGCCAGGTGCAATCAGTTGGTCTGGGGCCCTGGTGATAGGGCACAGTTGTTCTGGGGGTCCTGGCGGCAGGGAGCAGTCAGTCAATGTGAGGGCCCCGGAGGCAGGGAGTGATCAGTCAGGCTGAGGGATCCTGGAGACGGGGCTCATTCAGTCTGGCCAGGGGTCCTATAGGGCCTGGCTGTTGTCTCAAAATGGTGGCAGCCACGTGTAATCAAACCTGCAGGTACTGTAACAATGACTCTCCAGGCAACAGCAGGCAGCTGGTGCTCCACTGGCAGTCGGCAATCAGTTTGCTGACTGTTGTCGAATGATCGGGAGGTGAACCTCATGCGTTGGGTGATGGATAAGTGTAAGGCAGGTGATGGACAAGTGAGAGGTAGGCAAATAGCGGATGATAGGCACCTGACAGTGAGCAATCTGCACTCAAAAAAGGCGTTGATATGCTGGCAGACTGCAGGTGATTACAGCAGACAAATGGGGTAAATAGCAGGGGATCGATAAGCAGCAAAAACTGCCTCACCAAAAAACAGATATCCTCCACTTGAAACCAGAGTTACGGAGCAACAAGGAACACAGCCTCCCTCTAGTCCACCACCTGAACTGGATTTTTTTTTTAATTGTAAACAAAGGGGGTATATCTTGTTTCTCTCCTTGTACATGAATCTTGATCAGGGTCATGTCCCAAGCCCATTGACAATTTCACTTATTTTTATCCTGAGTTTAAGTCAAACTAGCCCAAACTCAGTCCACAGTTCCCCTTTGGTGAGGGATTCCTGGCACCACCCATGGCTTCTCAGTAGCTCTGTGGGTCCTCCTCCTCCTGTGTGTGAAGTGCTCCTTCCCTAGTTTGTTTGCATAGGCAGCACTTGGTTTCTTGGTAGTGTTAGTTCTGTATGCCATCATTTTAAAAGTTGTATTTCCATGTTTTAATCTATAAGTAAAATATAAAATTAATCTAAGATAATGCAAAACCGAAACTTAGACACAGAGCTGCAGGTCACAGGTTGAAGTGCACACAGGCAGATTTAACATGGCAGAGCTGAGGCAGAACCCATGCTGGGAGACCACTGTGAGGAACCTGAATGATTTGTTTTTTGCTTTTGTTTTTTGTACCAAGAATTGAACCCAAGGATGTTTAACCACTGAACCACATGCCAAACCCTATCTTAAAATATTTTTTAAAAATTTATTTTGAAACAAATTTTTTATCATAATATCAGGGTGATCTTATATCAGAAAAGCATTTTGTGAAATATCTGTATTGGGCACAACTTAAGAACAGACCAATTACCACTGAGAAGTCCAAATTTGAGTCTTTATGAAGCCAGCTGGCTGACTGTCTCATACAATGTCCAACAAAATTGCTATTGAGAGAACAGCCCTGACCATAGGGTTGTAGGGGTTCTTATACCAAAAATCACAACAATCATAAGTGTCTGTTGCTATGATTCAAAATTACAAACTAACATCATGAGATCATCAACAGAGGGAGAAGTGCATCAAAATGGCCCTCACTTAGGTACAAACTAAAGAATGGTTACTAACATCCACACAATCACTCTTCACATGGTACATTGTTTTGGAGCAATAGGGATCAGAAGAGAGCAATTTTTCTTTACATAGGAATTGTCATTCTGTATTGTTAAAAATGTCACATTAAGTAACTGAGAGCACAGAGGCAGGGTGTTCCCATGGATGAAAATTATTTCATACATACCATATAGTCTCAGGATAAAATGGAGTCTGTTTAGTTATTTCCCTTAGAGTCTGATCTATAACATTCTTATGGAGTCAGATCTGTCAGCCCATCAAATATCCAACGGAAGAAAGTTGCCTTTTGTAAAAATTTTTAAAAATATTTTTAAGTTACAGGTGGATGCAATCCTTTTATCTTTTAGGTGGTGCTGAGGATCAAACCCCAGGCCTCACAAACACTGTACCACTGACCTACAGTGTACCTACTGTACACTGACCTATACTGTACCTAATGACCCTATAGTGGGGGATGAGACTCACTGTTAAAATAACATTACCCTTCTCATTCCCTTCAATACAAATATTCTCTGGTTTGTGTTCTTCCATGATACTCAAACTTAACTTAATTGTGGATTTCTCATGAAAATATCTTGGTCTGGGAATCATTACATCAGTGTTATGTGTGGAGTGTGGGCTGAGGCTTCCTCTTCTTCATACTACCATTCTCTAGTTCTGTTAGGTAGAAACCAAGATCCAGGGCTGGGGAGATAGCTCAGCTGGTAGAGTGCTTGCCTTGCAAGCACAAGGCCCTGAGTTTGATCCCCAGTACTGAAAAAAAAAAAAAAGAAACCAAGATCCAGGCTCTAGGGTCCACTGCGCTGAACCCTCTTAACCGAACTGGGTGCCATTTCTGTATGTATACTAATTGTGGCATTTAGACACTTGCGTATTTGGTTTTGGATTTATCCACTACCTACCATATGTATATTTGTTTCATTTAAGAAAAATGTATGAATTTTAAATCCATACCTCTGTAAGAAACTAATTTGCCTATTAGAATACACTGTTGGTACACATTGCCACAGATGTTATCTACAATTTTATAATTTCCAGATGAAACACCATTTGTCAGTTACTCAGTTTACTTCCTTTTTAAAGTTTTTCACTTACCCACATTAGAGTACACTTTTGTAAAATGAATTTCATGGTTTTCAAAATTGTCCAGCATTTATTTCATCCTAGGACAGAACAGAAAAATTCTTTCACCTTAAAAGTTATCTAGGTGTTTTTTATTGTTGTTATCATTGTCTTTGTTTTTATCTTCTTTTGAGACAAAATCTTGCTATGTAGGTTGGTCTCACTCTTGTGGATTTATGTTATCCTGCCTCAGCTTCCTGAGTACCTAGGACTGCAGGCACAGGATACCAGGCCACATCCACTCTTTCTTTGTGGCTGCCATCTTGCCCAAACCTAAAAACCTCTAGTCTCATCTCAAGTCTTTATTTTCTCCTTCTCAGGAATGTCATATAAAATGGACTTAAATAATTACCCTTTAATCCCAGGTTCTTTCACTTAGAAAAATGCATTTAAGCTTCAATTTTTTTGTGAGGGAATCCATAGGCTACTCTTTTTTGTTGAATGAAAATTTCTTGCAAATATGATAATTGCTTTTCAATTAATTTGCCAAAGAATGTCTTTATTCCTTCCAATTTACATTGTTAGTGAATAAAGCTGGTGTTAACACTTGCATATGAAACAGTGGTCCACCTCATGCTCTAAATATAGCCCTTGCTGCTCTGCCACTGAGACTTCTTTTAAAATGAATGTGTTTTCTTTTTCTCTTCTCCTCTCTCAATCCTTCACCTGGGAGCAGGAAATAAGTTTTCTTTTCCCTATCCTACACCCAGTTATCTGTCTTGAGCAACTACCTACCACAGGAACAAAGTGATTCAGACTTCAGTGATGGTGCCAACTGATGTAAGGATGGATACCTCCCAAAGTTACAAGTGAATTACAATCTCCTACAGGGAACACCTTGTATACAGTCTTTGAAAAGTTTCTTAAAAAACAAACAAACAAACAAAAACAAAATCCTTGCTTCTTCTGATGGGCTGAATCACAGCCTCTGGGTCAGGGGTTCCCTGTAGTTATCCTTTGCTAGTCAAGCAATATACCTGCTTTTTCCTTTTTCTGAAAATCCTGTCCTTCTTATGAAATTGGCAGCAGGGACAAAAGCCAAGTATTAACTAACACACCATTTCTGTGGGCTTCACTTTAGAAATAATTTGAGTAAAATCTGGAAGTGCGATCACTGGGTCATATGGTAAATTTATTAAGGATAAAAACTACAGTGCTCCTTGATCAGAACATTGTATTTGGCATCCAAAGAACAATGAAGGAGACTCCCTGTGCTCTGGAACCATCTGGCATTTGTTACTTTTGGGATTTTTGTGAGCGTGTGCCATTTATGACTGCTAAGTAGGATCTTCTAATCCTTTAATTTCCGAGTGGCATGTGCTGTTAAGCATGTTTTCAGAGGTCTACATACTGTTTATAGAGCTTGTTTTCAGAAGGGACTTTATGTGTCTCCTCTTCCCTGCCACCTCTGGTGTATTCTGCAACTCCTGGTACACAGTATTCTATAATTTCTACTAGTTGGACATGATCGTTCATTTAGAAACAACCATTTTATATTTTGATGATTTTGTCAATGAGAAATTGTACATGGTACAGATTTTCTACAAGTTGCCTCCTCTTTACTCAATTTTCACTTGTTTAGGTCATAATTTTAAAGGCAAAATTGCAGAGAGTACCACTGATCTTATGAGGTAATAGAATAGAAGATAAATGACATTGTAACATTTCACAAGTTTTATCTTTTGAAGTATTCCATGAAATAAAAGGCTGTCACCTATTTACAAGTGCAACTCTGATATTTTTCCTTTTACTACTTAAAAGAATACTACAAATCCATGATTTTCATGCCATGAATCATCAAGGACAGTAATTTTTTATGTTTTTCTCTACACTTTGAATTTGACATTTTGAACTCATGTTAAACAACTTATCCAAAAAATGAAGAGATTGTTCATACATGAAGCAACATACCCTTGAATGGCTGAGCAGCACAGATTGTTGCTTAACTGAATGCAGAATGAGAACTCTTCCTCCTTCTTTGGACAGATTGCAAGGTGTTTTAAACCTGAAATGACAGTGACTTGGGAGGTTGAGGCAGGAGGATCAGAGGTTTGAGTTCAGTCTCAAACAACTAAGCAAGGGGCTAAGCAACTTATTAAAACCTAGTCTCAAATAAATGAAAAGAGATGGGGTTGTTGCTCAGTAGTTAATAACTGCTGGGTTCAAAACCTGTCCCCCTCCAAAAACAATGATTTGGACCAAATTCACTAAAATATCTTTAAAAATTATGTATTGGAATGTTTAGAATCATGATATGTAAACTTTTTTTTTATTTTAGGGATTATTTTCACAGTTCTTTATAAGGTCACTGGAAAACTTTTCAAAGACATATTTTTATATGTGCATTTTATGGGGTACATTATGGTAACTCATTGAATGTGTATAAGTTGTAGTAATGAGATCACAGTAATAAGTATTTCCATCTTCTTGACTGTTATTTACATGTATGTGTCAGGAATTTCATTTTAAAATACATTTTAGACAAAAACCCAGATAAATACAATTTTCTCATACTAGACAAAGGGGCCAAAAATATGCAATGGAGAAGAGATAGCCTCTTCTACAAATGGTGCTGGGAAAACTGGAAATCCATGTGCAACAGAATGAAATTAAACCCCTATCTCTCACCCTGCACAAAAATCAACTCACAATGGATCAAGGACCTTGAAATCAGACCAGAGACCCTGCATCTTATAGAAGAAAAAGTAGGTCCAAATCTTCAACTTGTTGGCTTAGGATCAGACTTCCTTAACAGGACTCCCATAGCATAAGAAATAAAAGCAAAAATCAATAGCTGGGACAGATTCAAACTAAAAATCTTTCTCTCAGCAAAGGAAACTATCAGCAATGCGAAGAGAGAGCCTACAGAGTGGGAGAATATCTTTGCCACTCATACTTCAGATAGAGCACTGATTTCCAGAATGTATAAAGAACTCAAACAATTCTACACTAAGAATACAAATAACCCAGTCAACAAATGGGCCAAGGATATGAACAGATGCTTCACATAAGAAGATCTACGAGCAATCAACAAACATGAAAAAATGTTCACCATCTTTAGTAATAAGAGGAATGCAAATCAAACCTACACTAAGATTCCATCTCACCCCAATTAGAATGGCGATTATCAAGAATACAAGCAACAATAGGTGTTAGAGAGGATGTGAGGGAAAGGTACACTCATACATTGCTGGTGGGACTGCAAATTAGTGCAAACACTCTGGAAAGCAGAGTGGAGATTCCTTAGAAAACTTGGAATGGAACCACCATTTGACCCAGCTATTGCACTCCTCGGCATATACCCAAAGGACTTAAAATCAGCATACTACAGAGATATAGCCACATCAATGTTCATAGCTGCCCAATTCACCATACCAAGATGTTGAACCAAGCTAGATGCCCTTCAATTGTTGAATGGATAAAGAAACTGTGGTATATATATATACAATGGAATATTACTCAGCTATAAAGAATAATAAAATTATGGCATTTGCAGGCAAATGTATGAAATTGGAGAATATCATGCTAAGTGAGATAAGCCAATTTCAAAATACCAAAGGACAATTGATCTCACTGATAAGCAGATGATGACACATAATGTGGGATGGAGTGGCAAGAATGGAGGAAGGAGGGACTGTATAGAGGGAAAAGAGGGGTGGGAGGTGTAGGGTGATGTAAAAAATAGCAAAATGAATCAAACCTCATTATCCTATGTAAATGTATGATTACGCAAATGGTATGCTGTTACTCCATGTACAAACAGAAACACCATGTATCCCATTTGTTTATAAGAAAAATAAATTTAAAAAAATAAAATAAAATAAATAAATAAACAGTTTATATTCTTTCAACCAATAGTTATCTTATAGTACCTAAGAAATACAGGAATGATTCCTTCTCTCTGTTCTTGGTGCCCTTCACTGAACTCTCTCTACTCTTCCCATTCTCTGGTGTGACCACTGTTCCATTCTTTTCTACTAGATTTACTTATTATTTTCCATAAATGAATGAGAATATAGTGTTTATCCTTTTGTATTTGGTGTATTTCACTTAACTTAATGAAGGTCATTGGGCACTTTTTATTACGGTAAAGTGCATATAACAGAAAATTTACCATTTTGATTCTTTCTAATAGTACACATCAGAGGCAGTAAGCAGAATCATACTATTGTGAAAGCAATCACCATCCATCTCCATCTTCCCAAACTATCCCTGTACAGCTATCATATAAGAACTCCTCACTGACCCCCTTCCTCAGCCCTGGTAACTGCCATTATATTTTCTGTCTGTATAAATTTCTACTCTCCGTTTCACCTTCTACATTATTCTTATAATGTTGGTTCTTTTTTTTTATAGAAAATATTTTTATTTTTAGACAGACACAATACCTTTATTTCATTTATTTGTCTTTATGTGGTACAGATAATGGAAACCAGTGCCTCACACATGCCAGGCTTTGAGCCATATACCTAGCCACAGAATTTTTCTTTTATGACTAACAGTTCACTTGCAATAATGACTTCAAGGTTCACCAGTTACTCCCTCAGTCATTTACTGTTTTTTTTCAAGCTAAATAACATTTTGTGATATGTCCAAGTCACATTTGGTATATATATTTTATACTTTTAGACATTGAGTTGTTTATACTATGGGCTATGATTACTAATGCTACTATGAGCACTGGTGTACATATGATAACTTGAGTCCTTGCATTCAATATTTTTTTTTACCAGATCAATAAAAAAACTATGATAGATCAGGTGTTAGTTAACACCAATAAACATTGACATAATTAGTTGTGCAAAATAAAACTGATTGGAGCACTTATGAGAAAGTGCTGTACACTCTCATTGTGTTCATAAATGGTAACCTAGGCTGTGAAGGTGAGACACACTTCATAGGAATTACTTTCTGACACCAAGCAGATATGTTGGGCCCTTGTGTTGTCTCAAAAAGGCACATGATTGACATTTCCATGACATATTTGATATATGAATCAAAGTAAACATTTTACAAAACATGCATATCTCCACTTAATTCAGAAAGTATAATATATTCTATGCCATGATTAATTGTTCAGAAATCAGTGTATCAGCACATTCCAAGAACTGACCCATCCCTCAATAGTTAAACATGTGTTATCTTCCCCAAAAAGGATTTCTAGAATTTAAGAATTTGTTTATCAGTACAGATTAGCAGTAAAGGACTAGTTGTAGCATAGCCATTGGACACCATCAACTTTATTGAATGACAAACAGGATCATTATTCCACATAGATCTTGAGGAGGAGAAAAGGCAGTCCAAACAGTACATGAACATGAAACAGTTCATGAGCAGCAGGATGGTCCTAGTGGCCCTCTGTACAGGGGAGGATTTTGGAGAAAGACTGGTGCTGTGAAGTTGCTGGAAGTGCCTCTTATGCCTGCATAGGAGGTTTATCATGTAACCACTTGAGAGGGCCATGAGCCCTATGAGAAAGACATCCCAGAATACACCCAAAATGGAAGATAAATGCCTGAGGAAGTAACTCATTGATACAATTTTGCAGGTTTCAGCAATAAATACAAGACCAAGTGAGGTCAAATTGGGGATGACAGTAGAAGAGAATAAGAACTGAGCATTTAACAATATGTAGAAGACCCACAAAAACATAAAGGAACACATGCTTTGATGTGGAGATTTACATTTGAACTTTGCCAAGCAGGAGCTTCTGGGACTGAGGGTGATGGCCTGGAGGACACTCAGCAGGCAGGTGGTACAAATGGAGAAGACCCTCAAAAACCTGTGCAAGTAGATAAGTGATTTGCATTTGATGTCATCCCCAAAATCCTGAGCAACATAAATAATTGTAACAGTGTACCCCATAATTATCAGCATTCCTAAGTGAATTAGGGCCAATAGACCAGTGTGAGGTTGGTGGGCTTGAGCCTGTGCTGGAGAAGAAATGTGAAGATGTGGAAGAGAAGAAGGATGGTGTTGGCTGAGATCCCAATGCCAACTTCAGAGAAGAATGCATATCTCATACTAATAAAATCATTTAGTTGGTTGGTCATTTTCATTTTACAGGCAAGAAATCACATAGTGTATATCTTAGGAGAAAATAAAGAAAAATTCTTTATTTCAAAAAGAATCACCTTCATCAATCTCGACCTAAACTCTTTCTATCAGGAAAAATGTGGATTTACCTCAATAACCCCTTTTTCCCCTTCAGTACTCAAGTCTGTCTGGTACCCTCCAGATGCCATTCCTCTATTACAACCACACATATGGATTATGTAAAGATTGTTGGGCTCCCACTGTGCATCAGCTTTTGCATACATTTAGAATTACCATACATTATTGAAAATAGTTTTTTATTATAATCTCACCTTGAGATTTTCTTAGTAGTGTCTTACTTGGTTTCATCTTTCCCTTCTTGATTAACCCCCAGGTATACATTGAAAACTCAACAATTTTTGGTGAATTCAACAGGAAAGACTGCATAATAGTGGATATCCCCAACTTACTTGAGAAATTAATCTTAGTGAAGTAGATTTACACATAGATTTGTTATTTTACTGCTGGTTTTGTTCTCATTTTTTTATCAGACCTACAACTTTAACACATCGACTGCACCAACATTGAGAAGTACACACTCTAAGAGATATGTTTGAATTTGTATCTGTGATCTTCCACTGAGTTCAAGTGTGACCTTGAGCAGTCTGTGATGCTAAATTCTGATCATCTCATCTGTAAAATATGGGGAGTAATATTACCTGTATTCTGGAATTATTATGTGTGAAAGAAGATGAAGTACCAAATATAAAATGTTTCTAAAATATGACCTTTAGAAATAGTGGCCATTATGTTTTCATTATGCGCATACTCATACATGTGACTTGGGAAAACTAATTCTGTTTTTAATAATGACTACCTGCATTGCCTCACAAAATTCCCAAAATATTTGAACATTTTAGAAATATATATTGAAAGATCTTTTGTGGTATTTTAGGACTGTTTTTGAATCACCAGTGTAACTATGCATCTCTACATTTCTGTTATTATCACCACCAGAATACCTATCCTAAGTGAGCCCACTGTAGTTATCAAATATTAATAGAAATAAATTCTGTTTTCTATTAGGTCATCTGGAATTAAGGTAGTAATTAAAGTCACAATTTAAATGGATTCAGAGTCATTCCATTATATGGTTTTTATTAAAGGAAAAGCATTTCTGAACTCCCTTTCTGACATTTCTTTTGCCATGCCATCATTGGATTTTATTGATGTAACATCCAGATTCGTTTGAGGCATTTTCTTCCCTTGTTTTCTCATGTCGTTCAGGTATCAGTGGACTGCTGAGATGTTGCAGATTTTCTCTATTGACTAATAATGTCCCTGAATATTGCTAGTGTATCCCCTCTTATCCTTCAGTAGCCTGAAGTCTTAGAGGAAGTTGATACTGCGGTGCTCCCCAAGGAAGCTGCCTCTCTAGGGGTGGTGGTCTTCAGGTGGGATATATTCCCTGCTAGTGGGCAGAGGTGCCTCTACTTGTTGACCAATGGTCATCCAAAGTGGAACTAGGCTGCGGGCTGAGGCAAGGCCTGTTTGTGCCTGTGTCTCTGGTTTTACCGTCCTTGTGGGAAAACCTCACCCGGTGGGGAAGACTCACCCGATGGGGAGGTCTCGCTGGTCAGTTCCCCTCCTAGAGGTTCCCCTGAATCTACAACTACCACCTGGGCAGGGCAGCCTTCCCAGGCAACATTCCTAGGGGCCCGGACCTACCTCCTGGGCCTGGGAGCCCTGCCCTTTGCAGATGAGTCTCCTTAGGTAGCCCCTCCTCAGAGAAGCTGCCTGCAGTCCTGGAACCTTTGCTCTGCCCCTCAGCTTGTCTCTGTGTAGCTCTTTCAACAAAAGGTGCCTAGGTCCCCGGACCGGACTGTGCTTTGCACCTAATCCCTGGGTATGCGACCCCTCCTCTGAGCAGCCACCTGGAGCCTTGTACATATGTTCTGAGCCCCAGTGACCCGCCGCCCAGCTCTTCCTCTGGCAGCCACCGGAGCCCCGGCAGGTTGCTATGAAACCAAGCGTTGTGCTGTGCGGCCTCCTCTGCAAAGTTCCCCGAAGTCCGTGTTCAATGCTCCAGCGGGGAGAAGGGTATCTTGCCGCCTGGGCAGGGCAGCCTTCCCAGGCAACATTCCCAGGGGCCCGGACCTACCTCCTGGGCCTGGGAGCCTCACCCTTCGCAGGCGAGTCTCCTTAGGTTGTCCCTCCTTAGAGAAGCTTCCCGCAGTCCTGGAACCTTCGCTCCTCCCCTCAGCTTGTCTCTGTGTAGCTCTTTCAACAAAGGGCACCTAGGTCCCCAGACCAGACCGTGCTTTGCACCTAATCGCCTGGCTATGCGACCCCCCCTCTGAGCAGCCACCTGGAGCCTCATACATATGCTCCAAGCCCCATTGACCCGCCGCTCGCCTCTTGCTCCAGGCAGCTACCCGGTGTTCTGTGTGGGCGCTTGGAGACCGAGCAACTCACTGTGCACCTCCACCTCCTCAGGACAGCCCCCCCCATTGTTCAGGAGGTTGCTGAATCCAAATAGCTCACCGCCCAGCTCTTCCTGTGGCAGCCGCCTGAGCCCCGGCAGTTTGCTCCAAAACCAAGTGCTGTGCTGCGCGGCCTCCTCTACAAAGTTCCCAGTGGCCCAGTGGTTCCCAGCGGGGGGAGGGGTGTCTCACCAGGCAACTCTACTTCACAAAGTTCCCTGCGTTCCAGGGCTACCGCCTCATCCGGGATGCCTCCCCAATGGGAGAAACTCACCCGGTGACTTTGAGTTGGTCCCAAGTCACTCACTATCTCCTCTTTTGAATCCTGAGTCCTGGAGCAACATGAAATGCAGCCGCCCTCTAGTCCACCATCTTGAAAACTCTAGAACTATTATTGATGTGACCAACTTCTATAGTTTGAGTAATTATAAGTTTTTAAATCTTTAAAAGAAAATGACATTCTATGTACAAAAAACCTTATTTCATAGAAGGGAATTACACATTGCTATAAACTACTTGTATTTTCTCATGAAGTCTTTGTACCCAATTTAATTTCACCAATTATAAACTCACTTTCCTTTTACTCTCACTTACAAAATTTCAAATGAGATGTCTTTGAGAAGAAAGTGTGGAATACATTAAATATTTTTAAAAATCAAATGAACAAGCTGGTTCTTTCCCATTCCTTGATTGAAAACACCCAAGAATAACGTTTTTGAGAGTTTGGGGAAGAATATTTGTATTCATTAGTCTTTAAAGATTTAGTCACTGAAAAAGGTAACCTTTACAAATCTATAACAATGGAAATATCTGAATCTGAGTTTTCTTAGAGTAACATGTAGAGCACTTGAATACCATCCTGTTCTGCTCACTGTTCCTAACTTTCAGGCTTTTTCCCAAACTTGATTTTTTGTTCTTAGCATGATCAGATAAATGGGAACCTGTCTCATTTTTTGAAACTAAGACACAATGAACAAGATGACAGGAAATACAAACCTCTTGAGAAAGAAAGAAGGACTTGAATCTTACATCACTACATCTATCAGGAGACAGATTCTTTGTCAGGATTACTTGAGATTCCTAGTAATGACAGTTTGGATTCTGCAAATAAGCATTTCTCAGGCTTCCAGTTTCTTTACTTTAAAAGAACACTTTCTCAGCCTGGGGTTTGGATCAGTGGCAGAGCACTTGCCTAGATGTTGTGTCTACCTACAACTAAAGTACTTTAAAACTGAACACTTTCTCTTCTAGTGGCTTTTCTCAAGAAGAATTTAAAGTAGCTGTAATATAAATATCATAGCTCTATGCATGAACCCTGAGTTGAATTGTACAAGCCTAAAAGTTTACAACAGTGAATTATAATACTCACATCTATTTCTCACACATAGTTACCATTCATTTGCCCAAGCACTGTCCAGGGTTTTACTAATCATGCTGCTCGAGTTTGTGTATTTCATGTCAATGTGCCTGCAGGATTGATATTTGCCGGTGTTGGTTTTGCCTTCTCTGAGGTGCCAGCCATTGATCCCTAGTACTCTTCATAGATTTTCAACACAAATAGTGCTACAAGGTAGAAAGTGATCCCTTTATGAACCTCAGTCCCACACACTTGCTTGAAGCAGAACCAGTCTCACCTCCCAGATCGCCTTTGACCATCATTACCTTAGGGAATAGAAGAGGAGAATGGGAGAATTGTCAACAGTGGTGAAGCTGAGCTGTGTGGCAATGACAATCCAAAGCATGTGAGGCTGTACCTGCATAGATAACTATGAATACATAATAGGATTTGTCTGTTATCTCATCCCTGAGAGGCAGGATGATGCTCACACTGCAGAGAAATAAGAGATGTGTGCTCCCTTCACTTTTTCACCCTGGAATCATCCCACCCAGGAGGTCCTAAAAATCTAATTTGCAGTGGGTTCTGCAGAGGGGTGTTCTCCTCCTGTAATTCTTCCTACTTCTCTGCTAAAGTGCAGCTCATGTCCACTGCCTGAGCTGTTTTCACTAGTTTGTGAAATATGTATAATAATGCATGTATCATACAGTTGCCCAGGATTTTGGCAATGGTAGGATGGCACAATATCTAGCATGACTGCTTCCTTGACTCAGATAATAAAGGAAGTTTTATCCATGAGGTTCCTCCAGTCTTCACTATACTCAACTCTAAAAAACCAAAGTTTTTTTATTTTTTTTATTTTTACCTTTCTTTTTCTCATGTGTGATCAACTTTTTTCTGTGCTCAATTTTTATTTTCTTCTTACCAGGTGTCAGTTCTTCAAATGTGACCTGTATCAGAAATTCATGCTAGATTCATTGTGATTCCTACGTTCTTACACACAGAATATCTAATCTGGGGGAAGCTTCATTTCTCCTGTAATATAACTGCCATATCAGTGCCTTGTACAAAAGGGCATCCAGGAACCAAGCTGGCAGCATCACTTCTAAGACCATTTTTTTGAGGAATGATTCTCAAATTACCCCACTGTTTTCAGAGAACTTGTGTTCTCTCCCCTGATCTCCTAGACTGTGGTGTCCCAGGCTTGATCACAATGGTGTACAGCTGGGAAATGAGGTGCCACAGGATTTCTCTTAGTTTATTTTCATGAGTGGTTTCCCTTCCCTAGGATGCTTTCTAACAACAATGATACATAAGCATGGAAATTATTATAGACCTTTCTTTTCCAAAATACTCTGATCTATTTACATAATTTCAATCATATATACTTTATGTGTATTATTTAGTGATATGATTGTGGTTCAAAATTTGAGATAGAAGTATGACTAGGAATGTATTTTTCTGTGGTTTCTCCTGTCACTACATAAGAGAAACATATGTCACTACATATGTCCCTTTCTTGCATGGATTTATCAAGAAAGAGTAAGTTTTTCCTGTTACTAATATAGAAATTTACTTTCAGAAAATAATTTTCCAGTGGTTCTAGACAATGGACAAACTAATCCATGAATTCCTGATTAAGATTGCAAACTCATGGCATCTGTACATTTTCACTTGTCATTACTCCTGTTTGTATGACTGCAGAGTCCTTGGTCACACAGAATTTAATGTAATCCAAGGGACTTCAGACACAAGGGATGAAAACCCATCATTCAATGAGCATTAAAATGCTTTGTTTTTGTAAGAGTCAAATGTTTAAAATGTATTGAAGCAGGTCATGTATATTCCAAAATTAATATGATAGAATGAATACTGTTTGTTTTGTTTCATAAAATACATTTTTTTCTTTTTGGTCAGAAAAGGCAATTTTAAAACCTTTTTATTGTACCAAGTATTGATGCCGGATTTCTCAACCACTGAGCCACATCTCCAGATCATTTTATATTTTATTTTGAGTCACATGTCTCTTAATTTCTTAGGGCCTTGCTAAGTTATGGAGGCTGGCTTTGAACTTCTAATCCTGCTGTCTCAGAATCCTCAGTAAGCATAATTACAGGCATGTGCCACTGTGCTTGGCCTAATACAATCTTCAAAGGTTATTTATTACATGTAAATATGGATCCACTTAACTTATACTGTAAAAATACACATAAAACATTTGATTTATATGAAATAAATTTGTAAGAATGGGAATATGCCATTTATTTGTACATAAATATCACAATATAAGACAACTGTATGCTAGTGATCAAATGTGACCCATGAAAGTTTGGACACATGTCAAAATTTGATCTGTATCTTTCTTTTCTTTTTTCTGGAATTATCATGAGAGATGACCCCAAAACATTGAATGAGTGAAAGAAGAAAATTGTTTGACTTTACCTGATCAATACTTAGTGAAAAGTTTGTGTCATCCTGGTAGTAATAGAGAGTTTTCATTTTCCACAAATACTGAATGTTGTCTCTCATGTATTGAAGCTAAAATAGTTGATCACACAGAAGCTAAAAACAGAAAATCTTCATAGATCTATAAGAAAGGAAATGAGATAGGCAGTGGGTAAGGAGTGGCAAAATCTTAAGAGGGGAAAATAACTCAGGTTTTATAGCCCAATAGGGTGATACAGTTATATACTTCAAAGTTATATAACTTTAAACTTATATACTATTATATTTCAAAATAACCAGAGGAGAGTTTACAGGTTTCAAACATAAAGATGATAAAATTTGAGAAGATAAAAATTACCCTGATTTGATCACAAAACACTGTATGCACATGTTGAATTATGCTGAGTTTCATGTCCAAGTACAAATAATAGATTACTATTAAAACTCAAAATAGAGGTTCCAAGATAGCAGACTAGAGGGTGGCTGCATTTCATGTTGCTCCAGGATGCAGGATTCAAAAGAGGAGGTAGTGAGAGACTTGGGACCAACTCAAAGCTGCCAAGTGAGTCTCTCCCATTGGGGAGGCATCCCAGATGGGTCGGTAGTCCTGGAACACAGGGAACTTTGTGAAGTAGAGTTGCCCGGTGAGATGCCCCTCCCAATGCTGGAGCAGTAAACACGGACCACTGGGAACATTGTAGAGGAGGCGGCTCAGCACAGCGCTTGGACTCGGAGCAACCACTGGGGCTCTGGGCGGCTGCCTGAGGAGGAGCTGTGTGGTGAGCTGTTTGGACTCAGAGTGATCGCTTCTGAACACCGGGGAGTTGCCGGGAGGAAGAGGAAAAGCGTGGCAGGTTGCTTGGTCTAGGAGTGACTGCATCACAGCTACCGGAGGTTGCCAGAGGAGGAGGTGCGTGGTGAGCTGTTTAGACTCAGAGTGACTGCTTCTGAACACTGGGGGGTTGCCCAGAGGAAGAGGAGGAAAGTGGCGGGTCGCTTGGTCTAGGAGTGACTGCATCAGAGCTACAGGCGGTTGCCAGAGTAGGAAGCGAGTGGTGAGTTGTTTGGATTCAAAGCAACTACTCTTGAACACTGGTGGACTGCCTGCAGGAGGAGCGTGGTGGATCGCTTGGTCTCCAAGGGACTGCTCCTGAACACCTGGGGGGTGACCCCAAGGAGGAGGAGAAACAGGGCGGGACACTTGGACTCGGAGTGACTACCTAGGGCTATGGGCAGTTGGCGGGAGCAGGAGAAGTGAAGTGAGTTGCTTGGACTCCTAGTAACTGTGTCAGAACACCGGACAGCTGTCCGGAGGAAGAGGTGGGTGGTGGGTTTCTGTGTCTCGGAGCTATTGTATGGGGCTCCAGGTACTGGCTCAGAGGAGGGGCTGCATAGCCAGGTGATTAGGTGCAGAGCAGGGTCCCAGGACCTAGGTGGCTTCTAGGTGGAAGAGCCGCACAGAGACACGCCTAGGGGCAGAGCGAAGTTTCCAGGACTGTGGGCACATTCTCTGAGAAGAGACAGCCTAAGGAGAATTGTCTGTGAAGGGTGAGGCTCCCAGGCCCAAGAGGTAGGTCTGGGCCCCTGGGAACGTTGCAGAGGAGACAGCCCAGCCCAGGCGGTAGTTGTAGATTGAGGGGAACCTCTAGGAGGGGAACTGACCAGTGAGACCTCCCCACTGAGTGAGTCTTCCCTGCCGGAGGAGGTTTTCCCACAGGGACGGTAAAACCAGAGACACAGGCACAGACAGGCCTTGCCTCAGCCCACAGTCTAGTTCCCCATTGGAGGACCATTGGTCAACAAGTGGAGGCACCTCTGCCCACTAGCAGGGAATATACACCACCTGAAGGTCACCAACCCTAGAGAGGCAGCTTCTTCATGGAGCTCCGCATTATCAACTTCCTCCAAGACTTCAGGCTACTGAAGGATAAGAGGGGGTATACTAGCAATCTTCAGGGACATTATAAGTCAATAGAGAAAATTTGCAATATCTTAATGAACCACTGATTCTTGAACCATATGAGAAAACAAGGGAAGAAAATGTCCCAAACAAATCTAGATGTTACGTCAATAAAATCCAACGACAGCATGGCAGAAGAAATGACAGAAAGGGAGTACAGAATGTACATAATTAAAATTATCAGGGAAGCAAACGATGAGATGAAAGAGCAAATGCAGGCATCGAATGATCGCACCAATCAACAGTTAAAAGAGCAAATACAGGAAGAAAAAGATCATTTCAATAAAGTGTTGGAGATATTGCAAAAAAAAACCAAACAGAAATCCTTGAAATGAAGGAAACAATAAACCAAATTAAGAACTCCATAGAAAGCATAACCAATAGGATAGAACACCTGGAAGACAGAACCTCAGATATTGAAGAAAAAATATTTAACCTTGAAAACAAAGTTGAACAAACAGAGAAAATGATAAGAAATCATGAACAGAATCTCCAAGAACTAAGGGATATCATGAAAAGGCCAAATTTGAGAATTATTGGATTGAGGAAGGCTTAGAGAAACAAACCAAAGGAATGAACAATCTATTCAATGAAATAATATCAGATAATTTCCCAAATCTGAAGAATGAAATGGAAAATCAAGTTCAAGAGACTTATAGGACTCCAAATACACAAAATTACAGCAGAACCACACCAAGGCACATTATAATGAAAATACCTAACATACAAAATAAAGACAGAATTTTAAAGGCTGTGAGAGAAAAGAACCAAATTACATTTGGGGGAAACCAATACAGTTATCAGCAGGTTTTTCAATCCAGACCCTAAAAGCTAGAAGGGCCTGGAACAACATTTTTCAAGTTCTGAAAGAAAATGGATGCCAACCAAGAATCTTATACCCAGCAAAACTTACCTTCAGATTTGACAATGAAATAAAATTCTTCCATGATAAACAAAAGCTAAAAGAATATACAAAAAGAAAGCCAGCATTACAGAACATTCTAAGCAAAATATTCCATGAATAAGAGATGAAAAACAAAGAAGCAAATCAGCAAAGGGAGGAGCTATCCTAAAGGAACTCTCAAATAAAGAGGAACCAAGTTGTGTCAAAAATAAACAAATAAATGAATAAAATGAGTCAAATGACCGGGAATACAAATCATATCTCAATAATAACCCTGAATATTAATGGCCTGAATTCATCAATCAAAAGACATAGACTGGCAGATTGGATAAAAAAGAAAGATCCAACAATATGTTGCCTGCAAGAGACTCATCTCATAGAAAGAGATACCCATAGACTAAAGGTAAAAGGATGGGATAAAACATACCATGAACATGGACCCAGCAAAAATGCTGGGGTATACATCCTCATTTCAGATAATGTGGACTTCAAGCCAAAGTTAGTCAGAAGGGATAAAGAAGGACATTTCATACTGCTTAAGGGAACCATAAATCAGCAAGACATAACAATCATAAATATCTATGCCCCAAACAGTGGCTCACCCATGTATGTCAAACAAATCCTTCTCAATCTCATAAACCAAATAGACCACAATACAATAATACTAGGTGATTTTAACACGCCTTTCTCACCACTGGACAGATCCTCCAAACAAAAATTGAACAAAGAAACCATAGAACTCCATAACACAATCAATAGTTTAGACTTAACAAACATTTATAGAATATACCATCCAACAAAGAGTGAATACACTTTCTTCTCAGCAGCACATGGATCCTTCTCTAAAATAGACCATATATTAATCAACAAAGCTAATGTTAGCAAATACAAGAAGATAGAGACACTACCTTATATTCTATCAGATCATAATGGATTGAAATTAGAAATAAATGAAAGAGTAAAAACCAGAAACTACTCCAACACCTGGAGAATAAACAATATGCTATTATATGATGAATGGATAACAGAAGATATTAGGAAGGAAATTAAAAAATTCTGAGAGGTAAATGAGAACAAAGAAACATCATATCAAAATCTCTGGGACACTATGAAAGCAACACTTAGAGGAAAATATATTTCATGCAGCGCATTCAATAAAAGAAGTAAAACTCAACAAATAAACCACCTAACACTACAGCTCAAAGTCCTAGAAAAAGAACAGACCAACATCAAAAGTAGTAGAAGACAGGAAATAGTTAAACTCAGAGCTGAAATCAACGAAATTGAAACAAAAGAAACAATACAAAAAATTGACAAAATAAATAGTTGGTTCTTCAAAAAAATAAACAAAATTGATAAACCTTCAGCCACACTAACAAAAAGAAGATGAGAGAAAACCCAAATCACTAAAATTCAGAATGAACAAGGAAATATCACAACAGACACGATTGAAATACAAAACATAATTAGAAGCTATTTTGAAAATCTATACTCTAAAAAAATAGAAAATTTCGAACACAACAACAGGTTTCTAGAGACATATGAAATGCCTAAACTGAATGAGGAGGACATACACAATTTTAATAGAACAATTTCGAGTAATGAAATAGAAGAAGTCATTAAAAGGTTACCAACAAAGAAAAGTCCAGGACCAGATGGGTTCTCAGTCGAGTTCACAAAACCATTAAAGAAGAGTTCATTCCAATACTTCTCAAAGTATTCCATGAAATAGAAGAGTAGGAACCTCTCCCAAAATCATTCTACGAAGTCAATATCACCCTGATACCTAAACAGACAGAGACACATCAAGGAAAGTAAATTTTAGACCAATATCCTTAATGAACATTGACGCAAAAATTCTCAACAAAATTTTAGCAAATCGCATACAAAAACATGTAAAAAAGATAGTGCACCATGATCAAGTGGGTTTCATCCAGGGATGCAAGGTTGGTTCAACATCAGGAAATCAATAAATGTAATTCACCATATCAACAGACTTAAAGTCAAGAATCACATGATTATTTCAAGAGATGCAGAAAAAGCATTTGATAAAATACAGCACCCCTTCATGCTCAAAACACTAGAAAAAATAGGGAATGTGGGAACGTTCCTTAAAATTGTAAAGGCCATCTATGCTAAGCCCATGGCCAATATCATTCTAAATGGTGAAAAACTGAAAGCATTCCCCATAAAAACTGTAAAAAGGCAGGGATGCCCCCTCTCACCACTCCTATTGAATATCATCCTTGAAACTCTAGCCAGACCAATTAGACAGACCAAAGAAATTAAAGGGATACAAATAGGAAAAGAAGAACTCAAACTATCCCTATTTGCTGATGATATGATTTTATACTTAGAGGAACCAGAAAATTCCACCAGAAAACTCTTAGAACTCATAAGTGTGTTTAGTAAAGTTGCGGGATATATATAAGATCAATGCTCATAAATCTAATGCATTTTTATACATAAGTGATGAATCTTCAGAAAGAGAAGTTAGGAAAACTATCCCATTCACAATAGCCTCGAAAAAAATAAAATACTTGGGAATCAATCTCACAAAAGAGGTGAAAGACCTCTACAATGAGAACTACAGAACACTAAAGAAAGAAATTAAAGAACACCTTAGAAGATGGAAAGATCTCCCATGTTCCTGGAGAGGCAGAATTAATATTGTCAAAATGGCCATACTACCAAAAATGCTATACAGATTCAATGCAATTCCAATTAAAATCCCAATGATGTACCTTACAGAAATAGAACAAGGAATCATGAAATTCATCTGGAAGAATAAGAAACCCAGAATTGCTAAAGAATCCTTCGCAGGAAAAATGAAGCAGGGGGTATTGCAATACCAGAACTTCAACTATACTACAAAGCAATAGTAACAAAAACGGCATGGTATTGGTACCAAAATAGACAGGTAGATCAATGGTACAGAATAGAGGACATGGACACAAACACAAATAAATATAATTTTCTCATACTTGACAAAGGGGCCAAAAATACACAATGGAGAAAAGATAGCCTCTTCAACAAATGGTGCTGGGAAAATTGGAAATCCATATGCAACAGAATAAAACTAAACCCATATCTCTCACCGTGCATGAAACTAAACTCAAAATAGATTAAGGACCTCGGTATCAGACCAGAGACCCTGTATCTGATAAAAGAAATATAGGTCCAGATCTTCAACATGTCGGCTTAGGACCAGATTTCCTCAACAGGACTCCCATAGCACAAGAAATAAAAGCAAGAATCAACAACTGGGATAGATTTAAACTAAAAAGCTTTCTCTCAGCAAAGGAAACTATCAGCAATGTGAAGAAAGAGCCTACAGAGTGGGAGAAAATCTTTGCCAATCATACTTCAGATAGAGCACTAGTCTCCGGAATCTATAAAGAACTCAAAAAACTCAACACCAAGACTACAAATAACCCAATCGACAAAAGGTCTAAGGAAATGAACAGACACTTCACAGAAGAAGACCTGCAATCAACAAACATATGGAAAAATTTTCAACATCTCTAGTTATAAGAGAAATGCAAATAAAACCACCCTAAGATTCCATCTCACCCCAATCAGAATGGCGATTATCAAGAATACAAGCAACAACAGTGTTGGCGAGGATGTGGGGAAAAAGGTACACTCATACATTGCTGGTGGGGTTGCAAATTAGTGCAGCCACTCTGGAAGGCAGTATGGAGATTCTTGGGAAAACTTGGAATGGAACTACCATTTGACCCAGCTATCCCACTCCTTGGCCTATACCCAAAGGACTTACAATCAGTATACCAGAGAGATACAGCCACATCAATGTTCATTGCTGCTCTATTCACCATAGACAGATTGTGGAACCAACCTAGATGCCCTTCAGTTGATGAATGGATAAAGAAACTGTGGCATCTATATACAATGGAATATTACTCAGCCATAAATAATGATAAAATTATGGCATTTGCAGGCAAATGGATGAAACTGGAGAATATCATGCTAAGTGAGTTAAGCCAATCTCAAAAAACCAAAGGAAGAATGATCTCGCGGATAAGTGGATGATGATGATACATAATTTGGCGTGGGAGGAGTTAGTTTTAGGGTTAGAGTGAGGGTTAGAGAGAGGGGCAAGAATGGATGAAGGAAGGACTGTATAGAGGGAAAAGAGGGATGAGAGGGTCGGGGGGAAGGGGAAAAATAACAGAATGAATCAGCCAACATCACCCTATGTAAATTTATGATTACACAAATGGTATGCCTTTGCTCTATGTACAGAGAAACAACATGTATCCCATTTGTTTATAATAAAAAAAATTTAAAAAAAAGAATAATTATATTATGATGCAAACTTATAAGTAAAAAATGTTAACTTAAAATTCACAGTTTACCTGATAATATGTATACGAAAATGTTTAATAACGTTAAAATCTCTAGATGACATACAATATGTAAGTTGTCTATCTAGAAGTGATTAAATTAAGAAAAAATGGAAAACTAAAATTAATTGATATTTTCTATGAAAAAATTTACTAAATTTAGAATATAAATTAAAGAAACATACCTTCTTGGAAGAATATTCCCTCATTGCACCATACAGAACACATTCCTCTGAACTGATTTCTGAGGACTGTTGGAGCTGAAGAGTGTGCAGCTACCAGAAACCTCACCTGTTAGTTTCAATTTCCTCTTTCTTGGACCCATCTGCACTCTAATTCTGCATCTGAGGACATGGATACACTTACCCAGATGTCCGAGGAATGGGAGGACTCCATGAACCTGAGATCAGCCCAAACTATTGTGTGAAGGACAGGACATCTTTAAGTTCTAAAACTGAAGGACTGCAATTTTAATGTCTATAGAACAGTGACAAGATCTCACTGAAGAACACAGAACTGTGGCTTCCCCAATGGAACATGTCACCTGTTTCTTAATTTTACTTTATCCCCTTTTGGAAAATGTCAATTGCAGGAGAGCTGGACTCCAAACATTTTTCTAAGTTCCCTGGATATATCTCAAGAGAGAAGTTAATTGGAATCGTGTCCCCATCATGTTGTCAACTCCAGTTATTCTCATTCAAATCCTAAAATTAAATTACTCCCAACCCATTCCACAAATTACAGTGCCTTTACTTTGGGCTGAGGGATTCCTGGCATCTCCCATGATTTGCCAGTGGCTCTGAGGTTCCTCTCCCTAGAGTGTGTGATGGGCCCCTCTTCCCTAGCTTGTTCCTATTTGGAACACGTGGTTTCTGGGTAGTGTTGGTTTTATATGCTATCATTTCCACATTGGCAGTTTTGTGATTCAGGCTCAGAATAAAATATTAAAATCAATCTGAAATGAAATGAAAAGTAAAGAAGTGGAGGCAGAGTTGAAGGTCACAGGTTGAGGAGATCACAGCCTGATTGAACACAGAGCTGAGGCAGGCTTGACCTGGGAGTCTGCTTTGAGGAACCTGAGTGATCAGTCCTCATTCTTCCTAAAGGAGATTGGGAGAAGTCTGCACTTGCTCTGAGCAAAACAGGGAAAAATTAGGCTTATTTTCTCTGTACTATATATGAAGTTATATAATGCAATAAAGATGAAATGGAGCCCTGTGACCTGAAGTCAAAAGAATGTAAAATCAGCTTAAGTAGACCCAGTGATGTTCCAGGTTTTTGCATCAGAAGATATTTCTTTATCACTACCATTATCAATATGTGAAGGGTTAACGAAAACATGATATCAAATGAAAAATTAGCTATTTCTGAAGAGAATTGGAAACCTGAACTAAATGGAAATATATAAAATAAATAAAAACTCAAATATTTACAGGCTCAAATTCCATAGTTTGTGCTGGGGTGGTTTGAAAGAACAGAAGAAAGTTACAACACATGCCAAAACATGGGCTGGGGATATAGCTCAATATGTAGAGTGCTTACCTTGCATGCACAAGGCCCTGGGTTTGATCTCCAGAAGCACACACAAAAAAATTAACAAAACATGAGAACTCCAAAACCATGTTAGAGAAAAATATAAAACAAGAGAAGAGCACAAATGATTGAACAGGCATTTCAGCATATATGGGATTAGGCAAGACTCATCTGGGGAGGAGGCAGCCCAGGGTTTCATGTGCTGGGATGACTTTAATGCACTGCTGTCATGACAGGATAGATTTTCCAAACAAAAGCTAAACAAAGAAACCATAGAACTCAATAACACAATCACTAACTTAGACTTAACAGATATATATAATATATAGAATATTCCATCCATCAATGAACTAATACACTTTCCTCTCAGCAGCTTATGGATCCTTCTCTAAACTAGACTATATGTTATGCCACAAAGCAGTCCTTAGTAAGTCCAAAAAAAAAAAAAAAAAACACAGATACTACCTTGTATTCTATCAAATCATAATGAAATGAAATTAGAAATAATGACAAAAAAAACAGAAACCACTCCAACTCTGGGATACTAAATAATATGCTATTGAATGAAGCAAGGATAATAGAAAACATCAAGGGGGAGATAAAAAAAATTCTTAGAGGTAAATGAGAATGATGACACAACATATCAAAATCTCTGGGACATTATGAAAGCAGTACTAAGAGGAAAATTTATTGCATGGAGCACATTCAAGAAAAGAATAAAAAGTCAACAACTAAATGACATAAAAGTACACTTCAAAGCCCTAGAAAAAGAACAGAACAACAGTAAAAGTAATAGAAGACAGAAAATAATTAAAATCAGAACTGAAATCAATGAAATTGAAACAAAAGAAAATTCAAAAAATTGATCAAACAAAAAGTTGGTTCTTTGAAAAAGTAAGCAAAATAGATAAACCATTAGCCACACTAACAAAGAGAAGAGAGAAAGCTCAAATTACTAAAATTAATGATAAAACAGGAAATATCAAGACAGAAATCATTGGAATACATAACATAACTAGAAACTACTATGAAAATCTATTCTCCAACAAAATAGAAAATCTCAAAGACATTAACAAATTTCTGGAGACATATGATCCTGCAATACTGAACCAAGTAGACATACACAATTTTAACAGATCAATTCCAAGCAATGAAATAGAAGAATCCATCAAAATCCTACCAACCAAGAAAAGCCCAGGATCAGATAGATTCTCAATTGAGTTCTATATGACCTTCAAAGAGGAACTTATACCAATACTCCTCAAAGAAGTTCATGAATTACAAAAGGAGGGAACCCTTCCAAATTCATTCTATGAAGCTTGTTTAACTCTGATATGAAAACCAGACAAAGACACATCAAGGAAAGAAAACTTTAGACCAACATCTCTGTTGAATATAGAGGCAAAAAATTCTTAACAAAATAGTGGAAAATGATGTACAAAAATATATTTAGAAGAGAGTTCACCACAATCAAGTTGTGTTCATCCCAGGGATGCAAGGTTGGTTCAACATTTGGAAATCAGTAAATGTAATTCATCACATCAATAGACTTAAGGTTAAGAATCATATGATTATTTCAACAGATGCAGAGAGAGCATTTGACAAAATACAACATCCCTTCATGCTCAAAATTATAGAAAAAATAGGGATAGTAGGAACATACCTCAACACTGTAAAAGCTATTTATGCGAAACCCATGACCAGCATCATTCTTAATCGAGAAAAATTGAAAGCATTCCCTTTGAAAACTGGAACAAGACAGGGATGTCCTCTTTCACCACTTCTATTCAAATATGTGCTTGAAATACTAGCCCAGAGTAATTAAATGGACCAAAGAAATTAAAGGGATATGGATACAAAAGAAGAACTCAAGCTATCACTATTTGCTGATGACATGATTCTTTATTTAGAGGATCCAGAAAACTCCAACAGAAAACTCCTAGAGTTAATAAATGAATTCAGCAAAGTACCAGGACATAAAACCAACACACACAAACATAATGCATTTCTATTCATCAGCAATGAATCATCTGAAAGAGAAATATAGAAAATAACTCTATTCACAATAGCCCCCCAAAAAAACAATACTTGGGAATCAATCTAACAAAACAGGTGAAAGACCTCCACAATAAAACTACACAACATTAAAAAATACTGAGGAATACCTTAGAAGATGGAAAGAACTCCTTGTGTTCTTGGATAGGCAGAAATAATATTATCAAAATGGCCAAACTTCCAAAGGTACTATAAAGATCTAATGCAATTCCAATTAAAATTCCAAGGACACTCCACCTAGAAATAGAAAAAGCATATGGAAGGACAAAAGACCCAGAATATCCAAAACAATCCTGGGCAGGAAGAGTGATGCAGGAGATATTACAATACCAGAACTTAAACTTTGCTATAAAATGATAGTAACAAAAATGGTCACGGAACTGGCCCGCTAGTGAGAGCCTGTCTGAACAGAGCAGGCTCCGAGTCCCGGAGCCGCTGCAGTGCAGTGTACTCCTGCAAAGAACCAGCGGAGAGCCTCGATCTGCAATCAGCCTCAGGGATAAGGGCAGGGCAGCCGGAGACCTCTTCAGGCGGCTCTGCCCACTCCGGCTGGGGGCTCTCTTCACGGGGCGATCCAAGATGGCGGCCTAGAGGGAGACTGCACCCCCGGTCGCTCCACAACCCAGGAGTTAAGAAGGGGAGGCATTGAGAGACTCGGACTGAAGTGGAGCCATGGGTGAGTCTGCCCACTGGGTAAAGCTCAGCCCGGGTGGCAGGCCCAGATAGAGGTGGCTTAGCAGAGCCGGGCAGGGCAGCTTGAGTCTTCCCAAGGTAGTCTTCCACACTCCGGCAGTGGGCTCTTCCCACACGGCCAACTGCACGGTGCAGGCCCACAGTGAGAGCATTTCTGCACAGAGCCAGTTCCAAAACGTGGAACCAGTAGGGGGCTAGGGGCAGTATTCTTCGAATGAGCTGCTTTATCAGATTCCTCCAAGACATCAGGCTACTGAAGCCTGGGAGGTGATACACTGGAAATCTACTGGGACACTATAAGCCAATAGTGGAAAACTGCAATATCTCAGGGTCCCACTGACAACTGACCATTATGAGAAAACAAGGGAAGAAAATGTCCCAAACAAACCTAGATACTACATCAATAAAACCAAATGACAGCACAGCAGAAGAAATGTCAGAAAGGGAGTTCAGAATGTACGTAATTAAAACGATCAGGGAAGCTAATGAGGAGATGAAAGAGCAAATGCAGGCATTGAAGGAGGAGATGAAAGAGCAAATGCAGGCATTAAATGATCGCACCAATCAACAGTTAAAAGACCAAATACGGGAAGCAGGAGATCATTTCAATAAAGAGTTAGAGATACTGAAAAAAAACAAACTGAAATCCTTGAAATGAAGGAAACAATAAACCAAGTTAAAAACTCCATAGAAAGCATAACCAATAGGATAGAACACCTGGAAGACAGAACCTCAGACATTGAAGACAAAATATTTAACCTTGAAAACAAAGTTGAACAAACAGAGAAGATGGTAAGAAATCATGAACAGAATCTCCAAGAACTATGGGATATCATGAAAAGGCCAAATTTGAGAATTATTGGGATTGAGGAAGGCTTAGAGAAACAAACCAAAGGAATGAACAATCTATTCAATGAAATAATAACAGAAAATTTCCCAAATCTGAAGAACGAAATGGAAAACCAAGTACAAGAGGCTTATAGAACTCCAAACATACAAAATTACAACAGACCCACACCAAGGCACATTATTATGAAAATACCTAACATACAAAATAAAGACAGAATTTTAAAGGCCGCAAGAGAAAAGAGTCAAATTACATTCAGAGGGAAACCAATAAGAATATCAGCAGATTTTTCAATCCAGACCCTAAAAGCTAGAAGGGCCTGGAACAACATATACCAAGCCCTGAAAGAAAATGGATGCCAACCAAGAATCTTATACCCAGCAAAACTTACCTTCAAATTTGACGATGAAATAAGATCCTTCCATGATAAACAAAAGCTAAAGGAATTTACAAAAAGAAAGCCAGCATTACAGAACATTCTCAGCAAAATATTCCATGAGGAAGAGATGAAAAACAACGATGCAAATCAGCAACAGGAGGCGCTAGCCTAAAGGAATAGCCAAATAAAGGAGAAACCAAATCATGTCAAAAACAAATATGAGTCAATTGACTGGGAATACAAATGATATCACAATAATAACCCTGAATGTTAATGGCCTGAATTCATCAATCAAAAGACACAGACTGGCAGATTGGATTAAAAAGAAAAATCCAACAATATGCTGCCTGCAAGAGACTCATCTCATAGAAAGAGACACCCATAGACTAAAGGTGAAAGGATGGGGACAAACATACCATGCACACGGACACAGCAAAAAAGCTGGAGTATCCATCCTCATCTCAGATAATGTGGACTTCAAACCAAAACTAGTCAGAAGGGATAAAGAAGGACATTACATGCTGCTTAAGGGAAGCATAAATCAGCAAGACATAACAATCATAAATATCTATGCCCCGAACATTGGCTCATCCACGTACATCAAACAAATCCTTCTCAATTCCAGAAATCAAATAGACCACAACACAATAATACTAGGCGATTTTAACACACCTCTCTCACCACTGGATAGATCGTCCAAACAAAAATTGAATAAAGAAACTATAGATCTCAACAACACAATCAGCAATTTAGACTTAACGGACATATATAGAATATACCATCCAACAAAGAATGAATACACTTTCTTCTCAGCAGCACATGGATCCTTCTCTAAAATAGACCATATTTTATGCCACAAAGCTACTGTTAGTAAATACAAGAAGATAGAGATACTACCTTGTACTCTATCAGATCATAATGGATTGAAATTAGAAATAAATGACAGAATAAAAAACAGAAACTTCTCCAATACCTGGAGACTAAATAATACACTATTATATGATGAATGGATAACAGAAGACATCAGGAGGGAAATAAAAAAATTCTTAGAAGTAAACGAGAACAAAGACACATCATATCAAAATCTCTGGGACACTATGAAAGCAGTACTTAGAGGAAGATTTATTTCATGGGGTGCATTCAAAAAAAGAAGTAGAAATCAACAAATAAACGAGTTAACACTACAGCTCAAAGCACTAGAAAAAGAAGAGCAGACCAATACCAAAAGTAGTAGAAGACAGGAAATAGTTAAAATCAGAGCCGAAATCAACGAAATCGAAACAAAAGAAACAATCGGAAAAATTAATAAAATAAATAGTTGGTTCTTTGAAAAAATAAATAAAATTGATAAACCCTTAGCCACACTAACAAAGAGAAAGAGGGAGAAAACTCAAATTACTAAAATTCGGAATGAACAAGGAAACATCACAACAGACACGAGTGAAATACAAAACATAATTAGAAGCTATTTCGAAAATCTATACTCCAACAAAACAGAAAACCTTGAAGACATCAACAAATTTCTAGAGACATATGAACTACCTAAACTGAACGAGGAGGACATACACAACTTAAATAAACCAATTTCAAGCAATGAAATAGAAGAGGTCATCAAAAGCCTACCAACAAAGAAAAGTCCAGGACCAGATGGGTTCTCAGCCGAGTTCTACAAAACCTTTAAAGAAGAGCTCATTCCAATACTCCTCAAACTATTCCATGAAATAGAAGAGGAGGGAACCCTACCAAACTCGTTCTATGAAGCCAATATCACCCTGATACCTAAACCAGACAGAGACACATCAAGGAAAGAAAATTTCAGACCAATATCCTTAATGAACATCGATGCAAAAATTCTCAACAAAATTTTAGCAAATCGCATACAAATATATATTAAAAAGATAGTGCACCACGATCAAGTGGGTTTTATCCCAGGGATGCAAGGTTGGTTCAACATTCGGAAATCAATAAATGTCATTCACCATATCAACAGACTTAAAGTTAAGAATCACATGATTATTTCAATAGATGCAGAAAAAGCATTTGATAAAATACAGCATCCCTTCATGCTCAAAACACTAGAAAAAATTGGGGTAATGGGAACATTCCTAAACATTATAAAGGCCATCTACGCTAAGCCCATGGCTAATATCATTCTAAATGGTGAAAAACTGAAAGCGTTCCCCCTAAAAACTGGAACAAGGCAGGGATGCCCTCTTTCACTGCTTCTATTCAACATCGTCCTTGAGACTCTAGCCAGAGCAATCAGACAAACCAAAGAAATTAAAGGGATACGAATAGGAAAAGAAGAACTCAAACTATCCCTGTTCGCTGATGACATGATTATATATTTAGAGGAACCTGGAAATTCCACCAGAAAACTTTTAGAACTCATAAGTGAATTCAGTAAAGTAGCAGGTTACAAGATCAATGCTCATAAATCCAATGCATTTTTATACATAAGTGATGAATCTTCAGAAAGAGAATTTAGGAAAACTACCCCATTCACAATAGCATCGAAAAAAATAAAATACTTGGGAATCAATCTCACAAAAGAGGTGAAAGAACTCTACAATGAGAACTACAGAACACTAAAGAAAGAAATTCAAGAAAACCTTAGAAGATGGAAAGATCTCCCATGTTCCTGGATAGGCAGAATTAATATCGTCAAAATGGCTATACTACCTAAAGTGCTATACAGATTCAATGCAATTCCAATTAAAATCCCAATGATGTACCTCGCAGAAATAGAGCAAGCAATTATGAAATTCATCTGGAAGAATAAAAAACCTAGAATAGCTAAAGCAATCCTCAGTAGCAAGAGCAAAGCAGGGGGTATTGCAATACCAGATCTTCAACTCTACTACAAAGCAATAGTAACAAAAACGGCATGGTATTGGTACCAAAATAGACAGGTAGATCAATGGTACAGAATAGAGGACATGGACACAAACCCAAATAAATACAATTTTCTCACACTAGACAAAGGTTCCAAAAATATGCAATGGAGGAAAGATAGCCTCTTCAACAAATGGTGCTGGGAAAACTGGAAAACTATATGCAATAGAATGAAACTAAACCCCTATCTCTCACCCTACACAAAACTCAACTCAAAATGGATCAAGGACCTCGGAATCAGACCAAAGACCCTGCATCTTATAGAAGAAAAAGTAGGTCCAAATCTTCAACTTGTTGGCTCAGGATCAGATTTCCTTAACAGGACTCCCATAGCACAAGAAATAAAAGCAAGAATAAACAACTGGGATAGATTCAAACTAAAAAGCTTTCTCTCAGCAAAGGAAACTATCAGAAATGTGAAGAGAGAGCCTACAGAGTGGGAGAATATCTTTGCCAACCATACCTCAGATAGAGCGCTAATTTCCAGAATCTATAAAGAACTCAAAAAACTCTACACGAAGAATACAAATAATCCAATCAACAAATGGGCTAAGGAAATGAACAGACACTTCACAGAAGAAGATGTACAAGTAATCACCAGATATATGAAAAAATGTTCAACATCCCTAGTAATAAGGGAAATGCAAATCAAAACTACCCTAAGATTTCATCTCACCCCAATTAGAATGGCGATTATCAAGAATACAAGCAACAATAGGTGTTGGCGAGGATGTGGTGAAAAAGGAACACTCATACATTGCTGGTGGGGTTGCAAATTAGTGCAACCACTCTGGAAAGCAGTGTGGAGATTCCTCAGAAAGCTTGGAATGGAAACACCATTTGACCCAGCTATCCCACTCCTTGGCCTATACCCAAAGGACTTAAAATCAGCATACTACAGAGATACAGCCACATCAATGTTCATTGCTGCTCAATTCACCATAGCCAGATTGTGGAACCAACCTAGATGCCCTTCAGTTGATGAATGGATAAAGAAACTGTGGCATATTTATACAATGGAATATTACTCCGCAATGAAGAATGATAAAATTATGGCATTTGTAGGCAAATGGTCGAAATTGGAGAATATCATGCTAAGTGAGATAAGCCAATCTCAAAAAACTAAAGGACGAATGATCTCGCTGATAAGCGGATGAGGACATATAATGGGGGGTGAGACGGGCTAGCATTAGGTTTAGGGTTAGGTTTAGAGTTAGGCCAAGGAGAGCAGTAAGAATGAAGGAAAGAAGGACTGTGTAGAGGGAAAAGAGGGGTGGGAGCGGTGGGAGGGGTGGGAGGGGTGGGGGGGAGGGGGAAAAATATAATAAACATCATTACCCTATGTAAAGGTAAAAAAAAATAAATAAATAAAAAAAAATGGTGTGGTATTTGTGCCAAAATATATAGGAAGACCAATGGTACATAATGGAAGACACAGAGACAAACCCACTTAAGTACAGTTATCTCATAAAAACAAAGGTGCCAAAAACATACAATGGAGAAACACAGCCTCTTCAACAAATTGTGCTGGCACAACAGAAAATCCCTAGATATTAGATGTGAGACCCTTCACCAAATAGAAAAAAATATAGGCCCAAATCTTATGTTGGCTTAGGATCAGATTTTCCTAACAAGACCACCAGAGCACAAGAAATAAAATCAAGAATCAATAAATGGGATGGATTCAAACTAAAGAGCATTTTCTCAGTTAAGAAAATCACCTATAATGTGAGATGAGAGCCTACAGTGTGCTAGAAAATCTTTTTCATGCACATTTCAGACAGAACACTAATCTCGGGCTGGGAAGAAAGCTCAGTTTGTAGAGTGCTTGATTTTCAGGTACAAGGTCCTGAGTTCAATTCCCAGCACTGCAAAAAAGGAAAAAAAAAGAACACTAATCTCCAAAATTTATAAAGAACTTTAAATTTTTACACCAAGAATACAAATAACCCAATTAATACAAAGGCTAAGGAACTGGGCAGACACTTCACAGAAGAAGATACACAGGTGATCAACAAATAAATGAAAAAGTGCTCATTTTCTCTTGTAATTAAGGAAGTACAAATTAAAACCACACTAAGATTTTATCTCACTCCAATTAGAATGGCTATTAACAAGAATACAAACAATAATGTGTTGGCATGGATGTGGGAATAAAGGCACACTCATACATTGCTGGTGGAAATTTAAATTGGTGCAGACACTCTGAAAAGCAATGTGGCAGTATGGAGTTTCCTCAAAACACTTGGAATGGACCCACCATTTGACTCAGCTATCCCACTCCTAGGTTAATACTTGGAGGACTTAAAATCTGGATACAACAGTGATGCAGCCACATCAATGTTTATAGCAGCTCAATTCACAATAGCTAGATTGTGGAACAAACTACATGCCCTTCAATTGATGAATGCATAAAGAAACTGTGGTATATGTACACAATGGGATAATAATCAGCCATAAAGAAGAATAAAATTATGGCATTTGCTGGTAAATGGATGGAGCTAGTGAATATCATGCTAAGCAAAATAAACCAATTCCCAAAAAACAAAGGTCAAATGTTTTCTCTGATAAGTGGATGATGATACATAATGGGGGGTGACAGAGGGGCAAGGGAAGAATAGAGGAACTTTGGTTTAGAGGAAAATGGGGCGGGAGAAGTGGGGGAAGAAAATATAGACTGAGACAGACAATATTACCCTATGTATAGGTATGATTACATGAATGGTGTGAATCTACATTGTGTACACCAAAGAAATGAAAACTTCTACCACATTTGTGTACATTGAATCAAAATGCATTCTGTATAAAAATTTTAAAAAAGACTAAAGAATATATATATCACATAAAAAAAGAGCAAGTAGGGCTGCTTGCAGTGCACAGGGAAGACATCTGGTGAGTCAAAAGGACTCTGTGGTATGTGTATTGTGTGCTCTCTGAAGTGAGTTGAAGGATTCTTTGTGTTGTCTTTAGAGGGCTTGAATAAGAGCATACTGAGGACTCATTCTGGACAGCAGTGACATATCTCCAAGGTTTTTAGGGACTGCTCTTGAGTTGGTAGTGAGAACATTCTGAGATGTATAAAGAGTGCACCCTGAGGTGTGTAGGGAGGACTTTTAGATGTTTGTAGTGAAGGGTCTTTAATCTGTGTAGGGAAGGTTCTGTGAGTTGTGATAAAGGATCCTTGACATGTGTGGCAGGATCCCTGAAATGAATAGTTAGGATTCTTTGATGTGTGCAGGTACAATCTTCGGAGATGTGAAGGAATAGCATTTGTGGTGACTACTGAGGGTTCTTTGAGATGTGTAGGTAGGGTTTTCTTAGGTATGTAACATGGGCATTCTGTGATTTGTAAGAGGCTTTCTGAGATTTGTAGGAAGGACCCTCTGAAGTGAGTAGAAAGGATTCACTGAAATATGTCAGGCCAGCACTGTAATGTCAGTAGTAAGTTATCTCTGATGTAAGTAGGAAAAACTCTCTCATTTGAAAAGAGGGCTCTATGAGGTGAGAAACAGGGCTCACAAAAGTATGAATGAAGAACTTTCTGAAGGGTGTAGTGAGACTGTGTGATGTGTAATGATAGTTCTCTGAGGTGTTTGGGGATTGCTGAATGAGGTGTAGAGAAAGCGTATTTAAGGTTCATACAGACAGCACTCTGAGGTGTGTGTGAAGAGTATTTGGTGTGAGTAGGGAGGACTTTCTGAGGTTGTAGGGATGTGTTTTTGAGGTGTAGTAAGGTAATTTTGTCATGTGTAGGAATGGTCTCTGAGGTGTGTAGTGAGGGCTCTCTAAGGTGTGCAGGGAGGGTCCTCTGAAACCTTTAGGAGGTCTTTCTGAGGTGTGTAGGAGGGTTCCTTGATATGAGTGGGAGTGCTCACTTTGGTGAGTGAGGAGAACTATTTGAGGTATAAAGGGATGGTCAGAGGATGAGTGGAAAGGGCTCTTAGTTGTGTAACAAGGACTTTCTGAGTTAAGTAGAGAGCTCTATGAGGTGTTTTGTGAGGGCTTGTAAAGGAGTATGAAGTGTGTAGGAAATAGTGATTGATGTGAGTGTGGAAAGGTTTTATATTATTGTTTTGGTACAGTAAATTGAGCACAAGGACACTCGACAACTAAGCCACATCCCCAGACCTATGTTGCATTTTATTTAGAGACAGTATCCCACTGAGTTTCTTAGTGCCTCACTCTTGCTGTGGCTGGCTTTGAACTTGCAATTCTCCTCCCTCAGCTTCCCAAGCTGCTGGGATTACAGGCATGCACCACTGTACCCTGCATGGAGGGCTTTTTGTGGAGTGTAGGAGGATGTCCTTGAATTCTGTAGAAAGAACCCGTTGAGGTGTGCAGGGAGAGATCTGTGCAGTGAGCAGAAGTACTCTGTGGTGTTTAGTGAGACTTGTAAAGGAGTATATCAAGGACACACTGAGGTGTGCAATAATTTTATTCTGTGGTGTGTAGTGACTGCAGTTGAGGTGAGTAGTGTGATTTCTGAGATTACTAGGAAGAACTCTCTGAAGTTTGTAGGGAGAAATCTCTGAGCTCCTTAGTGAGGGCTCTATGAAGTGTGTAGAATGACTCTGAGGTGTGTCAGACTGCTCCTTGATGTGTGAATGAGAACCACCTGAGGTGAGTGAGGAGGGCTCATTTTGGTATATAGTGAGGGTGCTCTGAGGTGAGTAGAAAGGGCTAAATGAGTTGTGTACAGAGGGCCCAGTTAGGTGCAGTGAGAGATCTCTGAGATGAGTAAGGAGGACACACTGATTTTTGCACATGACTGCAATCAGGAGGCAGGACCACATTGTGCTAAGGGTTAGCATCAATTCCAGCAACATGATGGGTAAAAGGAATTAGGTTCTGTGCCCCAACATCTGAGGAGAAGAGCTTTATTCATGAGAAATGGAGCATTCATCACAAAGGAAGTTGCTTCTGTCTTTCCTGCATATAACAGTCCTTTATATGTTTGCAATAAAACAACCAGGTGAACACAGAAGCTGAAAGTTTCGCAGACATGGAAGAACTGTCTTACAGACCACAGAAGAACATCCTATTCACAGAACACAGGAAAGGAGGATGAGGCTCCAGTTCCCAAGTGGTATGGAAGGTGCATGCCACATAGGCCTCCTCCAGGGGATAAGGCAGACCCCTAGCCCCTGAGTGACCTGAAAGTTGTGTCTGACTCCTGACAGAATGCCATGTAGACCTCCTTCCAGGAGAAGGGGCCCACAACTGATGATGAAAGTAGTGTCTGTAGTTGTGGATGAAGGACTTTCTAGTGTGTGTATTTAGGAATCTCTGAGATGAATAGGGAAGGCACTCTGAGTTTTTTAGTTTAGGTTTTCTGAGGTGCACTGGAAGCGTCCACTGGGGTGTATAGGGATGACCCTCTGAGGTGTGCAAGAGGAAACTATTAGAAATATAGGAGGGAGTTTTGACAGGGTAGGAATCCTATCTCAGTTTTGTAGGGAGGTACCACTGAAGTGATAGTTAGATGTTCCTAGATTTAATAGGAAGAACTCACTGAGCTGTGATGCGAGGGTTCTTGAGGAGAGTAGAAAGAATACCTGAGGTGTTCATGGAAGAAACTCAACGGAGCATCGTGAGGTCTCTGTCACTTGGGTAGGTACAGCTCTTAGAGGTGTACGTGGAGAGATTTGTGGTGAGTAGTTAGATCTATCAGATGTGTAGGTTGTATTTTCTGAGATATGTAGCAAGGGAATCCTGAGGTTTGTATATGAATCTGTCTGAGATGAAAAAAGAGGACTCTCTGTGGGGTTTAGTATAGAATCTCTGGGTTGTGTAAGGAGGACTAACTGGAGTGCATAGGGAAGGCTCTGTAAGGTGAGTAGAAAGGACTTACTGAGGTTTATAAAGATTCCCCTCTAATGCAAGTGATTAGAGTATCTGAGATGAGTAGAAAGAAAATATTGAATCATGAAAGAAGGACACTGTGAAGTGTGAAACAGAGCTCTCTGACATGTGAAAGAATATCTTTCTGAGATGTGCAGAGAGGTTTCATGTCATGTACATTAAGGGTCTTCTGAGGTGCATGGAAAGAGCATTTTGAGATGTGTAGTGTTTTGTCAATGTGTTGTGGAGGAAGCATCTCTAAGGTGTGTATAGGTTGTGGTCTGAAGTGTGTAGGATGGGCACTTGATGTGAATAGGGAGGGCTTTGTGAGTTGTGTAAGGAGATGACCTTTTTGCATGTAGGAAAGTGACTTTGAGTTGTGCAGGTAGGAGTATTAAGGTGTGTAGGAACAACTTTCTGAGGTGCATAGGTAGGGTTCTCTGTATGTATGTTGGACCCTCTTAAGTGTATAGAATGGCTCTATAAGGTGTGAAATAGGGCTCTCTGACATGAGTGGGAGTGCTCCCTTAGGTAAGGAAGACTATTTGAGATGTATAGAGAAGGCCTCTGTGGTGAGTAGAAATGGCTCTCTGAGGTGTGAAGGTAGGGCTCTCTGTGTTGAGAAGGGTTTTCTGAGCTATTTAGTCAGGGCTTTCAAAGGAATAGAGTGAGGACTCACTGAGGTGTGTAGGATAGGGACACATCTTGAGTGGAGTGGTGAGGGTGTTGTGAGATGTGTCAGGAGGGTAGTCTGAAGTGTGCAGAGGTCTCACTTAGGTTGGTATGGCGGGATCTGTGAGGTGAGTACAAGTGCTCTGAGGTGTTTAGTGAGTTCTCATTAGGGAAAAAAGTGAGGACACACTGAGTTGTGTGGAGATGGCTCTGTGAGGTGTGTAGGGAAAGCTCTTGAGGTGGGTCATGAGGGAATTTTGAGATGTGTAAGAAGGGCACTCTGAGTTGTGAAGGGAGGTTACCTGAGTTTTTTAGTGAGGGCCTCTGAGTGGTGTGGGGAGAGCTCTATGATGTTTGTAGGAAAGATCTATGGGGTGTGTCAGAGGGTTCCTTGATGTGCAGGGGAGGCCCCTGAGGTTAGTAGGGATGGTTCACTGAGGTGTATATGGTGGGCACATCAGGTGAGTAGAAAGCATATTGTGTTCTGCCTGGAGGGACTACTGAGATGAATAATGAGAGTTTTCTGAGAAGAGCATGGAGGATACACAGATGTTGGAGGGCAGACTCTCTGAGATGTGGAGGGAAGACTGTCTGTGGTGTATAGTTAGGACACTCTGAGATGAGAAGGGAGGGCACACTGTGCTTTGAAGTGTATGTGTGTGAATTGGGTAGGGTTGGGTGTCTGAGGTGTGTAGGGAGGTCTCCTTGAAGTGTGCTTGAGGGCGGTGAGGTGTGCAGATGGGATCTATAAGGGGAGTGGGAGGGGCTTTTGTTATTTAAGAGTGCTATCTCATTCATGTAGAAAGGTTCCTCTGAGGTTAACAGTGAGATCCCTCTGGGATATGTAGGGAGAATACAGTGAGGTGTGATCAATGGGTTCTTTGAGGAGTGTAAAAGGAATCTCTGAAGTGTTCATGGATGGCACTCACAGGAGTATCATGAGGGCTCTTTGAGACTTGTAGGTATGGCTGTTAGTAATGGGCAGGGAGCAATTTTTGGTAAGAGGATTATCCTAGAAGAGTATTTAGGGTTTTCTGAGGTGTAGGAAGGGCATTCTGAGGATTGAATGGAAGGCTCATTGAGCTTTGAAGGGCAGACTATCTGGGTGAATACTCTCTGGTCTGCAGTGAAGACTCTGGAGTGTATAGGATGAACAATCCAAGGTGAGTAGAAAAAACACATGGGCTGTTTAGGGATGACCCTCTAATGTGAAGAGTGCAAGAACTCTTATGAGTAAGGAAAACACTTTGAGGTGTGAAATGAGGGTTCCTATGAGGTGTGTAATGGGACTTTCTAAAATATGAATGGAGGGTTTTCTGAGGTGTTTAGGTAGGACTTTTTGAGGTGTTTAGGTAGGACTTTTTGATGTGGCTTGGAGAAATTATCTCTAAGGTGTGCATGAACTTCTGCATTGTGTAAGAAGGATATGGAATGTGAGTAGGGAGGGCTCTCTGTAGTGTGAAGGGAAGTGACTTTGAAGTGTGTAAAAATGGCTTTCTGAGGTTTGAAGGTAGATTTCAGGTATGTAGGGAGGCATTCTGAGGTATGTAGGGAGGACCCTTTGAATTGTGTAGGTGGGCTTTATGAGGTGCATAGGAGAACTCTTTGACATCAATGGGAATGTACACTTAGGTGAGTAAGGAGGGCTATTTGAGATGTATAGGGAAGGCCTCAGAGGTGAGTGGGAAGGGCTCTCTGACATAAGTAGGGAATGTATGCATAGGACTATAGTGAGGACTAGGGGCATGTAGGGAGGATGGTACAAGGTATCTAGTGAGGGTTCTCTGAGTTGAGTAGAAAGTGTTCAGTGGGGCATGAAGGGACTGCCTTCTAAAGTGAGTAGTGGAAGATTTCTGAGTCTAGTAAAGAGGAAACACTGAGGTATTCCAGTTGGGTTCAATAGAGTGTGCAGCAGAATTTTGTAAGTGTTAATGGAGGGTGTTCCGAGATGTGTAGGGAGGGAACTCTGAGGTTTGTTGGAAGGAATAGCTAAGGTTTTTAGTGATGGGCTGCTTAGCTGTGTAAAAAGGACTCCATGATGTGTGCAGGGACATCATACTCTATGATGTTTGTAGAAGAGTTCTATCAGGTGTTTTGGTTCTTTATGACATGTGTGAGAGAGCCACCTGAGGTCATTAGGGAGAGGCCACTAAGGTATATATGGAAGGCACTCTGAGGTTAGTAGAATGGGCTCAGCTGTGTACAGAGGAACTTCTGACATGAGAAGTGACTTTTCACTGAGATGCATAGAATGCATCCACAAATTTTGAAGAGATGGGTCCCTGAGGTTTGAATACACTCTGTGGTTTTTAGGTAGGACTCTCTGAGAAGAAAGGGGTGAACTGCTTTTGTATTGTATGATCTTTATTGTGGGTAGGGATGACTCCCTGAGGTGTTTAAGGAGGGCTACATAGGTGTGTAGTAAGAAAAATAAGGATGATTGATGTGAGTAGGGAGAGTTTTCTGAGCTGTATGAAGAGGTGCCTTTGAGGTGTGTAGGAAAGGTTCTCTGAGATTTGAAGGGAGGGTTCTGTGGTGTGTATGGAAGATTCCCTGAGATGAGTAAAGAGGACTGTGTGATCCTTGTACTGTAGGTTCTCTAAGGTGTGTAGAGAAGGCTCCCTGAGCTCACAGTGGTGGAATATCTGGGCAGTGTAGGTAGAACTCTCTGAAATAAAAAGGGAAGGTGCTCTGTGTTTTGTAGTGTAGGATCTCTGATGTGGGTTTAGTTGGCTCTCGGAGGTAAGTTGGACAGCTCCAGTGGTGTGTAGGTAGGGCAATTGATGTAACAAGTGAAGACTTTCTAAGGATGTAGTCAGGTGTCTTTGAGTTGTGTAGGAAGACCTTTCTGAGTTGTTGAGTGAGGCTCCTCTGAGGTGTGTAGGGAGGGCTCATTGTGCTCTTCATGGAGGGCCCACGGAATTGTTTAAAAAGTCTTAATGATTTGTGTGAGAATACTCCTAGATATGACTGTGTGTGCTCCCTAATGTGAGTAAGGAAGCCTATTAGAGGTGTATAGGGAAGGACTCTGTGGTGAGCAGAACAGCAATCTGAGGTATTTTGTGAGGACATGCAACATAGTAGGCTGAGTTTCAGTGAGGTGTGTAGGGACACCTTTCTCAGATGTGGAGAAAATGCTCTTGAGGTGAGTAGTGACAGATTTCTAAGATGTGTAGGGAGGGCACTCTGAGATGTATAGTGAGAGAACTCTGAACTGTGTAGGGAGCACTCTAATACATGTTTTGGAGGACTCTATGAGATGTGTTAGAGTGCTCCTTGACATGTGGGAGGGCCATCTGAGGTTATTAGGAATGGCTAAGGTTTATATGGAGGGTGCACTGAGGTGTGTATAAATGGCTCAGTAAGTTGTGTACAGAGGGACTTCTGAGGTGGGTAGTGAGAGTTCTCTGACATGAGTAGGATGGACACACAGATGTGAAAGGGAGAACTCTGCTGAGTAGTTAGTATTCTCTGAGTTCAGTAGGGTGTGTACTCAGTTTTGTAGCATAGGTTATCTGAGGTGGGTGGGCTTGACTCTCTGTGGTTTTTAGGGAAGTCTCTATGAAGTGTGCAGAAGGGCTCAAACAGTCATGTAGGAGAATTTTTTGACTAAGTAATTATGTTATCTTAGTTGCATAGAATGGGCCCTCCTAAGTGAGTAACAAGATCTCTGAGATAAGTAGGAAGAACACACAAAGCTGTGATGGGAGTTTTTTGAGGATAGTGGAAGGAATCTCTGAGGTGTTCAGGGAAGGCACTCAAAGGACTATCAGAACAACTCTGTGCAATATCTTGGGATGTCTTTTGATTTTGTGTAGGGCAGCATTTGTTATGAATTTTGAGGACTATCTGAGGTGTGTAGGAAGGGCATTCTAAGATTTGTATGTAAGATTCTCTGATATGTGTAATGAGGACCCTGAGATAAGTAGGAGGACTCTGTGTTGTGTATAGATAGGGTGGACAAACCAAGTGAGTAGAAGGACTCACGAGTTGTTTAGGGATGACCTTCTAATGTGTAGTTAGAGATATCTGGAATGAGTAGAGAGAATGCACTGAGGTATAAAAGGAAGTCTCTAAGAGTTGGTAATAGCATTCTCTGCAGTGTGGAGTATTATCTGCTCTGTGCTGAGAGTGTTTGTGATGTGTAGCAAGGGATTTCTGAGGTGAGTAGAAATTGCTCTGTGGCTTGTACACAGACTTGTGAGGTGAGTAGTGAGAGTTCTCTGAGATGAGTAGGGAGGACAGAAATGTTGAAGTGAGGGATCTCTGAGGTGTGTAGGTAAGGCTTTTGGTGGTGTACCAGGAGGACTTTTTGGTGAATAGTGAGGGCTATCTCAGATGTACTATTAGTCTTTTCTGAGGTGTGATGGAGGGGAATTTTGAGGTTTGTATGGAATGCTGTTAGAGATGTGAATGGAAGACTTCCTGAGGTCTGTATGATGGACTCTGTGAGGTAAGTGAGGAGGGCACATTGAAAAGTGTAGGAGGGATTTATGATGCGAGTGGAAGTGTTCCCGCAGGTGAGTAAGGAGGGCTATTTGTGTTGTATTGGGAAGGCCTAAGTGGTGCATACAGAGGGCTGTCTGAGGTGTGCAAAGTTGACTTATATAGGTGTAAAGGATTGACTCATTGAGATGTGTTGGGATGTCTTTCTGAGGTGTGTAGGGACTGCTTTTGAGGTGAGTAATGAGGGCTTTCTGTGATTTGCAGGGAGGGAACTCAGACATGTGGAGGGATCCCTCAAGATTTGGAGTGAGGGGCTTCTGAGAAGTGTAGTGAGGGCTTTATGTGTGGGAGGACTCTGTAGTTTGTCAGGCCTCTTTAATGTGTGTGGGAGGTCCACTTGAGGTTATTAGAGATTGTTTACTGAGGTGTATAAAGAGGGTACACTAACATGTTAGAAAGAGCTTAGTAAGTCGCATACAGAGATCCTTCTGAAGTAAGTAGTCAGAATTCCCTCAAATGAGTATGGAAGACACATGGGTGTTGAAAGGTGGGCTTTCTCAGGTATGTAGGGAGACTCCTTTGAAGTGTTAGTCTTATGAGATGTATAGAAGTTCTTCTTGAACTGAGTCAGAATGACCCTTACATAAAAAAGGAGAGTGATTTGAGGTGTATAGATATGATCTCTGTGGTGAGTAGAAAGTGCTCTCTACACTGTGTAGTGAGGGCTTTCTGAGGTGAGTACAAGGGCTTTTTGAGGTGTTTAATGAGGGTTTCCAAATCTTGTTCCCTTGTAGGAAAAGTATAATATGTCCCTTTAAAAATAAGCAGCAAGGACTATGTACAAAATACTAAGTGGACCACTGTTACATTTCCCCACTGTCAATTTCTGCAAAACATAGGTGATGACAACTCCAAGCTTCTTCCTACTGAAAGAAGGTGAAGCTGAGGGAAAGTGACCCAAAGTCCTTATTTTCTGTCAGGTGGTGCATAGATCAGCGTATTCAGCATCACAGCAATTCAGAGGTTCATGGTGCCTGTTGACAGGTGAATGGAAAAGGCATACATAGGATAAGGTTCATAGTAGAATACAATAAGAAGAGAGCAAACATTACTTTTTTGTAAATAATTAATACAAAATCAATTAGTATTTCAGTCAGTCTCTGAAAGGCAGGACAATTTTGTGTCTCTACAGTCCTTTGTAATAGTTAAATATTGGGCATTCCCACATAAGAACCCTTTCTTTACAGCCTCCAGTTTTGCTTACCTTCAATGGAGTGGTCAAAAGTGTACAGTTTAAGGTGTATTTAAAAAATGTTTTTTTCTTTTAAATATCCATGTAGTACACTTGTTTGCTGTATTCTTCTGCCGGGTTTTTAAGGCCAAGTTGGTAAAAAATATCCTTGTTCCTATCTACTGTTAAAAGTCACGTGATATTTCTCAGCAATACGTCTTGGAAATGAGTGTGAAGCCTCTTGGTTTTTTTAGCTATTGTGTACCAGTGGGGCCATCTGTCAGGATAAGTCAGAGTCTTACCCATTATCCATGCCTTTTCTTGGAACCATCAGGGACATTGCTGTCTCCAATGGCACTCCTCTGTGCAGAAGTATGCTCTTAACTTCCTGTCCACTGGGGTTCTCTTAATCTCACTGATTGGAAGTTTGGTTGATTCACTAGAGTTGCAGGTCCCTTAGAGTAGTCTCATTCTTCTCTGGGTCTTGGATGACCTTACAGGACAAGGGCCACATATTGGCTGTATTTTCCTTGATTTTATTCTTCCTTGACTTTAAACTCCAAATTTATAAATTTAAACATCCAGTAGACCAGTTTCACCAATTTCACCAGATTTAATTGAGAGGAATGGGTTTTAATTTTAGAGTTACACCTTCCATTTAATGGGGATCAGTATCAGCACTCAAAGTTAGCCATATTATTCTCTCTGTCCTTGTAGGGGCTGGCTAATTATCTCTGATTAACTCAGGTTGTTCTGTTAGGTGGTGTACCTCTGAAAAACACTTATAGGCAACAATTATAAACTTTAAAGAAAATTATAAAATAAAATTAACAATAGCAAAACCACATTCAGTTTGTAGAACAGCTATGATCCAAGACTGGATATCTAGTACTGTAGTGAGTAGAAGACAGGGAGTAAATAAGGGTGGGAGAAAAGACAGATGCAGGAAAGGGTAACAAAGAGCAGAAGTAATCCATTTCTAATGGGACTTTTGTAACTGGGCATGAAACCTGATTCAAGAGGCCTCCTTCCTCAGTGAGCTAGATTTCTTTCCCTCAATAACTGTATCAAATGCTGTTTCAAATGGGAGTGGAGAGAGTACATACCCTTGTCTTGTTCCTGATATAGAGGAAATGATTTCAGTGTTCCCCTGCTTGTTATGATGTTGACTTTGAGCTTGTCTTATGTAGCCTTTATGATATTGAGCTAAGTTCTTATTGAGCCAAAATTATTCAGGGTTTTTATTATAAATCAGCACTAAATTTTTTCAAAGTCTTTTTCTGCACCTATTGAGATGAACATGTAATTTTGGTCCTTAATTCTATTTCTATGGTGAATTATATTTTTATTTGCACAGATTGAACTGTCCTTGCACCGTGGAATGAAATCAACTTGATTATGATATAAAATATTCTTAACATGCTTTCAAATACATTTTGGTAATATTTTTTCAAGTATTTTTGCAACTATATTCTCAGGGATATTTCTGTTTTACATAGCAGTGTAATACCAGGATTATTGAATAAATTTTGAAACATTTTCTGTCCCCTTTTATTTCAAGGAGTAGTTTGAGAAGCAGCTAATTTTTTAAAATTTATTTTCATCTTAAACAAATGGGATATATCTTGTTTCTCTGTACATGAAGTAGAAGCATACCATTTGTGTAATCATACATTTACATAGGGTAATAGTTTTTGATTCATTCCGTTATATTTTTCCATCTTCCCACCCACCCACACCACTTTACCCTGTATACAGTATCTCCTTCCTCCATTCTTGCCCCCCTCCCACCCCTCCTTAATTATCATCATCTGCTTATCAGCAAGATCATTCATCCTTCGGTCTTTTGAATTTGGCTTATCTCACTTAGCATGATATTCTCCAGTTTCATCCATTTGCCTGCAAATGCGACAATTTTATTCTTCTTTATGGCTGAGTAATATTCCATTGTATGTATATACCACAATTTCCTTATCCATTCATCAGTTGAAGGGTTTCTAGGTTGGTCCCACAATCTTGCTATAGTGAATTGAGCAACTATGAACTTTGATGTGGCTGCATCTCTGTAGTATGCTGATTTTAAGTCCTTTGGGTATAGGCCAAGGAGTGGGATAGCTGGGTCAAATGGTGATTCCATTCCAAGTTTTCTAAGGAGTCTCCACACTGCTTTCCAGAGTGGTTGCACTAATTTGCAACCCCACCAGCAATGTATGAGTATACATTTCCCCCCACATCCTCATCAACACATACTGTTGCTTTTATTCTTGAAAATCACCATTCTAATTGGGGTGAGATGGAATCTTAGGGTAGTTTTGATTTGAAATTCTCTTACTACAAGAGTTGTTGAATATTTTTTCATGTATCTCCTTAGCCCAATTTTTGATTGGTTATTTGTATTCTTGGTATAAAGCTTTTTGACTTCTTGATATATTCTGGAAGTTAGTGCTCAATCGGAAGTATGAGTGGCAAAGATTTTGTCCGACTCTGTAGGTTCTCTCTTCACATTGCTGATAGTATCTTTTGCTAAGAAAAAGTTTCTAGTTTGAATCTATCCCAGTTGTTGACTCTTGCTTTTATTTCTTGTGCTATGGGAGTCCTCTTAAGAAAGTCTGATCCTAAGACGACATGTTGAATAATTTCACCTACTTTTGCTTCTGTAAGATAAAGGGTCTCTGGTCGGATTCCAAGGTCCTTGATCCATTTAGGGTAGAGTTCTGTGCAGGGTGAGATATAGTGGTTTAATTTTATTCTGCTGTATATCAATTTCCAGTGTTCCCAGCACCATTTGTTGAAGAGGCTATCCTTTCTCCATTGCATATTTTTGACACCTTTGTCTAGTATAAGAAAATTGTATTTACTTGGGTTTGTGTCTCTGTCTTCAATTCTATACCATAGATCCACCTATCTTGGTGCCAATACCATGCCATTTTTGTTACTATTGCTTTGTAGTATACTTGAAGTTCTGTTATTACGATACTGCCTACATCACTCTTCCTGCTGAGGGTTGCTTTAGCTATTCCAGGTATCTTTTTTTTCCAGATTAATTTCATGATTCCTTTCTCTATTTCTTTTTTTTAAACTTCAACTTCTTTTTCTTTTTAGATCTTTTTTTTATTGTAAACAAACAGGATTCATGTTGTTTCTCTATTTGTACATGGAGTCAAGACATACCATTTGTGTAATAATAAATTAGCATAGGGTAATGCTGTTTGATTCATTCTGTTATTTTTCCCTTCTCCCCACACCTCCCACCCCTCTTTTCCCTCTATACAGTCCTTCCTTCCTCCATTCTTACCAACCTCCTTATCCCTAACCCTAAATCTAACCCTAACCCTAATGCTAACCTCTCCACCCCCCATTATATGTCCTCATCCGCTTATCAGCGAGATCATTCGTCCTTTATTCTTTTGAGATTGGCTTATCTCACTTAGCATGATATTCTCCAATTTCATCCATTTGCCTGTAAATGCCATAATTTTTTCATTCTTCATGGCAGAGTAATTTTCCATTGTATATTTATGCCACAGTTTCTTTATCCATTCATCAACTGAAGGGCATCTAGGTAGGTTCCACAATCTGACTATGGTGAATTGAGCAGCAATGAACAGTGACGTGGCTGTATCTCTGTAGTATGCTGATTTTAAGTCCTTTGGGAATAGGCCAAGGTGTGGGAGAGCTGGGTCAAATGGTGGTTCCATTCCAAGCTTTCTGAGGAATCTCCATACTGCTTTCCAGAGTGCCTGTACTAATTTGCAACCCCAACAGCAATGTATGAATGCACCTTTATCCCCACATTCTCGCCAACACTGATTGTTGCTTCTGTTCTTGATAATTGCCATTCTAATTGGGGTGAGATGGAATCTTAGTGTAGTTTTGATTTGCATTTCTCTTATTACTAGAGAGGTTGAACATTTTTTCATGTATCTGTTGACTGCTTGTATATCTTCTTCTGTGAAGTGTCTGTTCATTTCCTTAGCCCATTTGTTGATTGGATTATTTGTATTCCTGTTGTAGAGTTTTTGAGTTCTTTTAGATTCTGGAAATTAGTGCTCTATCTGAAGTATGAGTGGCAAAGATATTCTCCCACTCTGTAGGCTCTCTCTTCACATTACTGATAGTTTCCTTTGCTGAGAGAAAGCTTTTTAGTTTGAATCTATCCCAGTTGTTGATTCTTGTTTTTATTTCTTGTGCTATGGGAGTCCTGTTAAGGAAGTCTGATCCTAAGCCAACAAGTTGAAGATTTGGACCTACTTTTTCTTCTATAAGATGCAGGGTCTCTGGTCTGATTCTGAGGTTCTTGATCCATTTTGAGTTGAGTTTTGTGCAGGGTGAGAGATAGGGGTTTAATTTCATTCTGTGGCATATGGTTTTCCAGTTTTCCCAGCACCATTTGTTGAAGAGGCTATCTTTTGTCCATTGCATAATTTTGGCCCCTTTGTCTAGTATGAGAAAATTGTATTTATTTGAGTTTGTGTCCACGTCCTCTATTCTGTACCATTGAGCTACCTGTCTATTTTGGTACTAATACCATGCCGTTTTTGTTACTATTGCTTTGTAATAGAGTTGAATATCTGGTATTGTGATACCCCCTGGTTCGCTCTTTCTACTTTGGATTGCTTTAACTATTCTGGGTTTTTTATTCTTCCAGATGAATTTCATAATTGCTTGCTCTTTTTCTGTAAAGTACATAATTGGGATTTTAATTGGAATTGCATTGAATCTGTATAGCACTTTAGGTAATATGGCCATTTTGACAATATTAATTCTTCCTATTGAAGAACATGGGAGATCTTTCCATCTTCTAAGGTTTTCTTTAATTTCTTTCTTTAGTGTTCTGTAGTTCTCAATGTAGAGGTCTTTCACCTCTTTTGTGAGATTAGTTCCTAAGTATTTCATTTTTTTTGGATACTATTGTGAATGGGGTAGTTTTTCTAATTTCTCTTTCTGAAGATTCATCACTTATGTATAAAAATGCATTGGATTCATGAGCATTGATCTTGTAACCTGCTACTTTACTGAAATCACTTATGAGTTCTAAAAGTTTTCTGGTGGAATTTCCAGGTTCCTCTAAATATATAATCATGTCATCATCAAACAGGTATAGTTTGAGTTCTTCCTTTCCAATTCGCATCCCTTTGATTTCTTTGGTTTGTCTAATTGTTCTGGCTAGAGTTTCAAGGATGATTTTGAATAGAAGTGGTGAAAGAGGGCATCCCTGCCTTGTCCCAGTTTTTAGGGGGAATGCTTTCAGTTTTTCACAATTTAGAATGATATTGGCCATGGGCTTAGTGTAGATGGCCTTTACAATGTTAAGGAATGTTCCCACTACCCCAATTTTTTCTAGTGTTTTGAGCATGAAGGGATGCTGTATTTTATCAAATGCTTTTTCTGCATCTATTAAATTAATCATGTGATTCTTAATTTTAAGTCTGTTGATATGGTGAAGGACATTTATTGATTTCCTGATGTTGAACCAACCTTGCATCCCTGGGATAAAACCCACTTGATCGTGGTGCACTATCTTTTTAATATATTTTTGTATGAGATTTGCTAAAATTTTGTTGAGAAATTTTGCGTCGATCTTCATTAAGGATATTGGTCTGAAATATTCTTTCCTTGATGTGTCTCGGTCTGCTTTAGGTTCCGGCTTCATAGAATTTGTTTGGGAGGGTTCCCTCCTCTTCTATTTCATGGAATACTTTGAGGAGTTTTGGAATGAGCTCTTCTTTAAAGGTTTTGTAGAACTCGGCTGAGAACCCATCTGGTCACGGACTTTTCTTTGTTGGTAGGCGTTTGATGACCTATTCTATTTCATTGCTTGAAATTGATTTATTTGAGTATGTCCTCCTCATTCAGTTTAGGTACTTCATATGTCTCTAGAAACTTCTTGACATCTTCAAGGTTTTCTGTTTTGTTGGAGTATGGATTTTCAAAATAGCTTCTAATTATGTTTTGTATTTCACTCATGTCTGTTGTGATATTTCCTAGTTCATTCTGAATTTTAGTAATTTGAGCTTTGTCCCTCTTTCTTTTGTTAGTGTGGCTAAGGGTTTATCAATTTTCTTTATTTTTTCAAAGAACCAACTTTTTATTTTGTGAATTTTTTGTATTGTTTCTTTTGTTTCAATTTTGTTGATTTCAGCTCTGATTTTAACTATTTCTGTCTTCTACTTTTGGTGATGGTCTGCTCTTCTTTTTCTAGGGCTTTGAGCTGTAGTATTAAGTAATTTATTTGTTGATTTTTACTTCTTTTGTTGAATACGCCCCATGAAATAAATGTTCCTCTAAGTACTGCTTTCACAGTGTCCCAGAGATTTTGATATGATGTGTCTTTTTTCTTGTTTACTTCTAAGAATTTTTAAATTTTCCTCCTGATGTCTTCTGTTTTCTATTCATCATATTATTATTTAGTCTCCAGATTTGGAGAAGTTTGTGATTTTTATTCTGTTATTTATTTCTAATTTCAATCCATTGTGATCTGATAGAGAACAAGGTAGTATCTCTGTCTTCTTGTATTTGCTAACAGTAGCTTTGTGGCATAAAATAGGGTCTATTTTAGAGAAGGATCATGTGTTGCAGTGGAGAAAGTGTGTTTGTTCTTTGTTGGATGGTGTTTTCTATATATGTCTGTTAAGTCTAAATTCTTGATTGTGTTATTGAGATTTATGGTTTCTTTATTCAGTTTGTGTTTGGAAGATTTATCCACTGGTGAGAGAGGTGTGTTAAAATTGCGTAGTATTATTGTGTTGTGGTGTATTTGATTTCTGGAATTGAGAAGGATTTGTTTGTCATACATGGATGAGCCAATGTTCGGGGCATAGATATTTATTATTGTTGTGTCTTGCTGATTTATGCTTCCCTTAAGCAGTATGTAATGTCCTTCTTTATCCCTTCTGACTAGTTTTGACTTGAAGTCCACATTATCTGAAATGAGGATGGATACTCCACCTTTTTTGCTGTGTCCGTGTGCATGGTATGTTTTTTCCCATCCTTTCACCTTTAGTCTATGGGTATCTCTTTCTATGAGATGAGTGTCTTGCAGGCAGCATATTGTTGGATTTTTCTTTATAATCCAATGTTCCAGTCTATGTTTTTTGATTGATGATTTCAGGCCATTAACATCAGGGTTATTATTGTGATATGATTTGTATTCCCAGTCATTTGACTCATTTTTGTTTTTTGACATGATTTGGTTTCTCCTTTATTTGGCTATTCCTTAGGTTAGTTCCTCCCATTGCTGATTTGCATTGTTGTTTTTCATCTCTTCCTCATGGAATATTTTGCTGAGAATGTTCTGTAATGCTGGCTTTCTTTTTGTAAATTCCTTTTGCTTTTGTTGATCATGGAAGGATCTTATTTCATCATCAAATCTGAAAGTAAGTTTTGCTGGGTATAATATTCATGGTTGGCATCCGTTTTCTTTCAGTTCTTGGTAAATGTTGTTCCAGGCCCTTCTAGCTTTTAGGATCTGGAATGAAAAAGTTGGTGATGTTCGTAGTGGTTTCCCCCTGAATGTAATTTGACTCTTTTCTCTCATGGTTTTTAAATTTCTGTCTTTATTTTGTATGTTAGGCATTTTCACAATAATGTGCCTTGGTGTGGGTCTGTTGTGATTTTGTATATTTGGAGTCAGTCCTATAAGCCTCTTGTACTTGGTTTTCCATTTCATTCTTCAGATTTGGGAAATTTTCTGACATTATTTTATTGAACACATTGTTCTTTCCTTTGATTTGTTTTTCTAAACCTTCCTCGATTCCAATAATTCTTTAATTTGGCCTTTTCATGATATTCCATAATTCTCATAGATTCTGTTCATGATTTCTTACCATCTTCTCTGTTTGGTCAACTTTGATTTCAGGATTAAATATTTTTTCTTCAATGTCTGAGGTTCTGTCTTCCAGGTGTTCTATCCCATTGGTTATGCTTTCTATGGAGTTTTTAATTTGGTTTACGGTTTCCTTCATTTCAAGGATTTCTGTTTGTTTGTTTTTTCAGTGTCTCTAACTCTTTTTTGAAATGATCACTTGCTTCCTGTGTTTGCTCTTTTAACTGTTGAGTGGTGCAATTGTTCAAAGCCTGCATTTGCTCTTTCATCTCATCATTTCCTTCTCTGATCATTTTAATTATGTACATTCTGAACTCCCTTTCTCACATTTCTTCTGTCATGCTGTCATTGGATTTTATCGATGTAGCAATTAGGTTTGTTTGGGACATTTTCTACCTTTGTTTTTTCATATTGGTCAGGTATCTACCTTTCTAGTAGTAAAAATCTATTGGCTTATAATGTCTCTGTAGATTTCCAATAACTTGCTTCCTAGCCTTCAGTAGCCTGAAGTCTTGGAGGAACTTGATAATGCAGTACTCCACAGGGAAGCTGCCCCTCTAGTGGTGGTGGTTTTCAGGTTGGGTGTATTTCCTGCTGTTGGAAAGATGTGCCTCCACTTGTTGACCAATGATCAGTCAAAAGGAGGACTAGACTTTGGCCTGGGGCATGGTTGGTCTGGGCCTGTGTCTCTGGTTCTACCACCCTGTTGGGAAAGCCTTGCCAAGTAGGGAAGACTCACCTGGTGGGGACATCTTTCCGGGCAGCCCCCCTCCAAGAAGTTCCCTTTAGTGCAGAACTACCACCTGGACTGGGCAGCCCTTCTCTGTGATGTTCCCAGGGATCTGAACCTACCTCCTGGGCCAGGAAGCCTCACCCTGTGATTGAGACTCTTGGTGGGCAGCCTTCCTCTGTGACATTTCTTGGGGCCCAGAACTATCACCTGGTCTGGGGGACCTGACCTTTTGAGGGACTCTCTCTCTAAGTGGCCCTCCTCTGGGCCTACTGCCCACACCTGGTTCCTCATTCTGTGCCAAAGTCTCTTGTTGGGCAGTCCTCCTCTATAATGCTCCTGGTTATTGGATTCACAGCTCCAGTGGGGGAGTCTCACTGGCAATTCTACTCCACAAATTCCCTGCATTTTAGGACTACTGACCCATCCAGAGAGCTTCACTCAGTGGAAGACTTACCTGGCTGCTCTGAGTTGGTCCTGAGTCTCTTAATACATCCTCTTCTTGAATCCTGGGTCCTGTCAGAGGGACTCCAGTCTCCTGTAGGTGTCTTAGGAGGGGATCTGCCCTTCTGATGATGATGACCATGCCCTCAGGAATAATTCAAAATGCCTGCACCAGCCTCCAAAGAAACTGGGAACCCCAGCTAGGGTGCACTGAGGCAGAACAGAGGCAAGTGCAGTGTCCCTCAGCAGTAGGGGACAGGCAGACAGGCTAAGCAATGGCATCTGACCTCAATGTGGGGGTCAGGTGGGTCTGCTAGCTCTGCCGGATGATGTCCAACCTTGGCATTGCAACTAATTTTTTAAGAAATTTTTTAGTTGTAGAATGACAATTTTTTAACCTTTCTTTTATGGTGCTGAGGGGTGAACCCAATGCCTCACATATTCTAGGCAAGTGCTCTCAAACAGAGCTATAAAATCAACCCTCATCAATTGTTTTAAAAATGTGTGGCAGAATTCAGCTATGGTTATATTTGGTCAAGTGCTTTTCTCTTTTAGATGGATTTTCAAAAAAATATCTTTAGCTGGGTAGAGTGGTGCATGTTTGAACTCTCAGTGGCTCGGGACTCTGAGGAAATAGGATTACAGATTCAAAGCTAGTCCAGGCAATTTTCTAAGACCCTGAGAAACTTAGCAAGACTCTGTCTCAAAATAAAATGTAACAAAGGACTGGGAGTGTGACTTAGTTGTTTAAAACCCCTGGGTTCATTCCCTGGTACCAATATACTGTACAACTATAATGTTTTTATATATATATATATATATATATATATATATATATATATATATATTAACAAATACTATTATGTACTAACATACTAGTAAGATAATTACATATATGTTTGTTAGTACATTATAATTATCTTAATAGTATATTCATTCTGACATATTCTGACATATTCATGTATGCTCATAATAAAATTTGAAGCATCTCTTCCCTCAGTGCCTCAATTTTCCCTCCCCTCATCTATACTCATGAGCCTCTACTTTGCACTTCTTCCTTTCCTCTTTTTTGAAATCTTTCTTTTCTTCATTCCATTTTTCTTTCTAGTTTTCACATATAAAACACATGATCCTTGATCTTCTAAATCTGGCTTGTTTCACATAGCATGATGTTTTCCAGGTTCTTTTATTTCCAATGAATGATGTATTTCCATTCTTCTTTATGGCTGAGTAGAATCTGTACAGCTGTGAAGAGATGTGTAAATGCTATTTCCTGGGAATGTTACCTGCAGCACACAGGCCCTCCAATGTGTGGGTCCAGTCTGCTGTTGTGGGAACCAGGGAATGGAGACCCAGGGAGGAGAAGGTCTTATCTGATACAAAAGGGACACTCCCATCTGTGAATTTTAGTGCTTATACACCCACCATCCAGCCTGACCACCTCCAGAACGTCCTTCTTTGTCTGTATTGACTACTACCTTGACTCTTTGGCCCAGGCTTCCTTGAGAGTTTTGCACCTGAGAGAAGGGAGTCAACCTGAAGGTGAAATGTTCAGTCCTCCAGGTGTCAGCTGTAGGACTCAGCTCCATTGAAAAATTATTTCTCTTTTGTCCATTCGTAAAACTGTCTTCAGCAGCTTTACAGTTACTGGCTCTTCATATAGGAGTTTTGCTGTTCTGGTCCTGAGCTGTGGTTGAGGACAGAAAATCTGGGGTCAGAGAAGACCTGGGCCCACTAGCCAGGTGAACTAGGTTAAATTCCTTCCCTTTTCTGGGATTCATGTTTCCCATGTTGTGTAATGGTATTGACAGTTAATAATGGTGACATTTAATTACAGCAAGTGCCATTGATCCGCTTGTGCTGGTTTCATGTGTTTATGACTTCTATCTGTGCTCCCTTCATTCACAAAAGAAACACCATGAGCAGGAGCCACTTTTATACTCATCTTGCAGGACAGGGAATGCTGAGCCATGTAGAAGATAATTCACTCAAGGTCAGGCAGCTCACAAATGGCAGCTTCTTTAAAGCTGTGGTGATAAAAGAACAAACAAGTGAGCACAGTAAAATAATCGCAGGTAATAAACAGAGTCTTAGAGCAGGAAAAGGAGGTGCAGGGTATTGGGATTTTCTGCTGTGACTGGTGGTCAGTGGGCCTCTGAGGAGGTGAGAACAGAGGCCATAGTGCAAAAGAGAAGGACATTGTGCTGTGGAGCGCAAATTAAGAACAGACTGATGACCACTGAGAAGCCCAAATCAGAGAGATTTTATTAGTTGGCCAACTAATTGTCTTACACAATGCCCCAAAAATGGCTACTGGGAGAAGAGCTCTGACTACAAGGTTGCAGGGGTTTTTATACCATAAGTCAGTACATCAATCATAAGTGTCTGTTGCTATAATTCAAAAGTACAAACTAACATCATGTGATCAGAAATCATAAACAAAAGGAGAAGTGGGTCAAATGACCTCAGTTGGGTACAAGTTAAAGAATGGGTACTAACATCTAGACAATCACTGTTGACATCACTGTTAACACAGTACATTGTTTAGGAAAAATAGGAATAAAGAAGAGCAATTTTTCATTATGTAAGAATTGTCATTTTGTGTTGCCAAACGTGTCATGCTAAGTAATTGATGATGGGTACAGAGGTGGGGTGTTCCCATGGGAAAATCATTTCCTACATAATGTGGAGTATCAAAGCAAAATGGAATCTGTTTAGTTATTGCCCATATAGCCTGATCTATAGTGTTTCCATGGAGTCAAATCTGTCAGCCCATCATGGGTTTCACTTCTGTCTGAAAAATGGAACTCAGAAATGAGTAGCACAGGTGACTTGGGCTGCCTGACCATTAGCTTGTAGGGCGGGAGCCCTGTAGGTGTTTTACAAATTTGATGTGTGGGAAGGTAGAAGTAGGGGATGGGGTTATCAGGATGACCTGAGATCCTTCCTGTTGTATGTGTATGTGCATATGTGCATGCAGGAAAGGATGCCCAGAGTCAATATCCTGTGTAAAATGCATAGATGCCCAGAGTCAATATCCTGGTCATAGTTGAGGAAAAAAGTTGAAGGGATAGAATTCTCATTTGAAATGTATTTTAATTTGTTTTGGCTTCTCTAATGAAATATAAGAATCTATCATATATTTTATAAATAGAAAAAAAATTTTGGACACTTCTGGAAGCTAGAATATTCAGGATCAAACCTCCAGCATATTTAGATCCTTTGGTGAGGATCTCTATCCTCAGGCAGCTGTAATTTGAAGGTTTGTGTCCACTCAAATACATTAGTTGAACCACTCCTTCACCATGATGGTATGGTTAAGAGTTGGGTCCTTGGGGACTTGATGAGGTCATGAGGCTGGTGCCTTCATCAGTGGAATTAGTATCCTTATGAACAATGTGCAAGAGGTGAGTTGGCCCCTTCCACCATGCAAGGACACAGCCAGAAACTCCCATCACTTAGGAATGTCTTCACCAGACATTGAATCTTCAGGTACTTTGATCTCCCACACTGTGAAAAATAAGTGTGAGTGACTTATAAACAACAGTCTTCTATAATTTAAAATAGCACCTTGATCAGCCTAAGGGAGTGCATTGTCTCACTGTGTTATAACAGAGTAAAATTAGAGGACCTTTTTTATAAAAAGACAATAATTCCATCTGTGGAGCTTCAACCTTTAAACAAATAACCTCCAAGACCTCATCTACTGTAAGGTGAGGGAGGTTTAGGATTTCAAAATACAAGTTAAGGAGGACAAACATCCAGACCATAGTAAAAAGAGATGCCCTTTCTTTGCTCAGGGTATCATGTAATTGCCTCATGCATAGACTGTCATGCAGCTTCACCAAAATCCTGAGACACAAAAATATATGTAGCTATAAGCCCCATAAGTCAACATCTCTAAGTGGATTAGAGTCAAGAGACCAACTGTCAAGTCAGTGGGCTTGAACCTGTGCTGAGGAAGGAAAGTAAATTTGTGGAGGAGAAGAAGTTTGGTGTTGGTTGAGATCACAATTCCAACTTCAGAAAAAAATGTTTCTCTTATGATGATAAAATCATATAGTTGGTTGATCTTTTTTGCCATTTGCACAAGGAATCACATACTTTGTATCTTAGGAGAACATAAAGAATAAATATTTTCTTTCAAATATATCACCTGCATCAATCTCAGCCTATAGTGTTATCAGAAAAATGTGTGGATTCAACACAGTACACCCTTTTCTAACTTCAGCTGTCAACTTTCTCTGACCCTCTCCAAGTGCAATTCCCCTGTTATGACCAAATCATGTCTGGATAATGTAACAATTGTTGGACTCCTACTATATATCAGATTCCCTATACATTCAGAATTACCACATATTATTAAGAATAGTTCTCAATGATAAAATAATCTTGAGGTTTTCTGGGGTAATGTCTTACTTTGTTTTCACCTTTCTCATCTTCCTAAGCATTAGGAACATAATGAAAACCATAATATTTTGTGAATTCAAGTGGGAGATCGCATAATATTAGGAAAGTCCAACCCTCTCAAGAAACAAATCTCAATGGAGCAGGTGTACAAATAGGTATATCATTTCAGTTCTTTCTTTGTTCAAGTATATTACCAGACCTAATATTTTTAATTAATTAACTGAGACAACATTGAGAAGTATGCACTCTAAGGTTCATTGTTTCAATTTAATTCTGTGACCTTACATTGAGTTCAAGGGTGACCTTGATGTTAATTATGATCATTTCATCTATAAGATATGAGCAGTCATATTACTTATATCCTAGATCTATAATGTGTGAAAGAAGATGAAGTATCACATAAGGAATTGTTTCTGAGCTATAATGACCTCTACAGAAATGTCAGCCTTTATGTATTAATTTTGCAGTCCCTTATACACATGACTTGGGAGATTTAATTCAGTTCTTTTAATAATGATTATCTGTTTTGCTTCCTCAAGAAATTTCCATACTGTGAGAACATTTTATCAATATCTGTAGAAAGATCTTTGTGCTTTAGGATTGTCTTTGAATCCTCAATATAAGTATCCATTTTACACATCTGTTATTATCATAACCAGAATAAATATCCTAAGTGAGCCAGGTTCAGTTATCAAATATTAGTATGAACATATTCTAATTGTTTTCTCCTGTCATCTGGAATGAGGGTGAGAATTGAAGTCACAGTTGAGAAAGATTCAAAGGCATTCCTTTTAAAGTTTTCCTTAAAAAAGAACAATTTGACCCAAGTTTTTTAAATGGAACTCCAAAAGAGTCCCAGTTTTTATCTTCATGAAGTAGTCAAATATATTTCTCCAGTTCACAGACCCAAGCATATAGTTGATAAAGAAAATTTGATTTTCATCTACAGATAAAATATTTTCAATGCAAAGCATATTTGTTCTTTAATTCAAGTGTCTAAAATATATTATTTTACTCATTTCCAGCCACATAATAAAGGTAAGAGTAATAGAAAATCATGTGTATGAGGCTAAATCATTTTATGACACTTTACAATATGTAGACCTATAAGGCAAGATACTAAGGGAAACAAGAACATTTAAATATTTATGAATATGGGATACCATTTAAAATGAGAGCTACTTGGTTAAAGCATTGAAGTGTTGATTTATTTATTTTGTTTTAATTGGAATCTAGTGTTTGTACTTGGATATGGGACACAGCATTATAATTTTACAGGTGTATACAGTGTGAAGTGATCAAATCAGGATAAATTTCATCTTCTTAAGTATCATCATTTTCATGTTTGAAACCTGAGAACTCTTTTCTGGTTATTTGCATTGTAAAAGTATTTATTATAGGCTGTAATCACCATATTGTGCTAGAAAACCTAAAAGTTTCTTTCCACTCTTAACTGTTTGGAGTACTTGTTGCCCACCATCTCTTTCATTTCCATTCTTATAGATCTAGGAAGATTTTCTCCTTTTGGTTTCTGTTTGATCGTCTTCTTCTTGTTTAATACATGAGTGCCAACATGCAGTTCTTATGGAGAACATAAATTCTTTACCACCAATAGGAAAGGCAATCTTATCCCCAATTAATGATCAGGTCAATGACTCAATTCTCTCCATTCACTCATTTCATGTTTTGGGGTTTTCTCCCATGATAAGTCCACAGGAAAAGAAAATGAAAAAATAAAAATCAAATATTCAAATGTGTCCAGCTTTTATGGGTAACATTTGATCACTAGGACACAGTGCTCCTATTTTGTGATATCTATGCACATATAAATGGCATATGCTCATTCTTTTAAATTTATTTTACATTGGTGAAAATATTATATTTATATTATAGTATAAATTTAAATAGATCAATTTTGGCATGGAATAAATATTTAAAGAAACATTTAAAAATTGTTTTAAGCTGAGCACAGTGGTGCATGCCTGTGTTTTCCATGTCTTGGGAGGTTGAGAAGGAGAAGTGGGAGTTCAAAGTCAGCCTCAGTAACTTAGCAAGGCCCTGAACAACTTAGTTGGACCAACTTAGTTGGACCCTTTCTCAAAGTAAATAATAAAAGCAGCTTGGATGTGGCTTAGTGCTTAAGCTCCCTTTGCACACATGACAAAACAATGTCTCAACTTCTCCATTGTTGCCTGACCTCCTTTAACAGTCCATCAGGGCCCATTTGAATTCGCATCCTGCTTCTATCCTCACTTGTTGGCCTTCCTGCCATGCCCCACTGAAACCCTGCACTTGCTCTGCTATACAGCCACCCCAGAACAGCTGATTGCTCTGACCTAGCTCCAGATAATACTCATTTGTTCCATGGGATCCTTATATTAATAAAAATGTGTTGTAGAACTTCAAAAGGACAGATTTAGGCCTGGAGATGCAGGTCAGTTGTCAAGCAAGTACTTAACAGGTGTGTGGCTCTGTGTTCCATCTAAATGAATAAAAAGAAATAAAATATCCAGGTCACTGGCACATGTCTGTAATCTCAGGAGACTGAGGCAGGAGGATTGCACTTTTGAGATGACCCTTTTTTAAAATGCTTTCATTAAAGTTTATTTGAGACCAAAATTTTGGTAAAACCATTGAGGCGATCTTATTTCACTTAGGAATTTTGGTCACAAAATAAGTGTGTCAAGTTAGCAACTGCTTCTCTTTCACCTAAATTTGTGAATGGCTCTTTTTACTATATATATATATATATATATATATATATATATATATATATATATATAAATAACTGTACAATTTGATCTCATTTTAATCAAATTTTTTCCTTTCTTCTACCCTCCTCACTCTTTAATTATTCCCATATACATGACTAGAAAGGCATCTGTAATGATGTCACCTAAGGCTTATTCTGGTGTCTGGGGCACTTGATTTTGTTGTGGATCCTGTGCCCTGCAGAGTTTTCCAGTATTCTGCACTATAATTTGAATTCTTTTAAAGAGCCTTTCGCATTTTTATAATATAATGCAATCATTTTTCCAAAAGATTAGCACTGTTTTTGAAGGATTTGGCCACTGAATGACATGATGAGGAAAGCACCTGGAATAGTGTGACTGAGTGATTCTGAGTGGCTCCTAATTCCTCTGTAAGGACTTACATGTCGTTCTTACCTGGAATGTCCTTCCCTTTGCCCTTCAGCAAACTTCTATTCATTCTTCAATACCTAGCTGATTGTTAAAAATTTTTGAATACCTACACCCAGCCCATCACAACTTCCTCTGGAAATTTGGAAGCTGAGTGCCGATAAAGTGACAGCAGAAAGACTTAGAGTGGGGTCGTGTAGCAGCAGTGTCCATGGTGGGGTTTTGGGCTATAAGATCTTCTGGCACTGTCCACTTTCTTCTTACCCTCAGGTTCCTGTGACCTCTCCAGTGTCCTCTAACACATTGTTTTTATGGAAAACACCATATTTATTTCTGCAACTTGTAGTCCAAGTCCCCAACTTCTGTTCTGTCTCCCCAGCAAAGAGTCAGTCTGTCAGAATGAACAGTAGAGAGGCTCTCCTTCTGAGACTAATCCTTAAGAAGGATATTGCTACACAACTATCCTGCCTCATTCAGAGAAGCCCTGTGCTGGCTGGTGAGGAGAGCACAGATGAATCTTGTTTGTCAAGGAGCTGTGCCATCCTCTGCTGGAAAACTGAGAAGGTTCCGAATGCCACAGAGCTAGAGGAAAGCAAAGGGCAGATCCTGTGCAAACACACACACCTTTAATCCTGGCTAGGCTCCTCTGTAAGCAGGGCAGAGAATTTGCTTTTGCTCACCTGTGTCTTCTCTACTTCCATACTCTGCCTGACACACAGATGGTGCTCCAAACATTCTCACCTTTATGCTAATAAACAATTATCACCAGCTGCACTGTTTAAATGGTGAGATTGACTCAGAGGCAAACAGAGTGGTTCAAAGTCATTCATTGGCGATGTGGGTTCTCAACATGACATCAGTTCAGATATCCCTTAGCCTAAGCAGTGTCCAATACCACTTGGCAATTCTGCAAGACCCCTTTTATTCCTTTAAGATGGAGTTTTCAAGGAGAGCTGGAGCAGTCATGTGAGGGAGGAGTGGCAAGTGCACAAATGAGTTTGACTGCAGAGTCAGACTGATTAAAAAGAGCAAAATCATTTGAGATGTTATTGAAGATAGGTGGAATCTATCTCTACAGGAGCCAGGTTGAAAAAGTTTTCAGGGCTAGAGGGAAAACATGCAATTCCTGTATGTTAAATAGGCCAGAAGAGGATAAGCCAAGTGGTCAGAATGCAGTGGAGCAAGTGTGTGGTGTGGGCATGGTGTTCCAGAGAAGAGCCAACTGGAGCCCAAATATTGGGCAGAGCCTATGAGAGAAAGTAGAGTTGAGTTAAAGTGATGGACAGCCAGAGTCCTATGTATTCTTGTGGGACCCAGTGGATGGTTGGAGCTGGCAGAACAGGGCTACATGGAGCCCTAAAGCCCAATCCCTTGCAGCAGTGGGCAGGGAAGGGTCTCAAGGAAGCAAGTGGGAGGAGCACTCGGTTCAGGGCTCTTCAGGTGAGCTCAGTCTGAGACCCAGGTTGCCAGCAGGTGAGCAGAAGGTGTGCTGGGTTCTTTTGCAGCAGGCAAAGAAAACTCAGGGAGTCCAGAAAAGTACATATGCTTTGGAAATCATTTTGAATGTCGCTGTGAGCCAAAGGGGAAAGCAGGGCCCTTGATGTGAGCTCAGAGTCTTTTCTGTTGGAGCTTCAGTTTCTCACTTTTACAATTAGGCAATGGAGCGAGGAAGAAGATTCCCTGGTGAAATCTTACTTAATTCTTCCCTCTCACTGGATGCTGTGGGCTTTCCATGTATTCAGGTGGGTTCGGGGTCCTTTGAGTTTCTAGGAGGGCTCTTGGGGAATATCTCCATAGGGACTATGTTTTTGAGGAGCAACCATTTTCTGAGGCATGTTCACAGAGACTTCTCTTGGTGTACGCTGTGTAGGTGGTGTAACCTGAATGTCCAAAGAGGGTAAGCATGTGAAATGACTGTCACTGGAGCCTAGTTCAGATGCCACAGTCCACCTCACTCACTCATGGTGAGGGGGTTTCCTGGTGCCTGTATAGTGAGATAAGCATAGATGGGGGAGGTAAAAGGGTTATCAAAAATAATATTCCTACAAGACAACTCCACAAGAAAAATGAAGGGGCAGTGTGGCTCAGGAGGAGGGAAGAGAAATTAGCCAAATATTTGGCCTCCCCCAGTGCACCCTTTCCCAATTAACAATGGGCCCTAAGGGGATAAAGCAAACTTTCATCCCTTCCCAGGTTCTTCTCTAGCATCTCCACCAAAAGGAAACACTTACCTCATCCCAACCCCAGTGAATATTGAAGGAAGGAGTCAAATACTAAAATGCTGGGTCTTGAAATTTGACCTTCCCCCATTGCAATTTACCTTCCTAAGTGAGTATTCTAACCTGTACAACTAGCCCCTGACTATAAAAACTGCATGTCTGCAGTCTCCAATGAAACTATAAAACTCAGTCTCCTTCTATAACTCCATACCCAGAAAATGGGCCCTCCTGTGCCTGACCCATGGACATGGCTGCATCATAAAGGAAATCTTACTGATCTGAGGTTTGCTTCCCATCTCCTGCCTCAGTTATCAGTGGGCCATGAGCTTACAGAGGTGACCATGACCCTTGGCAGGGTTAACCTGGGGGGACTCACTGCAACTGTAAAGCAGGAAAAGGAGCAATGCCTACCTCTCGGTCTGGTGAAAGGCCAAGCATCAGCTTTATGAGTCTCTAAAGGACAGTTTGGAATGGTTGGGAAGGGGATCTGGGTTATGACTGTTATCATTTAGATTTACATATGGAAACATATTTTTGTGCTGTAAAACAAAATTATTATGAACAAGACTCTATTTAAGGAGTAGAGAACATAGATGTGAACAAAATTGCCAGGAATCCCTGATTCCATTCTTCTGAGTGCTCCTGTTCCACTGGTGTGATCCCAAAATTAAGGCACTAAAATTACCTGGAGCATTGATGAAGCCCCAGTTATCAGTGAGCAGTTATCCTTCTTTAATAGTTGAAGTTTGAACATTAGAGAAGTTCATTGAGGAAAGTGTAAAAAGCAAGTTTTATTTAAATAATAGTAATGAACTTCTCCTGGAAGGGAGAAGTGAGCTGGTGTCCTGGTATCCCAAGTTGTGAGAGCATCTTGCCACTTCTATACATTTTAGGTGTTCTGTGTCCTCCTGCCCCTTTCCCCATTATCTCTCTCCTTCCTGTGTAGGCCCAGTAGATGAAGGTGGATTGGAAGGGCCAAGATGGGGTAGTCCTGGCAGTAAAATCCCAGGAGTAATTACTTAGCAAGGTTTACAATTCCATGAAGAATGGGAAAATTCTTGCGACAGGTTACCTTAGCAACAGGTGGAGACGGATCAGATTATCTTGGTAAAGGTGGGGGAATGTCTCTGAAGGCATTAATCTATGTTAGAATAGATCTTGGCATAGTGAAGGCAACTGGTAGGGATTATTTTTCTGATTTTGGATAATGAGATGATGGTGGTCCCTGAGAGGTGGGGAGGAGGTCATTTCAGATAGTGCACTTTTCTCTTGTTTGTGGCTGCAGAAATCTGTTCTATTACTCTATTTGCCAGCTATACACTACAGTTGGTTAGTTTTCAAATCTGGAAGCATAATAGCATTTACTGGATACTGGGAAGGGTCCTGGGACAGGGCACAGTTGATAGTAAAAGATGGATAAGTAGATATGATTACTGAATATCACACATTTGCAAATGTCAAGCTCAATCCCATTCACAAGTGCAATTAATATGTATTAATTTAAAAATAAAACATAGAACTAATCATTGTCTGATCACCCGAGGCCCTCAAGGGTAGAAAATTTGTATTATTATGCTTTATTTCTTACTTGTGAAAATGATCATTGTCAGTCACCTGTGAAGAGGGTGGTTTCTCTTTATTTTCTTATTTTTCATAATCTTCAAAATAATGGCAAATATTAGACACACATTTTGCAGAAATGTGCATTACATAGTGTTTGGTGGTAATGTTGTGTGTGTGTGTGTGTGTGTGTGTGTGTGTGTTTGTCTGTGTTTTCAGACTGTGGTGGTTAGATAATTTTGGAAGGAATAGGACAGTGATGAAGTGACTTTTCATCTCACATGATGGGGTGACCTGGTGGTCACTGAAATCCTTCAGATTCTACTATCCATCCATGGTCAAAGTAATTTTTGCCAGGTCCATTTTCTGGGAATTCACTTCTTTTCTATTTTTCCTACACTGTTCTTCATGATGAAGTCATTGAATCTTCTCACCCTAAAAGAAGAAGCATAGTAATCTTCACCTGCAAGAGGGGATGTTGTCCATCTGCCTTGTTTTCAGTTTTTCTATAAGAAAGACTTGTCTCTTCACAAAATTTATTACCTATTTATTCATTTATTTATGAGTGCAAACATATTCCTTGGTTGCTTTTAGTTATTTCCCTATTAAAACTATTTATTTTCCTGCTTAGGTTCTTCCAGCTTTTTATCTTTAAAGATCTCTTACCCTATTTCCTAGGTAATTTTTAAGATGTTCACATTTGGAAAATTTTTCTCCCCTTCCTCCTCCTCCTGTTTCTACTGATTGTCCACATCCTTCTAAGTTCAGGCTCATTTTGTATTTACCTTACCAGATCCTAGAATATGCTATTTCTCCAGGAAAATAGATTCTTTTTTACTGGTTCTTATTAGGGACAGCTCTGTAATTTGTCAGTCCCAGAGTAAAATGAAAAATAGAGTCCTTGCTAAAAAATCAGGCTACCTTTGCCAGTAACATCACACAACCAAAGTCCATTTCTTTCTTTCATGATTTCTTCACATGTCATGGTGAGTTTTATTTTCCTTTATTGACCTCATTACAGAAAAACCAGCATATTAAATAATTAGTAAGATTTTAACATCTTTAATTATGTAATGGCAAATTTAAATGGAAAATTTCAAGAAAGCATGTTTTATAGCTTGCACACCCATGTTGAGTTCATTCATACCAGAGCAGTGAAAATGATACACAAAACCAATGTAATAGTTTTCATTACACTTCGGTGACTGCTAACAATTTCTACCATTGATTTGTTAGTGAGTTGGATAGAATGGAGAGTAACCCAACTGTAGTTTGCTGTGGTTTTCCTTTCCCTTCACATCCTCAGTTGTAGAGGTGGGCTAACACACTGAAGTACTATGAGTGACAAAGAAGAAGACAGGAGTCTTTGGTCTTGGTGAAGAATATATTGCCTTATTTCTGTTTTTTAATCTAGTTCTCAATGGACCTTACAGTGTGGCCTTTCTGGACTTTGGTGCCCTCCCTCTGTGTATTTATTTCTATATAGGACACACTTCTCTTATGACCTTTTCCTCTCAGTTCCCATATATCCTTAGCCTACTGGACTTCCATGCTGATCAAAATTAAAACTCCTTAATATGCATGAGATGGCCAGATGCAGTATACATGCAGGTTACGTGTGTGCTGTGTTCATACATGTGGTTCATTGTCTTCGTGGAATTTGCTTATGAAACATAGGAACTTGGATACAATCAATAAATATTTATGATAGCAGCAGAAGGGTATTCAAGGAAGGACAGGGCAACTTTGAGCAGTGATCCTGACTGTGGAGAAGCACCATGAGTCTAATCCTCCTTTACCTGCCTTCTACCTCCTCTTCCTCCTTTCTCCTTCTCTCTATGCTTCTTCCCCTGCTTCCCTTCTATATTATTAAGTACACTAAGGATGATATCTTTACTAAAAGGAAATTACAAGTCCATGTTACCATATTACAAACTAAGCAAAGAATTTTACAGCAAATATCTAGAGGTTATTTATCTTATATAATTAATACTGCATAACCATTGAAGAGTAGCACCCCACTTCGCCCTAACAGAGTACCATGGCAACCAACATGGTTGCTTTCTGTTTCCATGATTTTTTTTTTTTTGTACCAGGGAAAGAACCTGGGGGCACTTAACCACTGAGGCACATCCCCAGTATTTTTTGTATTTTAGAGAGAGAGAGTCTCACTGAGTAACTTAGGGACTTGCTTAGTTGTTGAGGCTAGCTTCAAATTCATGATCCTTCTGCCTCAGTCTCCCAAGCTTAGGTGTTTCATAAATTTGAGAGTTTTAAATACCTAATGTAAGTGGCTTTATACAATATCAGTCCTTCACTTACCATAATTCCAGTCATCTTAATATTATCTCAAATGCCAGGATGTAAACCTTTCAAAGGGCCAAATAATACACTTTATTCATCTGTTGTGAACATAAATTGTTTCTATACCTTGGCTCTTGTGCTCTGTTATCAACATGCAAGTGGTGATATCTCCTAGAAATCCTGAAGTCAATTTGTGTAGATATATAACCTGAATAGGGATGGTGATAATATATGATCATTCTGTTTTTAAATTTTGGCACATATTTCATGCTGGTTTCCATAATTGCTGTACCATTTTATATTCCCACCAATAATATTCGAGCAAGCCAGTTCCTCTGTATCTTCTTTTTTCTCTTTTGTTGATAATCACCATTCTAACAGGTGTGAGGTGGTACTGTGAACTGGTTTTCTTTTTAATGCTTTTCATTGACAAATTACAAGTGTCCTATTTATCAGTAGCAGTCAGTTAATTTTCAAATGCAGTGTGATTTTAATGAATCAATTTGATCAATATCTATATTCATTGTATTTTTAATATGCATTTACTAGATGATTAGTTGAAAAAGAGCATATGTCCCTGCCTGTGGCCCCATTTGTATGTCTTCATGGGAGAAATGTCTCTTGGGATCATTTGCTGCTTCTGTTTCTTTATTTCTGGAACCAGGTCTTGAACTAAGGGTGTTTAAACACTGACCCACATTCCCAGCCCTGTTTATTTTTAATTTTGAGACAGGAGTGCTAACAGTCTCACTAAGGTGCTGAGGATGGCCTTGAACCTTCTGAAGTCCAGCCTCCAGAAGCACTGGAATTGCAGCCAAGTGCTACTGTGCCAAGTTCCTTTGCTGGTTTTTAGTTAGGTAATTTATTATTATAGAATTTTAGGTATTATTTATGCACTTTGGACATTTGGCTTTCCTGAGACAATGTTCAAGAAAGTTCTCCTATTCTTTTGGTAGAATCTTTTTTGTGTTCATGCTTTATTTTTCTGTGTAGAATCTTTGGGTTTAATAAAATTATACCTATTTATGCTTTAGTCCCCTGTCCTTTTGGTGTCATAGCCAAGAGAACATTCCTAAAGCAATGTTATGAAGGTTTTCTTCTGTTTTTCCTCTGTATATTTTCCTCACAAGCTTATTATTTTTTTCTCCTATTTTAGATTGAAACATATTAACTTCACCTACTTATAGACTACAGCATATTTTGATACATGTAACTGTGTGGTGATCAAATCAGAGTGAAGATCGTATTTGTCTTCCTAGGAGGATTGGGAGAGAGTGGTAAATGGGACTCTAATATTTTCTCCTAGGAATTTTATAAATTCAAGTTTCATGTTTACATTTTTAGGTACTTTGTGTTGATGTTTTGGTATGCTGTAAGAAAAGGTTCTGATTTCTTTCTTTCCCACATAGTGTCCTCAGCATCATTTCTTAAACAGATTATTTTTTCTCTATTGTATATTAGTGCCCCCTTGTCAAAGAAAAGCTGACAGCATATGTCTGGGCTTACCCATGTTCTCTTTGATGTGCAGTGGTCTGTTTGCTGCCTCGTATTTCAGAGCCATAGTGTTTTTATTACTATGACATTGTAATATATTTTGAAATCAGGAAGTGTGATGCTTTTAAGTCTACTTTGACTCTTCAGGGCCTGTCTTAGTCCACTTGTGCTGCTCTACCTGTAGATCACAGATCAGGTAATTTTTACAGAATACAAATATATTTTTCTCAGTGTTCTTGGGACTAGGAATTAAAAATCATGGCACCATTATCCAATTATTGAGAACACAAGTGACATGTAATTTTGGCAAGGATGTCAGAATAAAGGATGTCAGATAAAAGGCACACTCATATATTGCTGGTGGGACTGCAAATTGGTGCAACCACTCAGGAATGTAGTAGTAAGATTTCTTAGAAAACTGGAAATGGAACCATCACGTGACATAGTTATCCCATGCTTAAATATATACCCAAAGGACTTAAAATGTGCTTACTACAGTGATGCAGCCACATCAATGTTTATAGCAGCACAATTCATAATAACTAAGCTTTGAAACCAACCTAGGTGTCCTTCAACACATGAATGGATAAAGAAAATGTGACATATATATACAATGGAATATTACTCAGACATAAGAATATGACTTTTGTGGTAAATGTATGGAGGTGGAGACTATAATGCTAAATAAAATAATCCAGCCCCCAAAATATCAAAGTTGAATGTCCCCTATGACATTCAAATGCTAACACAAATAAGAGACAGTGAGGAGTGGAAGAATAGAAGTTCATTGACTTAGACAAAGGGAAATGAAGTGAAGGGTCTGAGGTGGGTATAGAAAACAGAGGGAATGAATAGGGCATCTTTCCTATGCTCATATATGAATACAAAGTCACTGTAAATCCACATCATGTTAAACCACAAGAATTGGATTCTAATTAGGTTAGGTTATAGTACACATTTGTACAAAATGTCAAATACACTCTACTGCCATGTAAATCTAAAAATAACAAATAGAAGCATAAACTAAAAACATCAAAGAGTTGCCATCATCAGGTTAGAACCTTCTTGCTACAGCAAGAGACACAGATTCAAGAGGAATGCATTTTGCATTTTCTGTGGCTTCTTCCTGCTTCCACTATTTCTTCCTAATTCCTTAGCCTATCAGGCAGTGCTACCCATATTCAGGGTGTGTCTCCTCCCTCAGTCTGCTGTCTCACATGCAAGTGTCTTTGGAAATACCTCACAGTTGTACCCAGAAGTCTCTCAATCCTAGGCATGTACTAGGTATCTCTCAATCAAGCTGACAATCCAGATTAACCCTCCTTAAATAAGGAGATTTAACAGAGAAAGCATGTATTCATGTCATCCAGAAAGCAGGTGTGTCTTGCTACAAATTACCATGTGTGCATTGTCTCATGTTAAGTGTACTTAGGCATCACAGTATTATCACATATTTCCTCTCCTCCCCGACATGTTAAGTGTACTTAGGCATCACAGAATTATCACATATTTCCTCTCTTCCCCGACACAGATTTCAAAAAAGATAATGATAGGTTTTTCATTACTGAAGAAGACCAAAGGACTGATGGTTCCATAGCCATTAGCCACAGACATCTAGGCACAATGATGAACTGGCTCACTTTTCCACATATTTTTTAAGAGGAACATAATACAATCCATAAGGTACATGGTGACAAAAAACACATGAGCAGCAGAATGATCCTGGTGACCCTCTGTCCTGGCAATGTTTTTATAGACAGGCTGGTGCTTTGAAGGTGCCTCATATGCCAGAACACCACCATGGACCCACTTGAGAGGGCCATATGGAACCCTATGAAAAAGACACATTCTGGATTCAAAGTTCAGTACCCATCCCTCCATTAAAAGAAAAAATGCAAACCACACTTTGAGAAAAGAACTATCTTTCATGAGTAAAGTATTTTCAAAATACAACAGTAACAAAAACAGAAAATGCTAAGAGAAAATGGCAAAAGATTCCCAGCAAAATTGTTCAAAGA